>NW_026571353.1:32359612-32364612 GCF_026225935.1 Boleophthalmus pectinirostris | reverse complement strand
CACATGCTTGAATAACACTTTATTATTAGTTTGTCTACATCTCCAAAGCTCAAATTGCTGTGATCCACCTTGTGATGTTTGCTTTTGTTAAGTAGAGATTGGAAATTCCAGGGCAAATCTCTCGATTTACCGCTCAATCTACGTTCCTCCCCTCACCTATGAGCTTTGAGTAATGACAAACGGACAAGATCGCGGATAAAAGCGGCAGAAATTAGTTTCCTCAGCAGGGTGGTTTGGTGCTCCCTTAGAGACAGGGTGAGGAGCTCGGTCACGCGGGAGGAGCTCGGAGTAGAGTCGCTGCTCCTCCACGTCAAAAGGAGCAGCTGAGGTGACTCGGGCATCTGCTCCGGATGCCTCCTGAGCGCCTTCTTCAGGAGGTGTTCCGGGCATGTCCCACTGGAAGGAGGCCCCGGGGAAGACCCAGGATACGGGGGAGGGACTATGTCTCTGGGCTGGCCTGGGAACACCTTGGGGTCACCCAGAAGAGCTGTAGGAAGTGTCCGGGGTGAGGGAAGTCTGGGAGTCTCTGCTTAGACTGCTGCCCCTGTGACCCGGCCCCGGATAAGCGGAAGAAAATGGTTGGATGGATGGAAATTCCAGGGCTGAAATCATTCAAATGATGTTAGTGAAGATGTGTAGAGGGGAGCACTTCCTGTATTACCACATGACATCACAAGGTGGAACAGTGTGTTTGCTGAGTGTGTGAAACAAAACACAACACAACTTAGAGATCACAAACTCTCTCTCCTTCTATTGTCAGCAGCTCCATCTCTCACTTTCTCTTCTCCTCCTCTGTCCCTCTTTTTCTCTCTCTCTTATTTCCCAATGATCATTTGTCATTCCCCAGTTGCCGCGGACTCCGAATCCCATAATGCATTGCTTTATCTGTACCGAGGGCCCCGTTTGGCACTAAGCAGACACGCGTCCTATTTATCGCGTCTTCATCGCTGTAAACATGGCGCAAAATGAACTCCTACCACTCCACGATCGGCAGACAGCTGATCGATATCTGCAGACTGAAGCCCCGGCGCTGATGACACGGGGAGGGGTCCGAGTCGGCGAGGTGATTTAGCGCCACATTGCGAGCTGTGGTCTCCGCCCTTGGGCTGTCTGGGTGGCCCGGAGATTCAGTGTGTTTTGTTTCCTGTTTGATTTATGGTGCGACCTCTGCATATGTGCTCACTATGTCTGTAGAGCGGAGGAGGAAAGGACGTTATCCGGTTTGGATCTTCACAGTGGAGCTTCTCAAGATACTGGTGGAAACTGCTGATGATTCTGTGGGTCATTTACCACGTTTACATGAGAGCTTTAACACTTCATTCCTCTTACTTATTTTGATTTTCAGAATTCAACTTTAAATTCTTTGGTAAAGCATAAGAGATGGGTATGGTATTATTATTGATTTTAAATCCCACGGTATTTACTATTTATTGAAATGACTGAAGATGATTATTATTATTATTCAAGTTTTGGCGGGCCGGATTAAAAAGATAGGAGGGCCGCATATGGCCCCCGGGCCGTAGTTTGCCCACCCCTGATGTAAACGTTTATTCTTCTTAAAAATAATTCTGGTCGTTCAGCGCATGTTCGTTGGGTCGCCCGTCTGACGCGATCCAGACGATCCGGCTTCACCAGTCCTCGCTTCGGACTTTCATCCACTGCTCTTTGGATTTGCGAGCGGGATGCGGGCTGAGGTAGAGCAGCCGTTGACTCAGTTTGTTTTGGTCTTGTTCAGAACAATTTAAAAAAAAAAGAAAAAGAGATTGAGAGAGATTCTGGATTTGCAAAAAGGTGGATAGAGCTGCCAAAACTTGTGCTCAAGTAAGAGTTAAGATAACTACAAGTACAAAGTGTTGGTCCAAGAAATTACACAATTAAAGTAAGAGTAAAAAGTACCTTGAGTAATTGTCTGGACACAAAATTTAATACGATGACATTGCTGCTTCCTCCTCCAAACTTAAAGGTTGTATGGAGGATTTTTTTTTTAGTTTAAAATTGTCAGTGAAAGCTTAAAATACCATTACAGAGACGCAGCAGCCTTTTAATTATGATGACCGAAAAAAAAAGAAAGAATGAAAATCCATCAGTTGTGGACGTAGTGAGGCCAGATAAACATCAGCCAATAGAAAACGAGGCTCCCTCTTTTTCTATTGGCTGTTAGGTTGTCAGTCAAACTCCCTACATTTTTAGTGTAACTGACTCGTCGGCGCTCGGGGATTATGTGGTTTTTGCAGCGGTTCTTTGAGGCTTTTTCAAACTGTAGCTTCCTCGCATTTCGCACAAAGTTTGTTGCGACGGCGGACGAGAATCCACAACCAGTTCGCCGCAAAAGAAAGTCCGAAGGGTCTAAAAACTGTCGCGTCGGTCGCTAAAATATTTCTAGGCAGGTCACTTCAATAGTAATTCTGAACATGCACTGGATGTAAACAAATGTGATTTCTAGAGTAAAGAGGCGGGAGGAGGAGATGTTTCTACTGAGGAAGGTGGTGTCACACATGCACAACATTTGAAAAAGGACGGTCGCTGTATTTCGTTTCCCTTAAAAAATCCTCTATACAACCTTTAAGTAATATTACCAAAATCCTAAAAAAGCACCTTCCATTTCCTGCCCGCTGTGTTGCGCCATCTTTCTTTTTTACGTCACTTCAGGCGAGTTTGATCGAGGTGAGCGCTAAGAATAAAGCCTGTTGACTCCAAGTCACAGTTTCGTAGAGGCAGGACTGAATTGAAGTCAAACTGCTCCTGTGTCGGCTGTAAACATTCCACTCTGTTTGGTGTCGGGGCACTAATCATCATATTTTGGTTAAATAAAGCACAAAAAACGGGAAATGGGAGATTGCATTAGACTTGCCGTTTATTTGGAACCGGCATTTTTTATCAAAACATACACCTGCACCTGACGTTTAAAAGGGACTGGGCTGGTAATGAAACCTGGTTATTTGGTATTTTATGGTAGTGCTAAGTAGGGCTGTCGCAATAACCGCAAAAATGAATCATGTTGGGCCACCGCTATTACCGCACGTGACCAACGTGACCCGACCCAGAGTCCTGCACTGGTCCATTTTTAGAGACCCGCACCCGTCTGGACCCGTTAACATTCCACCCGTTACCGCCCGTGCCCGTGATAACCAAGGACTAACCCAGAACTAACCCAAGACTAAAGGTGCGCCTGCGAAGACTGTCTGATCGTGCTTTGCGGACACCTGCTCTACGTGCTCTCTTAAGTCCGCGAGTACCAGAGTTGGTGCAGGACTCTGACCCGACCTGGTGCAGGACTCTGACCCGACCTGGTGCAGGACTCTGACCCGACCTGGTGCGGGACTCTGATCCGAGCTGCCACAGTGAGAGCTGGAGAGATGCAGCGGCTCTTTTTCCAAAGCCTATGCTACACACGCTGCATCTGCGTGACAACAAGCACATCATCGGAGAGTTTTCAGGAAATTTTATAACTCTGGGGGATGTGGGTTGGGGGAGGTATTGCGATATCACCACATACCGCGCTGTTGAGCCGCTATACCTCACTGCAGGAGAAATTCCCTAACCGTGACAACCCTAGTGCTAAGGCTCGTGTTTAAAATGTGCACTATGAACTGAATCCTCATTTGAAAACTTAAATTGGAAATATAAAAAGTAATTCCTAGGTTAATATTTTTCCCTCCAAAAGCTCCAGTGATTAGTCTACAGATCCGGTTTGAAGTTCTTCTGAAACGGCACTTGGGTTTGAAACATTTGCGACTCACGTCTTCGCACATCGACCCTCAGCGTCCATTTTGGTTTTATTTCGTTTCAAAATTCCACTAATGCTGAATATTTAACAACGCAAACACGGAGAATACGCGGTGGGACAAGCTCTCAATGAAACGCAGCCGTGTAAATCTTATGTAACTGTTGCTTAAAGTCATTTTTGGAAATACTGCACAATCACGATAATAATAACTGTGCTTCTGTGTGAGTTTCAGTGGGGTTACTATGGCAACAGCCCAGTGCAGGCCCAGGTTAAAAGCGTCTACAGTATAGAGTTTGTGTTGATGCATTTTCACACACTTTTGATTGTATTGTGCATACGGTTTAATCTCAAACGTCAAAACTGTACAGCAAACAGCGCCACCTGGATGTGAGGATGTGTCAGTTTTCTCCACATATTTGATATCAGTAATACTAATACAGATTCTGATAGTACATTATATGACATTAGTTTATCATTTTTCTCTTGTCTATCTGTGAATGGGCTGTGTAAGTGCTTGGTGGTTGTCAGAAGTGCTTTTCACATGTGTTTATTTGCATATGAAAATGAAAATGCCTGTTAGAGGTTGGACTCATTTTACTAAAACCCAATTATGATTATTATATTTAAGATTTTGACTTTTTTTTTTTTTTTTTTTTTTACATTATTTTCCCAGTTTGGCCCATACAAGTATAATAAACTCTGAAGGTCAACCCAAGATGATGTTGTATTGTTTTCAGTGGCCTGTGCTCATTCGCGCATGAGCTCCAAAATAAAATTCTCATCCGCATTTAGTTCCTCAATACGGGCGAGTGCCTCCCACGCGTGTGACATCTGTAATGTGCACAGCGTGGAGCGTTTGGACCAATCAGAGCTAGAGCAGAGCTAGTGCGGGGCTATAGGCTAAGTCTTGCAAAACTAACTTTTAGGCACTTTGAGGATTTTTCCATTCCATTTTCTTCCGCTTATCCGGGGTCGGGTCGCGGGGGCAGCAGTCTGAGCAGGGACTCCCAGACTTCCTTCACCCCAGACATGTCCTCCAGCTCCTCCGGGGGATTCCGAGGTGTTCCCAGGCCAGAGACATAGTCCCTCCAGCGTGTCCTGGGTCTTCCCCGGGGCCTCCTCCCAGTGGGACATGCCCAGAGCACCTCTCCAGGGAGGCGTCCAGGAGACATCCAGGACAGATGTCCGAGCCACCTCAAGCTGGCTCCTCTCAACGTGGAGGAGCAGCGGCTCTACTCCGAGCTCCTCCCGTGTGACTGAGCTCCTCACCCTA
>NW_026571353.1:31711940-31734112 GCF_026225935.1 Boleophthalmus pectinirostris | reverse complement strand
TAAAATGGAGAATTTCTTGTACAAGTCATTGTTAAATGCATGTTGCAGACTGACTGACTGTTTGTGTCTTCTTGCTCCTTCTGAGTTACAGAGAGCTACGAGAGCCGCTCAGTTTAAGGGCCCCAATGAAAGATCATGAAAACCCGGACTTTTCCATCACTTAAAAAAAAAAAAAAAAACGGCCCCCCAGACAGGATGCAAAAAAACAGACATGTCCGGGGAAAAACGGACGTTTGGTCACCCTATCCTAATAACACAACATGACCGATGTTTGAATGTGACTAAACAGTAGTAGTACTAAGAGTAGTAGAAACCATCTGACCTCGCAGCATTAGAATACATTCACTCAACAGTAGGCGGGTACTTTTTTCATTTAACCAGTCGCTGCTATTTGGTCGTGACATATGTAATGCGCCACTAACAAGGTTAACTGGTATATTAAGATTTTCCCAAATCCCATAGGAAGAAGGGCAATAACGTCTTTCCCGTTGATAAAATTCACCAAACATTTTCTTTGTTCCGGCTTTAAATCCTCGATCTTGAGAGTCGTTGCCAACACAGAATGTATGGCTCTTCACTGATTGGCTGGTGCCTGAACTTGCCCTTCTGGGGTTTTTGCAAACCGTCTAGTCTAGTGTATTCCGATTTATCACGTAGTCGCTGGAGAGAAATTAAATTGAGAGGAGGCACTAGGTGTCAGCAGCCTGACTAACTTAACAGTGGAACAAGCTGAAAAATCTAACTTTTGTTACATCCAGTGGAGAAAAAAGCACACGTCTCCTGCGTGTTTAAAAAAAAAAAAAAAAATGTCTTACTAAAATATTTCTTTATTTGTATAATCTATATTTATTTGTGTACAAGCCCATTAAAGCCACAAAGTGCAGGACACTGTATGTCTACTTTGAATCTGCTCAATATTACACTGATCTGTTTCATATGGAGCGTTGTGAGTGTCTGGTTTTGATCCCTGAGGCGGTGAGTCACTGTCTGCTTGTTAGTGGACTGTCGAGGCGTTGTAGGATTATGTGGGACACAGGGTGCTGATGGAGGGCACCCATGGGAGAGGGGTTAAGGCAGAACACTGTTTCTAGACGAGGAGCACATCCTGGTTTAACAAGACAACAGTAACTGGCCTCGGGCTCTGGGACAGGTCACATTTACATCAGGGGCTGTAAAAGGACAGCACACTGACTTTTACAAAACACAAACTATAACTAAAGAAATTCAACACAGATAAACAGGAGGATGTAGTATTTCAATTATTAGGTCTTAGTATTAGTACTTCAAGTCTTTACCTGTAGTCAGTATTGCCATATGGCCTATGCATATGACATTAGTCACTTTAAAGGTGTAACATACCAGCAGAAACGTTACATGATCCACTTTAAAACACATTTAGCTACACAATCAATGTCTATACAACACTATTCAAAGTAACAGTGTATGTATTTTTCTTTGCACCTCCATTATGATAATCACTCCAGTCTGGATGCCCTCACTTTGTTGACTCTTCAGGTCCTGTGGGATTCGGTGCATATTGTCAGTCTATTTGGTCCAATGCAAAACAGCAGTGACAGTCCACAACATTATAAGTGATTCCTGTGGGAGCGCAGAGACACAGAGACATCACAGAGCGCTCTCCGCTGCTCCACATCCTTATTAAAGACCATGAATAATGCAGGCTCCCTCTGCATGTGGCAGCTGCATGTGAGGGCCACTGCTACATACACCAAGGATATTACAATTCTTCTGTACATCTGTGCATGCATTCAACGTGAGACGATCAAAGCAAAGGGAAAAATATCAGTTTGAATGGTCATTATTTGCAACTTGCCTGAGTAAAGATAAAAAAGTCATCATCACAGAATATTACCATTTTTTCTGATCTCTGTTATAATGTTTGCTCATCAAAAACATACCTGAAGCTGTTCTGTTTCATTCACATGTTTAAAACACAAACCCTACATATTTAGTTCTTTTCTCAAACAGAAAACACTGAGTTTTTAAACTCCTTCAGTAGAATCCATTCTAGTGAAAATACAAATTGAAAAGATTTTCTCCACTGCTCGCCACGGGAATTCATGAAAACTGTGCACTTCTGGAAAAGTTTCTGATTTTTGGAAGGGTGTTAGGTATGGGTAGCCTGATTCATCAGCTGGTTTCACTTCATTTTACTTCGTAGAAATGGTTCAACCTCGCAGTACTCGACGGTAGGCAGGTACTTTTTATCATTTAACCAATCGCTGCTATTTGGTAGTCACGTATGTAATGCGCCACTAACTGGGCTAACTGGTACATTAAGCTTTTCCTAAATCCCGTGGGAAGAAGACCAATAACGTCTTTCCCCTTGATGAAATTCACCAAATATTCTCTTTATTCTGGCTTTAAATCCTCGATCTTGAGAATCGTTGCCAACACTGAATATAGGGCTCTTCACTGATTGGCTGATGCCCAATCTTGCACTTCTGGGGTTTTTGTGAACCTTCTAGTGCATTTTGATTCCTGACCTAGTCGCTGTAGAGAAACAAAATTGAGCAGAGGCACTAGGTGGTGCCAGCCTGGCTAAGGTATGGGCCTAAGGTTTTCAAAAATTCATGGATACGAGTTGGGGCGGCCCCCTAGTGGCCAGTATGCATAAAATCCAAAATGGCCCATGCCAAAACAAGAAAAGGTTATCATAATCATATTTAACTAAAATAAACTGTCAATATCTCTGAAAAAGTCACATTTGTGTGTTACTCAGTGCCCTAAACCTATATTTTTACCTCCAGTATATGCTTTTCTTTGTTGATTGGACTGATCTGAAGGTTGGTGGTTTGAATCCAGCTCTCGACATAAACATCACAGGTTGAGCGGTCAGATCCACTGACCCACAGTTTGGCTGGTGTGATTCCAGCTCCCGCAGATGAATGCTGCCGTTGTGTCCTTGGGCAAGACACTTAACCCACCTTGCCCACAGTGTCTGCATACACTGGTGTATGAATGTGTGTGTGAATGGGTGAGTGGTTCCTTGTTGTATAGCGCTTTGAGTGCCTTGAAGGTGGAAAAGCGCTATAGAAAAATGTGAC
Organism: Boleophthalmus pectinirostris; assembly: GCF_026225935.1. Taxonomy (NCBI): domain Eukaryota; kingdom Metazoa; phylum Chordata; class Actinopteri; order Gobiiformes; family Gobiidae; genus Boleophthalmus; species Boleophthalmus pectinirostris. The sequence continues at coordinate 31,731,044 of NW_026571353.1, read as the reverse complement.
CATTTACCATTTACCAGGTCACTAGCACTATGTGGGTGTGTTGGAGCAGTGGTTACCATCAATCTTCTTACTGCATCCAATTCCACAATCTTTATGATATTTTACAAACCTAAAGGTAAAAAGTAGCTGTTAACTTGAAAAGCGCTTCTTGACACCACAAGCTAAAACAGAACATTTTGAGCTTTGGAGATGTAGACACACTAATAATAAAGCATTACTCAAACATGTGTGAATGAAACAAAACACAACTCCACGTACACTTTTGAGGAGATAACATTAAAACATGCCTCAAAAGTCACAAGAGCCAATTTCGTGTAATATAGCACCTCGAACTTTGCAACCGCGCGTTCGGTTTAAACACGCAGAGCTAAAAATAGACTCTTATTTACATTCACGTAGCTGTTTATGACGAGGTCTATAGGTGCAAACGTGGCGCTCGAGGTCAGTGTTTCCCTAAAGTCTCAGTCAGCAGATGTGAAAATGAGTTGAGTCCTGAGAGGAGGAGGTGCTCACATCAACACCTCATACATTATACTCTGCGCCCCTTTTACCAGATGCACACCCACAGAGACAAACAGCTCCTACACAAAAGGGGACAAGTATACAGGCTAGCTTTACATTTTAGGACTTAAATATTTTATGACAATGATCTGAAGTCAAAGTGAAGTTAAAGAGCTCATATTTCAATATTTCTGATCTGTTATAATGTTGTTTCCTCGTCACAAACAGACCTGGAGTTGTGTTTTGTTTCATTTACACACGTTTAACACACAAATCCTGTATATTTAGGCTGAGTTCTTCTCTCGAACTGAAAACTGCTCAACCTTGGAAGTGCTCCACCGTGTTTTTAAACTCCATACACTTTCTTTATAACCATTTAGATCATTTCAGACCTGGAACTGCCGATTTCTACTGAACAAAAGGCAGACGTTAACTTGAAAACCACCGCTTTATGACACCAAAAGTAGACTCGACGAGAAATGTAGACTCAAACATGTGAATGAAACAAAACACAACTCCAGGTATGTTTTTTTAATAAGGTAACAATATCATAACATGACTAAAAGCTCACAAGTCAATTTTGTGTAATGTGGGACCTTTAAATCCCAAGTTTTTTTTTAAAAGTAATATTATGCAAATAGACTTTTATTTTGTTTAGCTTAATTATACTGATTCATTAATGTCAGAATTATCTCAAACCTCTATTTCAAGCTTGAGTGCTCAAAAATGGTCTGTCTTTTAATGCACTGTTTTATTTAATTTGTATTTATTTTTATTTTTTTATCAGAGTTCATTCCCACGGCTGCCTGCAGAGGGCGCACACGCACAAATTACAAAATTAAGTGCTGAGAAACTACTAGTAGTTTCCCCAAAGAGACACTTAACACAACTGGTCCATGGTAACAAAGGCTCCACATTTAGACCCTCCTCACCTCTTCCACATTTCTATTCTAGTTGCAGTCTCCTCTCTTCCCCTCTCTCCTCCTCGTTTTCTTCCTCTCCTCCTCCTCTCTCCTTTTCCCCTGTGCCCTGATAGATAAGCTCTGGGTTCAATAGCAATTTGAAAAGCGAAGATTAGGCAGTTCTGCTCCTCAAATCAATTCAGGGGCTCTTTCTCAGCGCCCGGACACAGCTCTCCGCGTAAACAACGGGTGTGCAGACGATCCGAAGGCGCAGTCAAAGCACTAAGTCAAGCCGCGGTGAGAGAAGGACGGGGTTTTCTTACAGTCAAATATCAAGCTACATTAGAAGAAATTCTATATATGAGATTCCACAATTATGACTGGAAGTATGTGAGCAATGTGGGAGCAACAAGAAGGATTTGGTGCAATGATGAAACATGTTCAAATTAGCAAATGGTACTTTTTTATTTGTTTACTTTGTTTATGTACGTATGTTTGTATTATGTATGCTCAGTGTTGGGAAGGTGACTTTTAAAATGTATTCCCCTACAATTACAGATTACACACCCCAAAATGTAGTTTGTAACGTAATCCATTAAAGTACTTAAAGTGAGTAACAGAATCTGAATACTTTGGATGACTTGATTTGCTGTAGAGAAGCAAAGACGAGGATATCGGAACATAAGATGTTTTGTCTGATAAAAAACAATAAAAAGCCCAGATTTTACCGTATTAAAAATATTATTGATAGAAGAGGAGGAAACATGTCCATGCAGCATGATTTAGTCCTGTTAAGTCCTGTTTTAGACCTGGTTTAGTCCTGGTTTAGATCTGCTTTTAGTCCTTGTTTAGTCCTGTTAAATCCTGTTTTAGACCTAGTTTAGTCCTGGTTTAGTCCTGGTTTAGACCTAGTTTAGACTTGGTTGTAGACCTGGTTTGGACCTGGATTTAGACCTGGTTTAGTGTCTGGCAATGAGTGGAATTACCAAACAAACAAAAAAACAAAACAAAAAACAAAACAAAAAAACAAAACAAAAAAAAAGGCGGGGTGCAGCCCAAAATGGGAAAATGGGAAAATATCATCATATAATCCATTTATTTCAACAAAATAACTGTAATCCCATTACCACTCAGTGAAACAGCAACTGTAACTGAACACAGTTACTCATAATTTGTACTCTGATTACATAACTCTGGTACATGTAATCTGTTACTCCCCAACACTGTGTATGCTGTTATCAATGTATACACAGACTATCAATCAATATAGTATCTTTGTGGTAAATATTGCTGAAGAGTTCATATCTTCCAACAATAATGAATCTACTGAAATATAAAAAGTATTTTCAGAACCAGCACAGCATTACATAACAGCCTTATTAAAAGGGGATAAAACAGAAACTATACATTATGGTTAATCTGTAAAAGGTCTTTTTCTGATGGAGGGTTCATCGCCTTGTTTCCATGGAGATTGCTGCGCTTGGAATGTTCCACGGTATGACATTAAACAAGTTTCACTGTGCACTTTTAACTCCAGATTTGTTTTGAGTTTCAATAATACCAGAGCTGCAATATGTAACTCTCCAGGTGGAGGATTTGCATGTGTTATTGCTTTGATTGGATTGTCACACAGATGGCATTAAACTTATCTGTGGGACAAGCAGGTGACACCACAAGGCCAAGTTAAAGGTCAGATCTGTGTAGAGGCGACACTGGCTCAGTAAAGTTTGTGTAAAGTGGACAGTAAAGTGTGTGAAGTGTGCAGGGCGTGTCCTCAGGAGCAGTGAGCATCACACTGCAGTGCCCACCGACACATCTCCAGATTTTGTTCTTAACCTTCAGGTCAGGACTACCTACAATGGTGCATGTTTTGGGTTGCTGGGGAAACTGGAGTAGTCAGGCTGGTGCTACCTAGTGCTTCCACTCAATTTCATTTCTCTCCAGCGACTAGGTCAGAAATCAAAATACACTTGACGGTTTGCAAGAACTCCAGAAGTTGTAGACCGAGCTGTGAAGCCATGACGTCCAACTCTAGTGCCTGTCTGGGTCCCTTTTGTGGTACAGCACAACAGTAAACAAAGTGGTCGAGATGGATTTAGATGAAGTCAGACATTCTGTGTTGGCAATGATTCCCGAGATCGAGGATTTAAAGAGAATGTTTGGTGAATTTTATCAAGGGGAAAGACGTTATTGCTCTTCTTCCATTACATACATCATGACCACATAGCAACGATTGTTTAAATTAAAAAAAGTACCCATCTACTGTCAAGTGAACGAATCCTAAGGCTACGAGGTCAGACAGTTTATACAAAGTGAAACCGGCTGATGAATAAGGCTAAAACTGGAGTGGCCGGTACAGGAAACACATCCAGACCCTAAGGATCAAACCCGGAGCCTTCTTGCTGTGAAGTGTGAGTGCTTACCACCGTGGTCAGTAAGAACACATGTTTTCAAGTTATTCTCCAGCAGAGAGAATACACCTGGCTGAATAAATGCAAGTACATTACGTTTAATGTCAGACTGGGGAACATTCAACTCATAGCAATATTATCACCTCACACAAGCAGGTAGTCCATGATACTGCACATTTAAAAGAAAAATGCACTTTAATTCCATCGAAGTCTAAATTTCCATTAGTCTTTCACACCCAAGACGCCTATTGCCTCATCCCATTATATTTTATTAGCCATAAGAGTCGTCGTTATGAAACCTTATCTGCTTTTGTATTAGCAGAAAAATAGAGTTCAGACTGCAGTGGTCTGTGGTTTAAAGAGCCCCCTGCTCGGAGCCGCAGTGCTTTGCCATATGGAGGCCTCCATTATTCATGTGAGCTCGTGGATCATCAGAACAGGTCCCCCAGAGTCCTGCGGTAAGTGAGGAGTCTAATAATGAGCATTAAGATGGGCCTGTGATAGGTCAGAGAGGCAGCTACCGCCTTATTATACAATTAGACATGCATCTCACGGCACTGGGGAATGTTACAGCTGTTGGTACTGTTAGAGTGGCCATTATAGCCTAGACAGATCTGCTGTTGTCAAGGGAACCATACTACAAACATATCTTAATATGATAATGAAACAAGAGATTTTTTTATGCATGTTTTTGTCAGTTTTTACATGAAATCGAAATATTGGTGGTCATTTTAAATATATTTCAAACGCTGGATTGGGTTTCTACTGATACTTTGGAGTGAGCTCACAATGGGGGTGTTCTACATGTATGTCTATGGCAGAATGTTGATATCGTGTCATGTAATAGTGTTAAATTAGAGCCCAGAAAAAAGTCTAACACCGCCTCAGACAGAGTATTGCCTACAGTTAGCGTCACATCCCCATGACATAGCTTCAAAGTACCGTAGCACCTTCCAAGACATTCAAAGCACTTATCTATTCAAATGTTTTTAATTTAATTTTAATTTTTTTCTATTTTTTTTATGTATTTATTGTTCATTTGATACAAAAAAATATAAAATGTCATAATCTAATCCTGATATAACAGTACAAATCCGCAAAACTCCAAGTTGTATGCACTGGTTTCAGCTTCATCTTAGCTATTATGCAGCATTTTGAAGACTTTTCCCTACTCAAAAGATACTGTAGTCTATTTCTGCTTTAAATTGTTAGTAACTATAGCAACGGTGATAATTTTGTATCGTTATGAAAGCCATGGATAAGGCTTTTAGCAGAGAAGTCATAGCACAAAATGTCTATTCACGTTCTTGCCCTGTTATTATTACTACAGTGTCATGTACAAATGTGCGTATTAACATCTCCATGTTCCTGTTACTTATGTTCCTGTATACGTTTATTACTACAGTATCATCACAGTACAAAGCGTAGTGCTTTAACTTGCTTGTCTCCCTGGTGATAGATAGGTTTAATCTATACTGCGGAACTTTCTAGGCAAAGCAGTAGCATTTCCATGGAGACTATTTACCCGGGACAGTCCTAGTTTTGAGCCGTGTGTTGTCTGTCCCAGCAGATTTGTCCTAAACTAATGATTTGTCCCAGTTTTACACAAGAAATGTCACTGGCATCTCTATTTTTGAGTTTGATCCCTGCCAACAGTAAATAAATTTTAGGTAAAATGCAAAAAAATGACCAAAACACAAAAGAAAATGTGACTATATTGACTCACATGTTAGTCATAAATGGTTTCTAGATAACAGTTTTCCTTAATTTCACATTATTATTATTTCCAACCACTAAAAAACAGGATGTCCCAGTTTTTTATTTTGAAATTCTGGTCACCCTACACAGTGCATCTTATGGATGAATAATGTATATGGGTCCAAATAAACTGCATCTATTTTTAATTTTTCTTTTTATTTCCCTGTTTGCAGATCTGATCTGGCGAACCAAAGACAGAGCTCCCGCATCCAAGCAACAGTGCACTTTGTTACTTCTCTCTCTCAGTCTACCAAACTCTAATTAAATGTTCAAATTGAATCTAGTGGAGCACCTCAGAGGCAGTTCAGACTCGCTGAAAGAATTAGTGTTGACAAGTCATGCAATCGACCTGATGGTGCCCACTGCGGCACGGAAAAGGTCACATCTCCACTGGTGCGCGGAGCAAAACACACAGCCCTAAAACACACACACACACGCCACTAACACACAGCTAACACACACAACGTTATAACACAGGGTCTAAAGAAACACATACACGACCGACACACACAGGGCTAAAATGCACAGGGTTAACACACATGCAACTAACCATGGATCTATAATAAAAATTAAATAAGCAGCTCAACTTGTGTCCCGGCTCGAGACCGACTAGTGGCCGCTCCAGGTACTGCATTTTTGGGGGATTCAGACGGCTTGTGTTCAGCTGACACAGCATCGACAACTTTCACAAAGGTCGGATTTTGTAGGGATTCTTTTCTATTTTCATAACATAAACTTTTTAAAATGTTTAAATACTCAAAGTGCCAAAAACTTAGCTTTGTAAGACTTAAGCCCAATTTATGGTCATTAAATCGTCTGCGTTGCAACGTAGAGAGTCTGCATCTCCTTGAACCCCCTCCACAGAGCGTCTGCATCAACCATCATGTACCTCCGAAATGTTGTAACTATGTGTCGATCCGATGCAGACAGTAAGAACACCTACTACAGGAAGTAACAACAGCTGATATACGACACATCAACACCAACACCGGTGACATTTCTGAAGAAGGCTTGCAGCAGCAGAAACATGTCAACAAGGTAAATACACTTTACTGTATTGTCTTGAAAACAACCCAAGAAGTTAAAATACATAAGACAAAATTAACATCTTTGGCTTAGTAAGGGGAAGCGACGCAGACAATAAGGGCTGTGATTGGTCCTCTCACCTACCTCTCTACATACATTTACGCTGCGTACGCTTTTTTTTTTTTTGTATACACAATCTTAGTGTTGTGGTGGTGAATTACTTTGCAGCACATAGACATTGACGCAGATCCATAAATCAAAAATGACTACAACAACAATCCAACGGCGGCAGTGTGCGTTGAGTTGACGTAGAACTATGATTCAGCCTTTAGCCTAGACCTGCTCTAGCTCTGATTGTTCATGCATGTCATGCGCATTACAGACGTCACACGGGTGGAAGGCGCTTGCCCCTACTGAGGAAGTAAAAATTAAAGAGATAATTGTATTTGGGCCCATGTGCCAATGAGCACAGGCCACTGAAAACAAAACAATGCCATCTTGGGTTCACCTTCCAGATTTTATTATAGTTCTATGCCACTAACATGCTCAGCTCACACACAGCACTAACACACACATTGCCGAAACACATACAGCGCTAACGTGCACAGCTAGCCCCAGAGTTCACATCCAGGTTATTGCCCTGAGCGTCATGGAAACCGCAGCCTTCAAGAGCGCAGGCAGGAATAAACACCTTTTCTCACAATTCAATAGAGTGTGCTGCCTCACAAAGGTGGATCTTGTGAGAGGACTTTTTTCAAGTTTTCAGTTGAAAAAAACAAGAAATTTTGCTATTTTAAGGGACTCAGATGTTTGAGTGTTTGAGCCTAACAATAAGTGCATTCTTATTGTCGCTTAAGACTAAAGTGCACTATGTTCTGATCTCTTGTGATCTCATTACTTTTAAAATGTTCCAAAATGACGTTCATGGTCAAATGGTAACATTTTATACAGCACCTTCACTCAAAGCGCTTTACAACCCACTCCATTCACGCACACGATACACCAGTGTACGCAAACAATGGGTGTTTACAATACATGTAGGCAATTCATCACACCAGCCAACCTGTGGGTGGTGTAAGTACTAGTAGTACAAATAGATGCAAGACTGTTTATGTTCAAGTCCCATTTAAGTCCCACCTTACAACCTGGCGACAAGAAGGGACCTAAAAGTCATAATCTTATAATCAGAAACTTTTGGCATCAATAAAAGGACAATAAAACATTGCAAATCGGAGACTGAGATTCAAACGTAAACGAAACAACGTCTCTCAGCTGAGCTACTGTTACCATAACAAAACTATACACACGTTCATTTAAAGATCAGCGAAATGCACTCAAAAGAACAAAATACCTCGAAAGCATCCTGTGTCGCCTTCCATATATCTGAACTTTAACTTGGCCCAATAGCAAATATCCAGATAAACCCAGACATATTGCTCAAGAGGCCATTACATTATTTTCTGATCTGTTATAATGCTGTTTCCTCATCAAAAATTAACCTGGGTTGTGTCTTGGTCCATTCACGCTCTGTTCCACCGTGTGATGTCATGTGGTAAAAACAGGAAGCGCCCCACTGTGTTTTTAAACTCCACACACCTTCACTAGAATCATTTGGATCATTTCAGCCCTGGAACTGACGATTTCTACACAAAAAAGTAAAAGGTAACTACCGTAAAATACCAAATAATAGCCGGGGCGTTTATTTGTTTCAATCACTTAACAGACCAGGCATTTATTTGAGATCAGGCAGCAATTTGGAGCTGCTTCCTCCGAATTGCCAAACTGAAGCAATTTTTACCAAAACTCCCAAAAGCTGCTTCCATTTTCTGCCTGCTCTGTTGCCCCATCACTTCGATATAGAGATTTCACAGCAACGTATCATCTGTTGTACAACTTTTTCAGTGCAGGTGAGGCTGATCGGACACAACACGCAGAGACTATAGCCTATCGATTTCCGAGTCACACACCAGAGACACCTAACTAATCATGATATTTTGGTTCAATAAAGCACAAAAAAAGGGAAATGGGAGTTTGAGCAGATCCTCAGCAGCAGCCAGAATGATTGCTGGACTAGACTGCATTAGACTTGGCGTTTATTTGGAACTGGGTGCTTATTTATCAAAGTATACACCTGCACCCGGTGTTTAAAGCCAACAATGTCACCCGGTGGTTAATCGAAACCTGCCTATTTTTTGGGGTCCGGTCAAACAGTAACGGAGGGAAACAGGAGCAGATTTTTTACATTCAAATAGCTCTTATTCAGAAACTAGAGGGACTATTGAAATAAATAAGGTATCAGAATGTAGGAAAGAGTTACACTCCAACAGGGTAAAGTTAAACCTGTGATATTCTTTCAAGTTGTTGACAAAAAATTAAAAAACTCATGTCGGTAACGGAGGGAATTAAATATGCAGCACTTTTTTGAGCAATAAATACAAACAGTGATAACTCTTGGTTCTCACTTACATATCCTTAACAAACTGGTTTGAATATTTGCTTCATATAGTTTTCTACCATATGGTACAAGATTAAGTTGAAAAACCTCTTACTTTTTTGAGTAATGAGATTTTTTATTAAGAAAGGTCATGGTAACGGAGGGAAAAGTAACGGAGGGAAAATTGTGCAAACAAGTAGAAGGAGCATGATTTTACATAATTTGTCGCTTTTTTCTTCCGAATACTTTAATATTACTTCAAAATGAAAGGAAACTATTTCTATAAAATATGTCAGTCCTTCCAAGCAAATTTTTTATCATTTTAAATACTTTTTTTTTTTTGAAAAATCATGTACCTTCATCAACAGTTCAAAGATGGAATAACACAAGATATGATGAAATACATCAATTTATTTACATGATTTGCAGGTCTCTGAAATTTGGGAAATAATTTTTGTTCCATGTTGCATACATGGTACAGAAAAAAGGTAAACAGTTTCATAAACTAGAGTACATATGTATCTGTTGAATACATTTTTATATCAGATGCATTAACTTGAATTTTTGGCCTTGCTGTTTACTTCTGCTTGACCGGGCCCTTGGTATTTTATGGTATTAACTTGAAAACTACGGCTTTGTCACAACACAAGGTGGAACAGAGCATTTTGAGCTTTGTAGACCAACAAAATGTAAAGAATTACTCAAAAGTTAAAGGTGTAAATGAAACAAAACACAACTCAGGGTTTGTTTTTGATGAGGTAACAACGTTCTAACATGACTTAAAGCACACAGAACTGAAATGTGCATACTATAGGACTTTTAACATAAAAAATGACATAAATATAAGCTTGGATGGGATGTGATATTGCATGAGACAGTTAATTAAAAAGAACAGATCACCACTGTTACATACGCAGGCCTTTAGTGTACATTCTCTCCACGCCATCTGTTCCCTGCACAGACCTGCCACACAGCATCTGTTGTGCAATATTCACTGATAAAAAGTCCCCCGCTACATTTCTCTGTCAAATTACCCAAAGAGTGGCTAACGCAGCTTTGGTTTAATCTCATTTGAGCAGTGTTACGTCATTATTTTAAAATGTGTCAGGATTAGAAACACTGAGAAGGCTTCAACTCCATTAGCGCCGTCTAATGTGAGCTCGTGTTTCCATAAAGTTGACAAGTAAAACATCTGTAACCTCACCAACCTGTCGTTCTGTTAAAGGGAATACTGGTGAGGGCTTTAAAGTTGCATTGTGTAACTTTTCTGGTGAAGGGTCTGTCATCTGATTTGATGTTACTGCTTTGTCTGTGGCATTAAACGTATCCGTCTTGCGTTTATTCAATTACAGCTGCTCAAAAAAACACGAGCAGGGTCGCCTCTCCGCAGCTCTGACTTGCAGCTTGGCTTTGTGGTGTCACTTTTTTGTCTCCATGGTGATTTATCTAGCACACACACCACATTAATATACTATAAGTCCCGCAGTCACCAGCTATGGCGTCACCCGAGACAGTGATTTTAAATTTGATAAGCAGATAAACGTCGTCTTAAATTCGGGTTTTTATCCAAAGTCAAACCGTTTCTTTACATTTTTTATCTTTTTGAACAGGTCGCTTTTATTTTGTCACATTTGGACTAATGCAACACACTTTACATCTCTCAAAACACACAACAAACAGTAACCAAAAAAACAAGAACATATCACACCAATCCTTGCGTCTTTGCACTGGCTTCCTGTTCGATTTAGAGTTGATTTTAATGCTTCTTTTTAAGGCTTTGAATGGACTGGCTTCACAATACATCTCGAATCTCATCCAGATTTACTCCCCCCGTGCACGCTCTGAGGTCCAAGGGTCAGCTCTAGCTCGTGGTGCCTATTACGAGACTAAAACCAGGGGGGGGGGGGAACTGGAACGCTCTGCCTCCCCCCGTCCAAACAGCCCCCACAGTGGAGTGTTTTAAGTCTCGTCTTAAGACCCACTTTTACTCGTTGACTTTTAACACCGCGCGAGCTGTGTGGTCCTCTGTGTCTTTTTTGTTTAATTTTATTGCAGGGTTCCCACGGTCATGGAAATCCTACAAAAGTCATGGAATTTTTGTTTTTTTAGTATCTCTTTCACGTCACTACAGCGTTCTGTTAAAGGTTGTATAGAGGATTTTTTTAAGGAAAGAGAAATACAGCGACAGTCCTTTTTCAAATGTTGTGCATGCGCGACACCACCTTCCTCCTCCACAGCTCCCTCAGTAATAGAAACACCGCCTCTTTACTCTAGAAATTACGCTTGTTTACAGCCGGTGCACGTTCAGAATTACTGTTGAAGTGACCTGTCTAGAAATTTATTTAGTGACCGACGCGTCAGTTTTCAGACCCTTCGTCTGCTTCAGTCGCGCCATCGCTGGGAACAGATCTCCAAGAATTACCTCAGTTTGGCTTTGCTCCTTTTCTCATTCTCTTTTTTTCAGTGACCTCAAAAACGGACTTTCTTTTTCAGCGAACCGGTGGATTCTCATCTGCCATCGCAACAAACTGCGAACTGTGTGAACTGCGAGGAAGCACAGTTTGAAAAAGCCTCTAAGAATCGCTGCATAAACCACGTAATCCCTGCGACTAGAAATGTAGGGAGTTTGATTGACAACCTAACAGCCAATTAGAAAATGAGGGAGCTTCGTTTTTTATTGGCTGATGTTTCTCTGGCCTCAACACGTCCACAGTTTTAAATTTTTATTCTTTTTTTTTTTGGTCATCATAATTTGGCTGCTGCATCTCTGTAATGGTATTTAAAAACTTTCACTGATAAATTGAAACAAAACAAAAAAAATCCTCTATACAACCTTTAAGTTGTCTGGCCTATTAGGCTATTTACAATATTAACTGAAGGTGCCTTTTGGAAAGCATGGTCACATGTATTTTTTTTGGGTTCAAACTATATATATAAATTTACTGGGGGGTTAATTGATATTGCTTGCTTCTGGGGGTCTATTCTTTCTAATACTCATCTGTAAGGAACAATATGCAGAAGCAGCAGGATCGCTCTAATTGCAAAGAACATTCTTTCCTTTGGTTTGAATAGAGCCTTTACAGTGGATAATGAGAAACGGACGGCAATTACAATGAGATTGATTAAGAGATTGAAAATGTGCTTACTGTTTTACTTAAAGGGGCGTGCAAATAGATTTTTTTTTTTACTTTTATTGTCACAGATCAATTCCTGAGACAGGGCCCGCACACACAATTTATTATACTTTTTTTTTTTTTTTTTTCTAGAAGGAAAAAAAAATAATAAAAAAAATAGACAAAATAAATACATTTTTAAAAATAAGGCATGTTAGGTCATAAGTGTCTTATTTGAAAAAGTCAATAATTGGACCCCACCTCTTTTCAAAAGTTGCCACCTTGTGCTATAGTTGAACCAATAATACTTCCATTGTATAAACTTGACTGATTTTTGATATCCACTGATCAATGGTGAGTGCCTCAGATTTCTACACAATTTCTGCGATATCTCGAAAACCGCTTTGCAATTGGACAATGTGAGGGCTCAAATTGCAATTTTTTGGGGGTGAATTGAGATGAAATGACCCTCATGCACGTTTGAGTAATCTAGCAATCTCTTCTTGGGCCCTATTCCTATTCAAACCCTCTTTAAGATTAGCTATAAGATTCTGTTCTGGATCTGAAGGGGGAGTGACGAAACTAAAACCTGTCAACACATTTTCGGTGAATATATTATTTTCAAAACAATAAAAGATGTCAGTCAGTGATCGAAATATGTTATGTGTTATAGAAGAGTTTAACCCACAGAAGTAAAATACACAGTAAAATATACAGTTCATCTAAGCCAGGGGTGTCAAACTCATTTTGGTCCGGGGGCCGTATCCAACCTACTTTGATCCCAAAGGGGCCGGATCAATAACAATAAGTTCAAATATTTGTGCAGAGAAACACAAATCTATTACAGAAATCTTTTTTAATTGATGAACTCTTTTTTAATATTATAATATTATGAACAACCTGAAACTTTAAGAAAAATTCAATTTCAACACAATGTTTTAACATGAACTTGTCTGTAAACAGGAATAAGTAAATTTTTCTTGGAAAATCCTGCACTCGGCTCCACTTTTCTCATGTTGGACATTTTTCTGATGAGGGTGTCACGGTCAACAGTCAAAACGATCGTCCTTTAAGAGCGTTTGGAAAGAGACAAGTCTTCATTTGTGCTGCTCTGGTGGGAGGGGCCACGTACAGAGACGCTGGAGACGCTGCTGTGATAAACACCACAGAAAATTAACAATATTTTAATAAAAAATAGAATTAAAATATTTTAGTAGAAAATCAGCCAAGGGCCAGATTAAAGGTCTTGGAGGGCCGGATCTGGCCCCCGGGCCGCATGTTTGACACCTGTGATCTAAGCATACACCCTGAAATAGAAGTTCAGTGCTTTCAGATTGGAAATAAGTTTCAATAAGTTGCATTGTGTGTGTTTTTTGTTTAGTTCCCATGCGCAGTCTAACAAAGCACTGACACTTTTGTAAATATGCTAATGTATTCCATTGTTCCTCTGCAGCCAATAGCTCATTTGAGGACATGACATTTAAAGGCCCTGAATCCCCGCCGGCTATAATGACTACATCTTTATCACCTTTTCTGCCATCGATCTGGTTATGTTTTCTTCATTTGTGACCGGGGCTGCACATCTCGTCATTTCCAACCCGTTTTCCCCCAACCCGATCGATACAGTAAGACAGATATAACACTCGAGAACTGTCCCCAGAGCTCCTCCAGCCTCTCTGCGGCCCTGTGAAGTCTGAGAAAGCTCCGGGAAAGCAGGGGGCGTGCGCTGGTCCACTCTCCCAGGGACTGCTGAGCCTCGCGGGGCTGTGAGGAGACTGCGCGCCCACCAATTATGGAGCATGCTGTTCATTTTTGGACGTTCATTACTTCAAACACAGAATTGAGTCAACGCCATCGCACAGACAGAGCCACTGGCAAGAGACTATAGAGCCGGTGCGATATTGGAATAAGAGAGGTGCATAGACTGACTAAAGAAGTGGATTAAAGGAGTGTGGCATCACCCATAGTGTTCAGTTCCAGTCAAATGAAGCTCACTGAGGCTGGAAGTTGAAGAGGTAAATTTAGGACTTGATTTGCGGACAAAATAGAGAAATAAAAACACCAGGCTCATGTAAAGTGTGTTAATACGAAGCTTTTAAGACCAAAATGTAGTGTTGTAGTCAAGACCGCACTAATCGAGACCAAGACCAGTCTGGGACCACAGATTCCCAAGACTAGGAAAAGACCATGACCGCTGAGGGTCGAGACTGAGACAAGACCAAGACTTTTAAAGGCCGAGACTGAGACAAGACCAAGACTTTTAAAGGCCGAGACTGAGACAAGACCAAGACTTTTAAAGGCCGAGACTGAGACAAGACCAAGACTTTTAAAGGCCGAGACTGAGACAAGACCAAGACTTTTAAAGGCCGAGACTGAGACAAGACCAAGACTTTTAAACACCGAGACTGAGAAAAGACCAAGACTTTTAAAGGCCGAGACTGAGACAAGACCAAGACTTTTTAAAGGCGAGACTGAGACAAGACCAAGATTTTGAAAGGAGACTGAGACAAGACCAAGACTTTTAAAGGCCGAGACTGAGACAAGACCAAGACTTTTAAAGGCCGAGACTGAGACAAGACCAAGACTTTTAAAGGCCGAGACTGAGACAAGACCAAGACTTTTAAAGGCCGAGACTGAGACAAGACCAAGACTTTTAAAGGCCGAGACTGAGACAAGACCAAGACTTTTAAAGGCCGAGACTGAGACAAGACCAAGACTTTTAAAGGCCGAGACTGAGACAAGACCAAGACTTTTAAAGGTTGAGACTGAGAAAAGACCAAGACTTTTAAAGTTTGACAAGACCAAGACTTTTAAAGGCCGAGACTGAGAAAGACCAAGACTTTTAAAGGCCGAGACTGAGACAAGACCAAGACTTTTAAAGGCCGAGACTGAGAACAAGACCAAGACTTTTAAAGGCCGAGACTGAGACAAGACCAAGACTTTTAAAGGTTGAGACTGAGAAAAGACCAAGACTTTTAAAGGTTGAGACTGAGACAAGACCAAGACTTTTAAACACCGAGACTGAGACAAGACCAAGACTTTTAAAGGCTGAGACTGAGACAAGACCAAGACTTTTACAGGAGACATAACAAGACCGAGACCACAGCCCATCGAGACCAGACTTTGACTGAGACAAGACCAACTTTTAGACTGAGACAAGACCAAGACTTTAAAGCCGAGACTGAGACAAGACCAAGACTTTTAAAGGCCGAGACTGAGAAAAGACCAAGACTTTTTAAAGCCAGAGACTGAGACAAGACCAAGATGTTTAAAGGCCGAGACTGAGACAAGACCAAGACTTTTAAACACAGAGACTGAGAAAAGACCAAGACTTTTAAAGGCCGAGACTGAGACAAGACCAAGACTTTTAAAGGCCGAGACTGAGACAAGACCAAGACTTTTAAAGGCCGAGACTGAGACAAGACCAAGACTTTTAAAGGCCGAGACTGAGACAAGACCAAGACTTTTACAGGCCAAGACCATAACAAGACCGAGACCACAGCCCATCGAGACCAAATCGAGACCATCTTTGTCATTTCCCACATTTATTTGTACTTTACAGTTATTTTGGAACATATATATCAATGTTTTTATAAATCTATCTCCATTTTATCTGATTAATGTTCATTTAAGCTTAAAATAGGCCAAGCAAACTGTGCTGCATTTAAACACTCTGCATCCCTTTTTTTGAGACAATTTGAGAACCTCTTCTTTAATCCCACTTCCACTGGCACTTTACAGAAAATGACTTCAAAGTTAATCCAGTGGGGTTTTTTTTCAAGTTCATAACATTTACAGTTACATTATCTTACAGGTTTTGCAGTGAAACGTGACTGTGCCCGTCGAGTGTCAGACCTCGAGTCCGAGACAAGACCGAAGCCAAGTGCCATGAAGACCGAGACAAGACCGAGTCCAAGTGCGCTCGAGACAAAGACCGTAACAAAGAGGTCTCGAGAAAACTACCAAAATGATGAGGCTCACTCCAGCATTTACAGAAAAAGGGGAGACATTTGGAGCCAGAGTTATAACTTGGAGATTGGTGCTCCATACTGCCACTGTGTCCCTGGGCAAGACACTAATACAAATCTAATCAGCAGGGATTATAATTTGTCTTCATTTACACTTCTCTTTTCTGTTTATTTCTATTTATTGCTCAGTGCAGTTAAATGATTGTAGTTAGAGTATATAGAGCGCCTTGTAAATGTCCCTGCAGCAAAAATTTTAATTCTCTCTGGATCAATAGTCTCTCTTTCGCTCTCTCTTTCTAGAGTAGAGTTGTTAAAAGTACTGAAAATCATGAAAATATGAATACTACAACTTGTTTCGAAACTAGACACCCATTTGAGTAACTATCAATACTAAAAAAAGTCACATTCACAGGACAGAAATGAACCTTTCCTGAATAGTTTTAGAATGATCTTGAGCTGGATCAGAACAAGTATCAGAGCACATAGACTAGTATATGCACATGGGCCACTATGGAACTAGGGCTCGGTATCATTAAGAAGTTGCTGATACGATACATACCTCGATACATAGACCACGATATGATACATGTCTCGATACAGTGAGCTTTTGATTTGATATGGTTCAATAAAAAATAATGCTTAAATGATGGCTGTGATACTAAAAGTCTTTGTTAAACCGCCTCCTGTGCAAAGTTCACATGAAACACACTCATTTTACTCATCAAAACTGTGAAAATGTCAAATGTGTTGCATAAATGAGTTTCCTTCCTCTAAAAAAGCGACAAAACTGTAGCACTATAACAAAATAATTTTGTAAAATGTACCAAAAAATACTCTTGGTGATGTATTGATTATGCAGCCCACGATATCGATACTGTGTCATCACATTAAATAACACGATATATGGATATTTTGATATTTTTGCACACCACTATATGGAATCTACCTGGACCACTAAGGCATTACACAGATATAAGACTATCAGGTCATATAAAAGAAAGTTCAACAATTTAACATTGAAAATCACATTCTGTTGTCTAAAGAAAGAGCGTTTTTAATTCTCACTGTCATCGAAATGGTGAACATAGGACCTGAATACTCATCATCAGTGTTGGGAAGGTTACTTTTAAAATGTAACCCCCTACAGATTACAGATTACATACCTCAAAATGTAGTTTGTAATGTAATCCATTAAATTACTTAAAGTGAGTAACGTAATTTGAATACTTTGGATTAATTGATATTGTCGTGCTTTTTAAAACTACATGGATGTAGCAACCACATCCTGCAGATTCTTGTTTGTTCTCTTCAAATTGGCTGTCGAGCCCAAGTCTCCATGAACAGACTTGTGTTTGCTGTGGAGAAGCAATGATGAAGATGTTTTGTCTGCTTAAAGACACAAAAAGCCCAGTCTTTCCTTAACCAGATTAAACATATTATTGATAAAGAAATTATTTCTATATGAGATCACTGCTGCCTTAAATTATGTCCACCTACTGTGAGGTGTCATATTGTTAAGACCTGGTTTAGATCTGGTTTAGACCTGTTTTAGTCCTGGTTTTAGTCCTGGTTTGGTCCTGGTTTAGACCTGGTTTGGTCCTGGTTTAGACCTGGTTTAGACCTGGTTTAGACCTGGTTTAGACCTGGTTTTGGTCCTGGTTTGGTCCTGGTTTGGTCCTGGTTTAGACTTGGTTTAGACCTGGTTTAGACCTGGTTTAGTCCTGGTTTTAGTCCTAGTTTTAGTCCTGGTTTGGTCCTGGTTTAGATTTGGTTTAGACCTGGTTTAGTCCTGGTTTTAGTCCTGGTTTTAGTCCTGGTTTTAGTCCTGGTTTAAGTCCTGATTTAGACCTGGTTTAGACCTGGTTTGGTCCTGGTTTAGTCCTGGTTTAGATTTGGTTTAGTCCTGATTTTAGTCCTGGTTTTAATCCTGGTTTGGTCCTGGTTTAGACCTGGTTTTAGTCCTGGTTTAAACCTGGTTTAGTCCTGGTTTTAGCCCTGCTTTAGCCCAAAAATGTGAAAACAGGAACATACTGCTGTGTAATTTAATTTAATTTTATTTTCATTTATTTCCACAAAGTAACTGTAACATGTAATCCGTTACTCGCCAACACTGCTCATCATAGACTCGTCATAGCATTTTGACACAATCTATAATATAATAATTGTTTTAAGTTTAAAGTATGAAGACGTCAAAGCCCTAAATTTAGTCCTGGTTTGATGCAGGGAACACAAACAGCTGAAAAAGCTGTGTTGAAAAAGGCGCAGTGTTGTGTGCACAGATGAGATGAGTTGCCCCTCTGTATATATTTGCACTCAGGACAAATGGGAGATAAAACAGAGCAGGATATTGGAGACGCAGGTAAAAAATGATCAAGGGACGGCATCAATAAAGAGGAAGCACAAACAGCTCAGAGCAGACGGGCCGAAGCTTTACAACAGAGAGAGAAAAAGAGACAAATATGTGAGAGAGAAAGGGCCTGAAAGACTGACTATGCTGATCAAAGAGGGTCTAACTGCTCCGAGGGCCAACACAAAAAGAACTCTACTCTACTTTTTTTTCCTGGTTCAAACATTTTATGACAAGACTTCGTAAAAATAGATCTCTGTGAAGCAGGGCTGTAGATCTTTCGCTGAAGATTTGGTAATTGGTGTATTTAAATGTGTTTTAAATGTTACGCGGAATTGACTCTTGTGAGATTGAAAACCAGGACTAAAACCACGACTAAACCAGGACTAAACCAGACTAAAACAGGACTAAACCAGGACTAAACCAGGTCTAAACCAGCACAAAAAGCAGGACTAAACCAGGTCTAAACCAGCACTAAAGCAAGACTAAACCAGGACTAAAATCAGGACTAAACGAGGACTACAACCAGAACTAAACCAGAACTAAAATCAGGACTAAACAAGTCTAAACCAGCACTAAACCAGGACTAAAATTAGGACTAAACCAGGACTAAAGCCAGGACTAAACCAGGACTAAAATTAGGA
>NW_026571353.1:31596793-31711440 GCF_026225935.1 Boleophthalmus pectinirostris | reverse complement strand
CAGTGTATGTTTTGATTTAGTTAATAAACATATTTTATTTTAAAAATCCAACCCTCTCACCTCCTTCTTTTTGTTGCAGGCCTTGGCACAGGGTCTTAACACATTAAATAAATATTCCTTTGTGTATTACCTTTAATGTGAAATTATTTTGTGTATTTATTCATACTGTACATACTCTACTGCAAAGTAACTCGTCTGTCAAACTGTTTAACTGTGATTAAAGTGTCGCCGCACGATCCTGATCAGCACTAAACAGGAAATCCAAAGCTCTCCTATATCATTTCAAACAAACACCACGATGACTCGACCTTGGTGATGTGTTTTTCTTATAATAGATGAAAGTCTGTGGATAATCAAGCACATAATGATAATGTCTGTTACTGCCTCCGTATTTTTGGCTCATGGCACAAAGGCAGAGCACAGGAACTGCCAAATAAGGGTCAACGGTCAATTTTGAGCTCAATATTTTTCGCATACAAATATTTCTTCATTATAGAACTAGTTGTCAAATTTTGGGAGCCCTGCCTATTATAGTTTTGTCTGGACAAAACAGAAAGTCATTTTTGTCAGTTTCACACTCTGGCACATTAAGGTCTTTTTGCCTTTGTAGGGCAGAATATATTCATGTATACAAAGATCATTCTGGATTTGTCAGGGAACCTTGTTAGCTTCTGTACTCCAGCTTCAGAAACAGCTCACACACACACACACACAGTACAAAATGAAGTCTACAAATGTTATCTTACATGAAATACACCATGGAGTAGTTCGGAGCAGATGCCAACTCTGATCTCCCTTTGAATCGGCGCGTTCCCCGTTCAGCTCGTCACGCGATAACTCCGACCTGAATCTGTGCGTGTGTGTCTCTGTGTGTGTGTGTGCAGATATCAGGGGCATTGAGGATTTCCTGGATCGCACATCTCAGCAGGGGATGGACGTGTCTCTGCAGAAGGTGGAGTCCAACATAAACATGATGATCACCAGTCTGTTCAGAACACTGAGGGTGGAGGAGCTGCACCGATACAGAGACACGCTCAGGAGGGCAGTGCTGTTCATGAGTCCTGCCACTGCCAAGGCCTTCATCACTGAGGTAAGAAATATTTACACTTTAACCTTTTTCTTGCTGGCTTTTACTATATATTGGACAGACACTTTGCTATGTTTTCCCTTACTGAACACGCATATTTATGAATTTCCTTTGGGATATTAAAGTATCTATCAGTTGTTTGCCTTCAGACGCTACTTCTATGACCTAATCTTTATCTACTAGAATGCAAAATTGTCTCAACGCAACGGGTAATGTTATGTAGTTTATATTGTAAACACCTGTCTCTTCCACATAGACATACAGAAGCCATAACATATTCCCCCACACGCGTCACTCTAGGCCGTCGAATTCGTCCGAGAGAGCACACCTAATAACTAACGGCTGATTCCACTATCTGCTAAATGCGAGATACACACAGCACGACTACAGGAAGATCTCTCAAGTATAGGGCTCCGCTCATTATCGCGCGTGACCAATGTAACACACCCAATTTCAAGTCATTAAAACATGAAGGCACAGGCTACTCGCCGCAGCAGTAGGACCAAGAAATATTCCACGATCCCCCTCCCTCCTCCACGCCGCCTCGCAACGGAAAATGGTTAATTTTATACGTTGTCCCTCGACGTGGCCAGCTGACCGATATTGCCCACGAAATATGATAGCCTCGCTCCATCCCTACAAATATCCGCAGTGGCCTAGTGCTGAACTCACACAGCCTGTTGATACAATTCTGAACCACATCTGTAAGCAGATTCATTCGCGAGCGCACGATTGAGAGTCGCACACATTGCACAGTGAAGCTCCGTCCTGCGCTAGCAACGCCTAAGCACACAAACATCCTGAAATTCGAATAGTTCTTGAGATGTTAGTTCACTAAGTTGCGCAAACAACTGACAATCATCAACCGACACAAAATGAATGTCCATGCAAGCGTGGAACCCATCAATACTGTTGTGTTTTTCGTTTGGAAGTCCGGTGCAGTTTATTCTGTTGTGATAATATAATGTAACATGTGATCATTCTCATATTTAGTTTGCAGAAACTGTAGAGTTCCATTCTATTCCCACATGCCTCTCGTTTAATGCTGCGCGTGATGTTACTCCACCCTTCTGCTTACGTGCTATTTATAGCTATTGCATCTCTCCTCTCAGGCTATTGTTCGGTCCAAGGACCCCTGGCGTGTTGATAACCGTGGAAAAACTACGTGTTGAGGTCCCCAGTGATGTGAGTTTTCACACATAGACTCCATCTAAACCATAGAGTTTCAATGCCTAATATAACCGCCTAGTTTAAAATCTTGCCTGATTCAAGACTGATAGTACACAAGTATTGCGTCTCAAAGACTAAGCACTTGACGCTCCCTTATACCCTATATTCCGGATACCATTCTGGTGATATTTCATCTAGGGAGGCTCACAACCAATGAAATATGTCTGCTGTCACATAATATTCCTGCAGAAGTAGAAATTTCTCACACAGCTATTCTGAGAAGCAATCCCGAAACCAATATTAAACGGCGCTCCTCATATATCTCTCTTATATGCTTCAACAATGACTCTATCATTAGAGTTTCGGCAATTTGTCAAATTTCTCGAAGCGAATTGCCCAGAGCGTACAAGCACAGGATCTGCGTCTGTATTTTGTACTTATGAGGCTCAGACGATGCTACTCTGTTTTGTACATCTGAGATAATATCACCATGCTTAATTGACCATAAGGTGTATTGTACTAGCTTCACGGTATTAGTAAAATTACTCTCTTTGGCACTAACACAACCTGTCAACTATCATTATGCTGCCTCTGATACGTAGCACGTGATGTCTGTATCATACGTATTGATCCTCCTATTTCTCCACAAGCATACATGATCTAGCTACTGCATCCACTACCTTTCATTTCACACATTGTCTCCTTCGGTTCAGTACACTACAGCAGGAATGTTATGACTTTCCCACACAAAATCCTAGTCCTATTTTATCACAGCCGTCTGACAAGCTGTAAATTGCATTGAATTAGTTGCGATCACTACTTCATCCAATTGGGTTATATCGCATCGTCTATGAAAATTCAACCTATCTATAACAAGTTTCACTGTTTTTGGACAACTCCGTGAGGAGCTCATCCCCCTTCATGTATTTTTTATATTGTTATAGTCTACAGTTAAAGCGTTTAGCATGAGAGACTCTATAAAGACTTTTATATTTTATCATTATAATAACAAATTTTGGGATACTCGACTATACTTTTATTATATAAATGTGTACGAGTACGAATGAAACTATCTTAGACGCTTTTACAAACTGCTCTCAGACGTGAGATCGGATGTGTCTCAAGAAGACGTCAAGTGATTCACTACATACTCTCTGGATTATGGTCGCGGTATTATTTCCTCATTCAGAGCACTGTACCCTAGATTATTCTCAATAGATGGAAGTCTTTCAGAGGCATCCATTGCTATTACACAGATTCTAAAAGACACAATAGATGCTGCGAAGGCTTATTGGAAACGGACGATCCAGGCTCTTTTTGGCTTAACCTACTCACTTACCTAAAACTCTTGACATACATATTTAAGCGGACAAGATCCTATTCAGCGAGCCACGATATGTGACAGAACAACATATTCGACGAGTTTTATTGTGACTTCTTATCAATTTATCCTGTGAACGTGAGGCGTTCTCGTAAGCTATAGCGCAATTTGATAGTAAATCCAGTATAACTTTAAGATTCCCATTCCGTCCTTCTAGATTGCTGTCGTATAGCTATGTGGTAGGATAGCTCCTTTATTAAAAGAAGAACTCGTTCATGTTTGTACCATTCCTATGTTAATATATCACATAACACACAAGATAAGAATATATAACAATACAGAATCATCTTAAATTTTGAGTCAAAAAAAGTACGACTCCGTATTTTTTATCACGTTAGACGCTATCAACTGTAGGCACATTATTTATTGATTTCTATATAGTTCCTTCGATCTCTTACACAAGGCTCAAAATATAATACTTTCTCTCGATCCTATTCTCATGAATACCAAAGTATGCCAAGCTCTATATCAGTTCTTTTAAGATATACATATTCGTAAATTTACCATTGACACCACAACAAACATGCTCTGAAAATGGAGAGAGAGGGTGACATTAGAAGAAAAAAAAAAAAAACAGTTAAAAAGATAAAGAAAAATACAGCATAAATTTAAAAGATTGCTTTTAAAACTATAATACCTCAATGGTAACATTTTTCATTATAAAGATCACATATGTAAGTATTTAGAAGTGTATTTCTGCACAGTGTTATTGTAGAAGTGTGTAATTTATCGCATGCCATATTTGATTTAGTGAAGTTAGATTAACAATATATTGAATTGTGATGAATACTCTCAGTGATTTCTTATACCGTAAATATACATAATTGTAGTTCTACGTTCATCATAACATACTATTCCTAGCTCTTTTGTTCTTTCTTGTTTATTTCTAGTTGCTTTTTTGTGTTGGAGACAAAGAATCATCGAGTCCCACCTCCTCGTCTCCAAGCCCCAGAGTATACCCCATAGGTGCTTGCCACGATGCAGGGAATAATTTATTATTTGGCTGAGCATTTCGCGTATTATCCACACTGTAGCTATTTATCTATGGATGTTGTACTAAATACACTTAAACCAGATGAATAAAGTATTTAACAAAATCAGCATTCACTAGACTACCAGTCAGTACTCATCGGGAAGGCATCTCTGTTCTTCAACTTATATAGAGCACTCGCATCTCTCTCACGGTCGTAGCGTATGACAGCCTGAGTTTGAGCTCATCGTGGCATTACTTGTTTCTCGTGTGTGATAGCACTCAGCTTTCTAGTGTGAGGAGGTTCAGACATGTTCGGGATGGTTTCCGTGGCATTGTACCCACGTCGGTGGTAAAGTGAACCTCCCTGAACGGGATGACCTTCAGTAAACGGCTCGACACAGTGGCATCAGCTGAGTTCTGTGGTAGATGAGGGTTCACTAGAGTCGATAACGTGACCATCCCGCGACGATCCCCACAGAGGAACGACCTGCTCAGTTGCTGGTATTCGTCCCGTCAAGTGGAATGAAGGGTAAAGTACTGAGAGGAGTCACTCTATGACTTAGAGCTGAAAGCTCGCTCCACGTAGGTACCCGTCACTTAACGAAGTATATAGTCACGTTGCGGCCCAGGTAAATGGGTATAAGGCCGATTGGGATAAATACTCAAAAAATTAAATTAAACTTAAATTAACAAAACACTGGTGAGTTAACATTTTGTAAGAGCCCGTAGTTTCTCACAATAAAATCTACTGAAATAACGACAGATGCACAGGCACCGAGATATTAGAGAAATATAAGGGGAAAATAGTCGCTTGAAAAATACAGGAACGAATGTAAAGCTCTATACAGTACTGCTAGTGAACGACTTACTCTCAAATGTTTGGAATACAAAGGTATACTTTTTAATAATTTTCATGATCCAAAACCTCATCAGCTCTTGTACATCCTACTCCATACATGGTCGACCTTATCTTGTAACAGTCTTGTCTTGTGAGAAATTCGTTTATACAACTCCATAGACTCTAGAGCGCTCGTGTCGCAAGTTACTTATTTTCAGATCTTAACCATGACTGTCATTAATCTGGGATCGTCAGAGAGAACTGAAGTGAACACATGAATTGGATGACCCCTCTGCGCGAGAACCCATGTAATTTGCCCGATCTCAGCGGCTCTAAACACGAAGTGTGTGCTAGCTGTTGATACTCTTGATATAACCTCGAGCCTCGCCTGTTCCAGTTGATCCATTTCATCCGCGCGTAGCGGAAACGGTGCGATGGTTCATGCTTTACAGCGAGAGATGATGGTGTCGGTACCGTTGCACATATGGAATCTCCAATAATCTGATATACAAGTCGTCACCTACTGCTACTGGGGTTATCACTGTTTTTTTTGTGTTTCGGTCCAAATCCAAACGCGTAAAACATTGATTTTATCAGCAAAATTGTAACGAATATACTCATCACCTATACGATACACTGTAAGGCGTCCTTCTAGGTGCTATATTCATCCTCAGACGATGTTGATGGCCATTCGTTCTTGGAATGTTCACTCAAGCGTCGCTTATCGCATTACTTTGGTTAAATATTTGGGAAAGGGCACGGAGTTTATTTTAATACTTTTTACATTTATTACCACGTTTCTCATTACTTCTATGGAAGAACAAAACCAGGTCGCTAAAGTGTTACCAGGTCAGAGCTTAGTGATGGAGTAGACAATGCGATTCCACTAGTGCATGCGTCAAATAACTCAGTTCATGTTCTTAGATATTTATGAGACATAACAACACCTTTAATTTGAATAAATGTAAGTGAGTACTGTTTCTAATGTCAATGTCGAGCCTTGTTAATATCCCAATATTGAAGTGGTAAACTAAATATATAATTACATAAAGAGTATAGTACTTGTATAGAATATTAGTATAGTTATGGTGGAAACTGTGAGGAATTACATAAAACATACTTTAACACATACTTCAGCAGACTAAACAGTGCATGTTGTTTACAGTAATAGTGAGTCTCTCGGGAGATACATACTGAAAGTCCATAATATCCAACACAAACAGTGAGCTTTGATTGTTACAGTTGTGCGGGCGTCCCCGTTACTCTACACATAGTACTCATGTACATTATGGATGGAATCGCTGGGTCCCAGTTGTCTCTACTTGATTAAGTTGGAGTGACGTAAATCCAGTGCGTTCGTACAGTAGCTCTTAATCCCACATGCATGTCTCTTCGTGGTTAATTAAAAGTGCCCTAAGAAAGGTAGCAGTATCGTTATTAAGATATTTTGTAGGAGAAATATATTATTTACATATGAGTATGTTGAGGTGTATTTTTGATGTTTTATTTGAACTATTGCATACTCATCTGCTGAGAAATCACTAGTTGATGCAGCAGTCAGACTGAAAGGTAGGCGCTAGTGGATTCTATTTGTCTATATCCGGTCAAATCCTGTTCTGAAGTGGTCGTACTGTGGGCTTTGTATTTTATGGCAAATGATCTCATACTGAGCATGTACAGATTGATCATATTGGACTCATGCTCTTGAGAACATATACGCATTTCCAAATATCAAGCACGTACGACCCCATTTGCACATAGACCTCACCTGTCTACGGTGTGAGATATAATTAGACTCCCAAGCACAGCGCTCACCAACCCCTGTATCAGGCTCGGCCGTATCCGTTATATAATACTCCCGGTTACATCCTCCGCACCTTTGTATCAACTTCACCTTTATGTAATATCCAAAAAGTATCGCCCGTACAACTACACAATAACTCATTCTTATGTAATATAATACTCCCAACAACTGTACAACAACTCATCCTTATGTAATTTAATACTCCTACAACTGTACAACAACTCCACCCAATGTGTGTATAATACTCCCTACAACTGTATAACAACTCACCCTTATGTAATATAATATTCCCTACAACTATACAACAACTTACCTTTATGTAATAAATATTTCCCTACAATTGTACAACAACTTAGATACTTTTTGTTTTACTTTACTACATTTGAGAGCAGGTATCTGTACTTTCTACTCCACTACATTTTTTAATAGGACTGAAAAGTAAAAGTATTAAAATAAACTTCCGAATGCCCTTTCAAAATAATTTAACCAAAGTCAAGACAGCGACGTAAACAACGTGCACGTGATTTACGATGTCAGACACCAATTCTACAAGGACTCAGGACTAACCCAGGACTAAACCAGAACCAGGACTCACTGTCTGAATGTGCTCGGAGGTCCTTCCGTGTAGACCCGAGTGTCCGTCGGGCGAAAGAACCGGTGCAGAGCTCGGAAAGAGGTACGTGCAGCGTCCGTCGCGCTTTTCGGACACCTGTCCGCGGGGCTACAGGGTTCTCTCTCTCCTCTCCCAGAGATTAGACCTGTTTTTAGACCTGGGTTTAATCCGGTTGTCATGTTTAGACCTGGTTTAGACCTGGTTTAGAACCTGAATTAGTCCTGACCCACCCTTAAAATTCCAGAACGTTAAAACGTCGCCCGTTTCAGCCTATTTTCCCTTATCCATCGGTGCAGGACTCTGTATCAAGATAACTAAAGTATAAGGCCTTATTACCTGGACGGACATAAGATTTATCCAATCACACTCATAATGTTTGTTAATTATACGTGATTTTACCTTATTAAGGGGAAAAAACTGAGGTGGTTTAATGTTAATGCGTTAAATAGATTTAAACCTAATTAAACGCAAATGCGTTGCAGTTGTACACTTAATTCACTTAAACTTCTAACTAAATTCTAACTTTCAAAAAAATAAATTAAAAAGCAAGTACAAAATGTGATGATACACAGTGAGAAGATGTGCAGGCTGCGTAGCAGGAGCGTCTGTGATGCTCTAGTGTGAAAAACTTTGAATGTGCGTACGCGCAGCTTACGCTGAAATACAGCTCGGCTGTGAATCGCTGCGCTCCTGGTGAATTTTGTTTCACAAAGCATTAAAGAAAAACAGAAAGGAAAAAGAAAAAAGACTGATTCAAATCTGTTAACTAAATTCATTCACAAATTCTTTATTAAAATCACTACATATGATGCTTTATTAGATTTCAAAACCTGTGCAAAATACTTTTACTTTACTCTTTAAGTAAATGTACTTTAGTAGTTTTAGTTAAGTAGAGATTTTTCATGTATGTGATACTTTTACTTTAGTTTTTATTTTTTTTCTTCTAATGTCACCTTTTCACCATTTCAGAGCATGTTTGTTGTGGTTTAAATAGAAAATTAGAAAGTATTAAACTGAATAAGAGGAATTGCTGTTTGTGGAGAGAATTTAGCTGTTGTGGTGGTTGTGATTTTCCCAGTTGGGGTCGTGTAAAGTGCATTTTTTTGATTAGACGGCAAAAACACCTTGAAACCTTGGTCAAAAAATACTCTTTAAAGACCTCAAATGTCTCAATCAGGCCATAATTTACATACATGGCTTTCCACACTAAAGGCCCTAGTACAGATAAATTGTATAAGAAGTCAATATTGGTCAATATTTGTCCAATGTGTGCTGTTTGTCTCTAATTATAAGGTGTTTTATTGTACCATCACGGCAAAACTCCGAACTAGTGTCTGAGAATTGTGAAAATTGCTTAGAAACTCATCATGGTGAATAATTAGGGTGCTCTGAATGATTAAGGTAAATGAGGAATAACTTGGGACCATTGCAAACTGTTTTCATATTTTTAAGATGGTCCAAATCTTGTCACATTTTTTTTAAGTTTGTAACCTACTAAAAACTAAAAACTTGAAGTGGTAATGTCCGATTTTGGTCCAAAAACAGTGAACCCTGAACGTGGAGACTTTCATAGACGTGATACCCATCTGCTAACTAATCTAATTTAAAGTTGCGCTGTGTAATTTTTCTTGTGGCGAGTCCAACACCTGCTAGTACCAGAGCATGGAAATAAATGTGGTAATGCCAATGGAGATAGGAAATGGTCAGATCTATGAAGAAGCAAGCCTGTACATGCTATGAATTCATGTTTTTCAAGGTATTTTTGAGCTATAAAACACCTTCATACTGGGAATGATTTTCTGAAAAAGTGAGCATCAAACCGCCGTGTTCCAGTGGGATGCGTCTATTGACAAAGCCGATCTTTTATAGTCTTTTGAACCATATAGATTTTGTTTCTGGTTCTGATATTGTTGAAATTTAGTTTTGGGATTTGAACATCATACTTGTGTGGTTGAAAACAGTTCAAGAAATGGGCTTCGGACGTTTGTGAACTTCATAAATGCAAAAGGGAATCAGATCTGTGTGAATCTGTGTGAAACCTCCGTTCAAACTGTTTCCCTTCTCAACGGAATTGAAAAATAGTGAAAGGCGAGAGCAATTTGCAGAAGTGATACATGGCGCATTAAATGTCATTAAATGGTCTATTTTCAAACTTTTTTCACAAATAAACTGCACCGGACTTCAAACGAAACACAACAGTTGGATGGGTCAGTGGGATTTTGTTTGGCGCGTTCACGGTGACTCTGGGCTTTGTTCAGTTGTGGCGTGTAGGGAGGGTGCTGTGTGGGACCAACGGATCGGTCGCAGTGACTCAGTTGTTCAGTTGTGACTCAGAGTGGCACATTGTACTCGCTTTTTCGGTTCGTTCCTTCATTACGTTCCTCGTCGGCGTGGAGTGATGAGTGTGTCTGCGGGTGTGTTTGGCTCTGCGGTCGCTGTCTGCTCCGTTTGTGTTTGTGTGTTCTGCGGGTGGTGCGGCTTTGTAGTTTACTGAAGTCGTGCTGGGACACTCGAGTGGATTCGTGTTTAGGGTGCTCTGGATTGCGGAGCGCGCGGTCGTTTCTTGATGCAGTTAGAGCAGGGGTCTCAAACTCAAATTACCTGGGGGCCACATTAGATAAAGTCTGAGTGAGGCTGGGCCGCATTGAGTATTCGACAAATAGCGGTTGCACAGGAAAAAAGGAGAGAGAAAGAACAACACGCAACACACTTTCTTAATCTTTAATAACAGTTCAGAACATGAAAATGTATTCAGAACATAAGTTTAAACTAATACGTCTACTCTTCTTCTTTTGCTTCTCCTTGCTGGTTGAAACCTGGCTACGATTCATCTTGTACAGCTGAGAGATATTTGGCTTGCAGGAGGAAGCAGATCCTCAGGATAGATTGAAGATGCTCATCAGTGAGCCTTGACCTGTATTAGGTGTTTTCACACCGACAGTATTTGGTGCGCACCAAACGATCCAATCGAACCAGAAGTGGTTAGCTCGGTTCGTTTGCGTTGGTGTGAAAGCCTCAATCGGACTCTGACCCGAACCAAATCAAGCGGACCGAGACCTCAAAAAAGAGGTGGTCTCGGTTCGCTTGAATCCGCACCAAATGACCAACTTTGGTGCAGTTCCTCTGGTGTGAACGCGAACCCGGGTCCAAACCATAGACAGTATGGACAAACGGACTATTCGAAATGCATCATGGGAGGGACACGCGTCTCCTCTGCCTGAAGTGACGCGCTGTACGACTCCAGCCCAGTAACAGATTGTTGTCCAGACGCAGCCGCGATTCATTTTCAAAATATTTTACCAACAATGGCCAATACAGAGAACGTAACAAACGAAGATCAGAGCAAGTATCAGTGTGCGAACGTGTGGCTCCAGAGTGAGTCAAAATGGGGGTGTGTACTTCTGTTCAGGACCTGCACAGAGGTCCCGGTGTTCCCCGTGATCATGTAGGAACCAGCATTTGTTATTTTAGGCTTTAATTAACCAAATAATTTTATGGCAATAGGCAATCGCCCATTCAATTGATTCACCTTTAAAAATGTCATGCTTTTAGCCTAGTGTGAGAAATACAGTCGGACTAGATCCAAACCAGAGTCCCGAACCAGCAGGAGCAGCTCCGGTTCTGTCCGGGCTCAGATGACGTGGAGCGGGGAGTGAAAAAGCGCTTTTCCCGGGAAGAACTAAATGCGGACACCAACTAAACTGGATTCACGTTCTGTCCGGATGCTTTGCACCACCTCGGAACCAGCCGTGGTTCTTGAGCGCGGAGGACAGAAGCAGCACAGACCTGTAGTCCACAGAACATTCTCACTTTCCCTGCACGGAACACGGGACCAGCGCGCAGACGGCGGAACGTACCCGCTCAGACCCAGTCATTGCGCACTGGTCTTGCTCGCCACCGTCTGGAACCAGCACATGGAGGGCAGAGCCTCCGGACCATCTGACCAACGCGCTTGTAGGACGACAGAAGACCAAGGACCAGACCCCAGCCCCGTCCTGAGGAGCTGCGCGCTACGCTGAACGCTGTTGGCTGCTGCTGTTACCCGAACTCAGAACTGATGCAAATGAGTTTGTAGAAAGTTCTACGTTGCTGTTTTATGAGTTCATGGTGATAAGATGAGGACGGCCCGCGGTATTAACAGGGAACATCAGTATTGGTTACTGGAGATATCACTGTTCTACCGGGATACAGAGGCTCGTTAATCGGACCAGTTTTGGTTCGTTTGCCGGTGTGAAAGTGGACCACACTGGAGTGTATCTGCTTCTCGTATGTCAAACATGGATGGAAGACGCTTGTTTTTGCCTCGTACTTTTTGCTAAGGTGTTGTCAAGCCTCTGGAATAGATCACTGCAGTTTTGTGGTGCTTGCATATTGATGGGACAGCTGTGTTTGCTGCTGAGTGCGCGTGGATTTCGGCGACACATATGTGGAGCTTGGTCATCGGGTTGCCAGCAAGTCACGCACCGAGTGTTGAACAGGTAAACAGACTGTCAATGTCTTTTTATTTCTTATTAGCCCCTCCAATAAAGGTCCCATACTTATGAACAGGGGGATTGCGTCAGCGCCTCCTCTGCGCTCTGATACTGTGGTTGTGGGAGTGTAAAGTAAAGTGCGCACACGTGTACCATCATGTGTGGTTTGTTTTGGTTCTTCGGTGACGCCGTATGTGCATGTGTATGTGCACGTGTACTTGTATTAACAGATCCACTTAGACTCGTTGCTTCACAACTGCTGTAAATTGAGTTTTGGGATGTAAACTGCGTTAATAATCTGTTGTGAATCTGCATGGGCACCGATTGCAGCTTCATCTGTCAGTGCGGCCCGCGGTGGGGGGGTGGGATTGTGCATACATCTACCGCGGGCCACACTGACATTATTCTTTGGAATCAAGTGGAGGGCCGCAAAAAATCCTTCCGCGGGCCGCAGTTGGCCCCTGGGCCGCGAGTCTGAAATATGGTTGTCCTTGTTTTGTTGTGGTTTAATCTTGGTGTAAACCGTGAATAATGCTACCCTTTTAATTTTCATATTGATATATGATGGTTTTCTGGTTGCTGTATAAGAAGAGAGGTGAGGACCACAAAAGCATTTTCTGAAGTTTTAATACAAACACACACAGAGCTCTGGCCCTACTGCCTACATGCAACAACAAAGAGAGTGAGTCCCAGGAACGGACAGTTTTTATACACTGGACAACAGGTGTGAGGCTCATTTCAAACAGAGTGATCAATACATGGTCAAGCAACAAGTGTAGTTGTAAAAGTTAACTTTAGCAACAACAAATGGTCTATTGGGGTCCATAAACATTCCTTAACGTAATTTTAGGAAATAACAGATTTCTTCTCCCCTTCCTTTCATGAAGCTTGTTTGTCATTCAACTAACATAAAAAACAAAACAAAAACAAACAAAAAAAACATGCCATCAGATGTTGTGTGTGTGCAAGCGTCAACTCATCCTTAGACACAGGCTACGTTCAGACTCCAGCCTGAACGATACAAATCCAGTTTTTTCAAATGCGACCCAGGCCACTTGGATATGTGCTCCTAAAACCATCAACAAGCGTCAAACATCACTATTCTGCGCTGAAGTAGGTGGAAATTGGAAGACAGCCACAACCATGACGAATGACAATGCAAAAGAAGTAATATTTGGGGGGATCGCTGTATTCAGACCAAATTGGAGGGGTCTTGGAGGAATTCGGGCAGTTTTTGAAATGACTGCCAAAGAAATGTCCGAGCACAGCTACAGATGGTCCTGGCTCCAATGTCAACAAAAAAATAAAGAACCTGCAGGCCAAATACAAGAAGGCTAAAGACTCAAAGAAACAAAGCGGCGGTGAATGTGTAACCTGTCCATTTTACGAAAAACTGGAACGTATTTCGGGAGACAAGCCCAGCGTTTAGGGATCTTCGGTAAACACTGACCTCGCTTACTGCGTGTGACATCGTCGTGTCCTCCAGTGCACATGTGGGACACTTTTGGGGTGTTTAAAGTTCACACTGGAGCTCACATACAAGTTGCATTTAATTGGAAATGTGAACAACCTCGCAAAAAAATCGGGTTTCACAAAAAAGCTGAATTGAGCATTAAGCCCTGCAGTCTTGAGCACCTTTGTCAGTAGTTCAGACATGCGAAGATGCGGATATGATCTTTGTATAGTCCTTGGCTTAGTCTCTTTTAGTCCTGGTTTGGTTTTATCCCTGATAGTCCAGTCTTGATGTAGAACAGAGGTTAACAAACTTAGGCATAGGTGTCACGGTGGGCACGCAGAGGAATTTCGAGGGGACAGCAAAAGGGCCTAACAAATCTGTTGACATCATTGATGGGCCATAACCGCTGTGCACTCTCCACCGCAGCTCGCAGCACCGGTGATTGACAGCTGCTTCTGTCCACACTCACTCAGCCTCCCCCCCGCTCTCTGGACGCTGTGGCTTTCGGGGCTTTCCCTGGTCGGCGTGTGCTCGTTAGAACTAAGCAGCGGCTGGAGCGAGCACAGAGGAGATATGTGCGGCTCTGCAGCTCCACTCTCATGTGTTTGTGTCAGTCGTGTTTTTCTGTCCTTTTATTATCCGTGTGCGTAAACTGTGTGTGTCGTTGTGTTAGTTTTGTTTTTGAGTGGATAGCTGTGGTGAAACAGGCGATGTGACACTGTGTGCACAAAGCCTTAACAAGTTGTGGGTTATTCCTGTGCTGGACCTGACTCAATGTTGACTTTTTAAATCCTCGAAAAAGAAAATCTAGTCAAGTTAACATGACTTGAAACTAGAAAGAAAGTTTTATTATTAACTGAGTAAATTTCACTTGACAAGTAAAATGATCTGCCAGTGGAATAAGACTTTTTGTACTTAAAATATGAAAATACTGATGCTACCTAGTGCCTCCGCTCAATTTCATTTCTCTCCAGCGAACTAGGTCAGGAATCAGAATACACTAGAAGGTTCGCAAAACCCCCGGAAGTGCGAGTTTAGGCACCAGCCAATGAGCGAAGAACGATACATTCTGTGTTGGCAACAATTCCAGACATCGAGGATTTAAAACCGGAACTAAGAGAATGTTTGGTGAATTTTATCAAGGGGAAAGACGTTTCTGCATTCTTCCTACGGGATTTGGGAAAAGTTTAATATACCAGTTACCCCTGTGAGCAGCGCATTACATACGTCACGACCAAATAGCAGCGATTGGTTAAATTAAAAAAAGTACCCGCCTACCGTCGAGCGAATAAATCTTACTGCCAGGTCAGACGATTTCTACGAAGTGAAACCATCTATGAAAATCCATCGTTGTTGTGGACCAGACAGAAAGGCAATGTCAAGAAGTAAAAGTAAGTTTAAATTTAATAAAAAGATCTAATTTAACAAAGACTCAAATTAGGGAAGTTATTAACAAAAAAGCCGGGCCCAACTGGGGTAACTCAAAATCTAATTGAACAGAACAAAATTAACCCAACCAGACAAAGCAACAGGGGTGTTTAAATACTTGAGGACCAACTAAAGCTAAACACAAGAGGGAGGAATTACACTAATTAATTACCTAAACCAGTAGCTTAATCAAAGTAACAAAAAGGCAAATAATTATAACACAGAAAATAATAAGTGATAATAACTAAACAAATTAACTTAGTAAAACAAACTAAATAGTGCTCCCCCCTTTGCTGAGTCCTGATGGTCTCTCCCAGGGTCCTCTGTCTGGTGCTCAAAAAAACTAAAAGTGTAAATAAATTAGACTTATATATAGACTTATAACTAAAATGTGTGCACTCAAGTTAGAATACAAGTCTAAATAAAGGAATTAAATCATGTGTAATGTAAATAATAATGAAAATTAAATAATACTGACACAATGGAGTGGTGGCAGAGGTATCCACAACAATCTTGCTACACTTAAAAGAAGAAAAAAAACAATAACTTTTTGCACTTAAAATAAGAAACAAAATCGAATGTTGCTTGAATTAAGAAAAAACACGCTTGTTCCATTGGTAGATCACGTTACTTGTCAAGTTAAATCTACTCAAATAAAGTAAAATGTTCTTAATTTAAATCATTTTAACTACCCTTGATATGATGTTTATTTATTTATTTTTTTTTCA
Organism: Boleophthalmus pectinirostris; assembly: GCF_026225935.1. NCBI lineage: Eukaryota > Metazoa > Chordata > Actinopteri > Gobiiformes > Gobiidae > Boleophthalmus > Boleophthalmus pectinirostris. Next base: position 31,695,490 of record NW_026571353.1, on the reverse strand, counting down.
GTGTAAATGCAATTAGACCTGTCATGTCCTGTCACTAGGGATGGGCTTGATTAGTCGATTAATCGATAATTGACCATTAAGAATTTCATCGATTACATTCATTTTCATCGACAAACCAAATGTAGGTTGCTGTGCGTAGCGTAGACTGACCAAACAGGGGTCCGTACTAGGGATGAGACATGATTTTCGAATAGTCGAATATTCGTCATACGTTCGAATATCGTATAGTAATTTCGAATAAAGACGTTTCCTAACCAATATTTCATATACAGCATTTGGCCAGAAGGTGGCGCTAACAGACTGTAAAACTCCCTGTAGGCACGGTAGGCCGAGTGTAGAGGCTGCTCCGGAATAACAGAAGAAGAAAACTTATCGCGCGGCATTAGCAATGCAGAAAGCAAGTAAAAGTTCCATATGGTCGTCTTTTACTTTGTGAAATGACAGAGGTTCAGTGTAAAATCAGGTGAAGCTAGCAAACCATAGATCAACCACTACCATGCAGAGCCATCTGAGAGCGAAACACGCCGAAACACGGGAACATGCGCAAATGAACTGACTCAGTACTGCCAGGATATATGCCCCCCGCTCCACACTGACCCGATGACAAACAGAAATACCCCCGACTGGCAAAGTTAGCGAGCGCTTACTTAGGTGTGTCTGCCACGTCCGTGCCATCGGAGCGAGTCTCTGCAGCGGGCAGTTCAATGAAAGTAGCACAGTGGGCTACAGTATGTGCTTGGTCATGCGTTTTTAAAATTGAGATAGTCTTGAATATAATTTCATATTGTTTCATAGGTGGGTTGCTCAATTAAGATGTTCATTTCTGATTTGGAAGGTTGTTGTTTGATTAAAACTTTTGCGCTTAAATACCCCATCTGTCATCTCGTATATGCGCGTGTGCGTGCGGGCGAGGGAAGGGGGGTCGATTTTCGAATAATTTTCGAATAACTGTCATTGATTTTCGAATAGTGTTTTTGCCAAATATTCACATCCCTAGTCCGTACATGTAGCTCTCTGCACTCAGAAGGAGCGAGACACAAACAGTCGGTCCTGCAACGTACTGAAGTACAAATGCGTATTTAACGATGGCTTGTACAAAAAATTCTACGCTTTCCGTTCCGGTCCGGACAAGTGTGAGTCCATGTGCACAGTGTATAAAGCAGCACATATGTTTCAGTGTCCAGTGGGAAAAAGCTCATCAGGACACTGAAAACATGAAAAAGCTTTGCCAGGTGAGAGTCGCTCCATGTCGATGACGACTCCCCACGTACGGTGTCCTGGTTTGGACAAACGCAAATATGGTCACACTAACCTGTATTCCACTGAGTCATGTCCTTCAATCCGACAGAAGTTGAACAGCATCAGCGCACGAGAGCTGTTTTTTTTTTCCTTCGCTTAGTTTATGCAAATTAGTCATGCAGTTTAAGTTTCATTTCTGTGAGAGTTGCGGAAAGCTTCTAATCTCAAACGAGCTGATGTGGCTCTAGAGCGGTTACGGTTTATATGTCGTAAAGTTGAATTTAATTTATTCAGATTAGTAGTGCAGATATAATAATGATGATAAATTTTAATTAAAAAAACATTAATGATTAATCGATAATCGATCGTTAATTCTCCCGACGATCGATTAAGAAAATTTTATCGAATGCCCATCGCTACCTGTCACTCATAAAAAGTGCACTTATTAACCATGAGTTGCTATAAATAGTACAAAGAAACCCAATATGCGATGAGTAAAAGTGTGTTGACATTTAAATAAGCGACTTCATGTCATTTAGTGCAGGTGAAAATCACATGAGCTCTTCTGTATTCTACTCTCGTCACGAAGGAAAGCTGCATTTTAATCTGACTGGACATCAAGTGGAGAGGGCCTTGCGAGCTCCTGCAGGCCGCTGGGGAAGATGGATGGTCACATCTGTTTGCCTCTGTGGCTGTGTCGTATGTGAGAAACTGTGAACCAATTCAAAGGAGAGAGGGATGGAGAGATTAAAAGAAAAAGAGTTATTTGTAAGATCATTTGTCACCGAGACCCTCCCATCCAGATGTATTACGGGCGCTGAAATTGGCCACGAACGAAAGGAGGCTGAAAGACTGTAGAGATGAGAAGACGAGGAGAGAGGGAGGGGGCAGAGGAGAAGAAAGGATTCAGTAAACGAGAGAGGACAATTAGATTCTAAGGTATTACGTGTGGACAGAGATGAAGATAACTTGGTAAACTAACGACTTGAAAGAAATGTCCATCTGTTTCACTCTTTTTTAACTTTCTGTTGGTGAAATGGACTGTTTTGTGAACTGCTGTTGTGATTTTGGGCTGCAAAAATCGGAGATGGGGGCCACAGATAGCAGGAGTTTCCCACAGTTGGCGCTTTCACCTCACAGCAACAAGGTTCCAGGTTCGATTTCTTGTTAGCCCTTGCCTTTCTGTGTATGTAGGTCAAATCCTCCAGCTGAGGTAATCCTGACCAAGCTGATCTGGAGAGTGGGTCAAGTCCAAATGGCACTTTTCCTAACAGGGATAGTAAAATGTACCGTAAAGGTGCATTGTGTAACTTTTGGGCCAATCAAACACTTTTTCTCATGGATATGTCGGTCAGATCTGTGTAGGGCTGAACGATTTTAAGAAAAAAATTGAATTGCAATTTCTCTGGCAGATATTGCGCTTTCAATTTCATCCACTTTTTTTTTTTTTTCAAATCAGGTTTGAGTGCACATGAACATTTGCAAACTTCACAGAAACTTACATCATACCAGAGTCCTGCACTGGCGATTTGATGCTGGACTGTAAATTATGCAGACAATAAGTGCTGTGATTGGTCCTCTCTACCACCGCTCTACAGACATCTCCTGTGCTCAACTTTCTTTTCTTTCAATATACATTGAGTAATAATGTGTTTCATGCAGCTTTGCGCACATTTGTTTACATTTTACAGGAACTAAGCTTAGACAAAAATCCCGCACACCGTCTTACTTACAGAATGACGAAGGCCTAAGGACGAGTAAGACGGTGCTGAAATGTTGCACGGTTTGTCCTAATAAATCTCACAATTTGCAAGTAAGACAATGTGCGGGATTTTTCTCCATGTTCTAGGGCTCCTCCGACGCACCGATCTCTAGTAATTGATGTGCGAAGTTGTTAGGTTTATCTAAACATTGTAAACAAGAAGAAAGACAAGAGATTAATTCAGTTTTACTCGCGAGGAGAACGGGCAGAGAGTGGGCATCAAAACCAACAGTCTCCACACGTTCTGATGACTCAAGGCCGCTCTCCTCTTTTTATTTCATTAGGAGGCCCTAGTTACAGAACGATAATTCTCAAGGGGAAGGGGAAACAGCCAAGACATAGTAAGAAACTGGTGCAGCTATGCATAGTCCAAACACATAAAACATGATTAACAATCAGGAGGTGCCTTAGGTCAGACACCATCATAACTCTTGCATGTGTGACAGTGGGAGTTGGCTTCATGTGAGGAATCATCTCGAGGTTCACTAAAGCGATAGGACACTGCACACAGTTGTCAAACACACAGAGGTTATTCAACAAGTGACAAGTGATTGGTACATTATAAATCAAAGAATTGTAGTACATAAATGGTTAACTCATAGGCCTAGAATATCACACAAGTATTTAGCAAATATGGGATAATAGAATTATTCTGACAGAAGTTCTCATTCTTTTATACAGAAATGAATCTTAAAACCACATGGCTAATTTGCATAAACTATAAGCGCTGAAAAAAAAAGCTCGCTAGTCGTGTTGCTTATGCGGTTAACTGCTGTTGGACTAAAGGACACGACTATTGCATTGGAGATGGTTCATGTTAATCTTTACACAAATGCCAGGTTTAAATCTTAGCCTCTTAGCGTTGTGGTGGTGAATTGCTTCGCTGAGCATAGACCTCAACGCAGACTCATAAAACAAAAATGACGGCGACAAGGCAGCAGTGGCAGTGGAGTCAACACAGAACTAAACTTTGCCCTTAAAATTGGGCTTTAGGAGCACTGCAAAAAAAACCACAAAAAACGCAACTTTGACTCTCCCAAAATCATGTTGTCTGAGAGCGTGATTTTCGGTCCAGAACAATTGATCGTTCATCCCTAGATCTGTGGAGAGGCAGAATGTATGTTTTTTTAGTGTTTTTGAGCTATAAAACCACCAGCAATTTAATGAATGTAAGACAGAATTACATATCCATAGAAACCCAAACCAAAAAGTGACATAGTGCACCTTTAATCTTTATCATTTGAGCAAATTAAATACTAAAAATCCCAAAGAAATTATTGGAAAATGAGTACGGGAACATCAGCACCATAGCAGCTTTTTATCTGTTGGAAATCCGCGCTTTTCAGTCATCATTTTTTATCACATGTTTTGAATCTGAGAGCGTTGTTGATGGTGAGTTAGTTCCTTTATTGTCCTTACAGGGAAAAAAAAGGAAGACCATTTCAGAGGGTGACACAAAACACAGCACGGAAAAGACATAATACAAATGTAACACATGAAGTGAGACAGAACAGAGGGTCACGGTTCACAGTTCGTTCAGTGTTCAGGATGGGGGATGTGTTTTTGATCACGCGGGGAGAAAATGCTGAAAACCACTGATGTAGAGAAAGCAAAAGTAGGTGTTTCTCTTATACGCTGTGCATTATTCACTCTCTCAGATGAGCCTCTTAGTGCTGTACATGTTCTACACAAACCCATGTGTTTTTGCGGTCTACATAACCAGCAGAACATCCGAGCTAACATCTGCGTGGACTGTTACACTAAAGACTGTCCACCATCATCCAGAAACACTCTACTTTGCTCGAAATTATAAATGTATAAAATAATTCAGTGGTTTTCCGTGTAGAGAGCAGAGAACCTCACGGGAAGAGACATAGACACTTATTAACCCTTGTATTGTGTTAGAAAGCTACACGCGTCTTTAGTGTGATTTAACTCAGCCTGAAAATACTTAAAAACACTAGATATCATCCAATATTGTTTTTCCCCTCATAACTAACTTAGTATGTGTTCATGTCCATGGAAACATTTTTATTTTATTTTATTTTTTTGGCTGCACAGACCTTTTATCTTAAAATATACCACTCGTTTTTAGATTACAAAAACTGCTTAAATTCACTAATTATATTTCCTATAGTGATAAAATTTGTAATTATATTATATAATTATACTATAATCATAATAATTTTATATATAATACATATAATATAAATCTAATTTATATAAGTATAATTATATTGGGTGTGAAGAGGCTTGGTGACCATGAACTGTCACTTTTTCTTGACTTGAAGACGTCTCTTTCAGTCTTTGTGACATCTGGGTTCTCCTCACCACATGTGTGCTCTTGTTCAGGGTCATACTGAACCTCATCCTCATCCACAGACGTATATATGAATGGACATAACTAACGCTGTAGCCACCGCGTTCCAAATAGAAAGTTCTCCAGGAGGCTCTTCCGGCTCCTTCTGACTCTGGCTCCAATTGACTTATGTTAGGATCTTGTCGTCCTTCTCTCTGTACCTGCTGCTGTGAACCTCGTCATTTTGGTCTTAAAATATATACGTATTAACCTGCGACACATGATCCTGATTTTTATTTTTTTTTTGGCTGTTTTGTCCGTCCAAAAAATCCTATTCATAAAATATAACCTGGCTCTAGATTCGCTCCTGTAACCGTGAGCTTCATTTGAGCGGCGCCAAACGCTGTGGGTGACGTCACACTCACTTAGTCCACTTCTTTTATTCAGTCTGTGCCCTCATCCTCATCCTCAGATACATCTTCCTCAGCTTCACTTTCCTCTCTGTCTTCAGAATCACTGTCATGACCAAAAATCTGATCAGACCTTTACAATTTACTAAAATGGTGAAAATTGATTTTGTTGCATTAAAATAGTTGTGTCTGAGGATTAGATGAAGCCTCATTCCGGTACAAAAAAGCAAATGACAGTTTTTACATACCTAAACTTGAAAACGGGTCAATTTTGACCCTAACACAATATAAGGGTTAAAACGTACCAGATTTTTACTAAAATGTGAAAAAATAAACAAGTTCATCTCAAACTTTTGCAGTGGTCGAAAGTTATTAATTCTTTATGTTACATCATGATCTTGAGAAAGTTAACGCGAACTGGCGAGCATTATTTTTATCTAACAGAGCAGGTACTTCCAGCTGTTCTATATCATTACACCGTTGCATCATCATAGAAACGGGTAAACAAATGAACTATTGTTTGTGCAACCATGGACAGAAGAAAGTGGACTATTTTCACTTTGAGGGACCATGGTATAAGCAGATTGAACATGAATTATTTTACGCGTTAACGGGAGTCATAATTATTCACCGCGATGAGTTTGCAAGCGCTTTTTGCAACTCTCAGGGTATGTTTATATGATGACGGTCTGAACAGTAGGCGCAATTTTTATTCCACTTTTAGGCAAACGTTTTCGGGAGGAAATCTGCGTGCATACGGTGACGCAAAAGTGTGTGGAATTCGATTGGGTTTGCATGCCAGATGACAAGGTGGTGATGTATTTGACGTAAACGCGTAAGCAAGGTGAGCAGATCTGACCAGAGTTTTGCGTCTTGGGCAGTGTAGACGGAAACGTTACGGCGGAGCGTATTCAACTTTTCCACTCTGGGGGTGGTTTCAGATTTTTAAGCCCCAAAAACGCCGTGACTGTCTTAACGAAAGGCACTTCCAATAAAAAAGTCTTTTTTACCCGCAAGCAGAGTCGAGTTAACACCAAGTTAGTAAAGCTAACAGCAACTAGGATGCTAACTGCAAACTTCCTGATTATCTGACACTTTACTGGATGTGCTCTTTTGAACATGATGAAGGCATCTCCACACTGGTATGTGATTACGCTACTATTTATACAACGGAGATTTCTGAAAGTTCAGAGATTTTTTTCATCTTTGAGCAATTTTGATAAAACATGATTCGCCTTTAATAATATGACTTTTAAAAAAAATGCAAAAGAAAGCTCATGTTAAATAAGAAGAAGGGGGTGGGATTAAATAAGTTTTCTTCTTCTACATTTTCTATTATGATTTCACTAATGTCATATGTTCCATTGTATAAGAATGTAAATCTCTTGTCCAAAATAAATACATAAATAAATTAAAAAAAGCACATTTTCTGATCTATGTTATAATGCCATTTTCCTCATCAGAAACATCCCTGGGAGTTGTGTTTTGTTTCATTCACACATTTAACACACAATCCCTGCAAATTTAGGCTGAGTTCTTCTCTCTAACAGACAATACTCCACCTTGTGAGGTCATGTGGTAATACAGGAAGTGCCCCACTGTGTTTTTAAAATCCATACCACTTCATTAGAATCATCTGGATCATTTCAGTTGTTTTTTTTTCTGGCCAAAAATATGAAAAATTAGTAAAACTCCATGCTGAAACTGTTACTTTTTGAAAAGTTTTGTTCACCGTTTACAAGGAATTATTTTTTTTAATAATAGTTGATACATTTGTTGCTTATTTGAGAATATTTTATTGAACTTATTAGTGTTACCAAGCAGCACTTTGCATTTATTTTATTTCCCCCTTTTGTATAATGTTAAAACAAATAGTTGGTTTAATAAAAACACAAATAAATAATAACAAGCTAATGGTTTTGCATTTTGTTCCCGTACTGTACCGAAAAAGAACCGAACCGTGATTTTTGTGAACCCTACTACTAAGGTAAAAGGTAGTTGTTAACTTAATCATCCCTACATGACATCACAAGGTGGAACAGAGCATTTTGAGCTTTGGAGATGTAAAAAGATTCATAATAAAAAGTTAGAAACGTGTGTGAATGAAGCAAAACACAACTCCCGGTATGTTTTTGATGAGGTAACATTATAACATAACTTAAAGCTCACAAGAGTCAAGTTTTGCATAATATAGCACCTTTAAACTCGGCTTGTTTGTCAGTGTCAGTTAGTCCGCGCATTAAAATGATAAGTGAATGAGGAGTGTCTGGTACGAAAACATCAGTAAAATCAGATGAATTGCCTTAAGTCAAACTTCGCTGCGGCGCCATTCGTCTCTCGCTAACTCCTGCCGTTTGCGTCCACAGATCCTCTTAGATATGCAAAGACTATGAATTTTGCCATTTGATCTCAAAGCTTTAACATTTAATAGGATGCCATTTTGGGGACTATTTTCAGTTTTTGGTGACATTTCTTACTTGAAGGACCATCAAACATGTATAAAATGACTCTACTGATGACAGATATCGCAGATGAGCCATGAAGGGATGAGGCGCCATGAATAATAGATCTACAGCCACATACAAGTCGGGCTCGGGCTGATGAAGCTGTGTTTTCTGCGGCGGTTCGAGCCGGTTTTGACATGTTGCATCAGCTGGACAATGTTGAGATGAGACCGTCAGCTAATCTGTCACTAACGCTGGATTTAAAAGCGGAGTATTACCATGTACTGTATAAAGAAGTGGATAAAGGAGTGTGACATCACCCATAACATTCAGCTCCGCTCAAATGAAGCTCACGCCAGCGGTTATAGGAGCGAATTTGAAGCCAGTTTCTTGTAAGAAATAGGAATTTATTTATTTATTTATATCAAGGACACTGCATATTGGCAACTGCGCAATATGCATTCTTTCTTTTTACGCATTCAGACTGAGTGAAGTGGCTAGTTTCCATCTGCAGTCCTTTGCCAACTGTACAGAAGTCACCCAAGAAAGAGGGATTATAGTTAGATAAAACAAGCCAAATTTAGGTTTGCGCAGCAGCAGCAGCAGCAAAGTAGGCAGTCCAGACACAGACGTAAGTGTTAAAAGTCCAAAAATAAAGTCGAGCAGCACAGTGAAGCATGCGCAGCGGCGAAAGCAAAGTTTAAGAAGCAATGTGAATGTAAGTAGCAGTGTTGGGAAGGTGACTTTTAAAATGTATTCCCCTACAGATTACAGATTACATACCGCAAAATGTAGTTTGTAACGTAATCCATTAAATTACTTAAAGTGAGTAACGTAATCTGAATACTTTGGATTACTTGATTGTCTGTAGAGGAGCAAAGACGAGGAAATCTTCACATAAGAAGTTTTGTCTGATAAAAGACAATAAAAAAGCCCAGACTTTACTTAAACAAATAAACAAATATTATTGATATAAGAGGAGGAAACACAGTCCATGCAACATGATTTAGTCCAGTCAAATCCTGTTTTAGACCTGGTTTAGACCTGGTTTTAGTCCTGGCTTAGACCTGACTTACACCTGGTTTAGACCTGGTTTAGTCTTGGTTTAGACCTGGTTTTGAACTGGTTTAGACCTGGTTTAGTCCTGGTTTAGTCCTGGTTTAGACTTGGTTTAGTCCTGGTTTAGACTTGGTTTAGTCCTGGTTTAGACCTAGTTTAGTCCTGGTTTAGTCCTGGTTTAGTCTTGGTTTAGACCTAGTTTAGTCCTGATTTAGACCTGGTTTAGTCCTGGTTTAGTCTTGGTTTAGACCTGGTTTAGTCCTGGTTTAGTCCTGGTTTAGACCTGGTTTGGACCTGGTTTGGACCTGGTTTACTGTCCAGCAATGAGTGGAATTACTGGGGAAAAAAAAGGGGTATAGCCCGAAATGTGAAAACAGGAAAATTTCAACAAAGTAACTGTAATCCAATTACCTCTCATTAAAACAGTAACTGTAACTGAATACAGTTACTCATAATTTGTACTCTGATTACGTAACTCTGGTACATGTAATCTGTTACTCCCCAACACTGGTAAGTAGCATTAAAACATGCAAGTAAGAAACATTATAGTAGACACAGGACAAAAACTGGATTATTTACAGACAGTTAAAACACTTTGAAAGCTTTTAAGAAGGAAAACTGAACAAAAAGCACATGCACAAAGGATAAAAATAGTAGAGCAGGTTAATACGATCATTTTAAGACCAAAATGACGACTCTCACGTCTGCAGTTACAAAGAAAGGGGTGACAATTTTTCAATGTAAAGTCAACTGGAGTCAGAGTTGATGGAGCCAGAAACACGCCCATGCTCTCTTAGTATTTCAAACGTGGCGGCTCGTGGGTTAGCTGTGTCCATTTATATATACAAGCCAGGGGTTTTCAAACTGGGTGAATGTGATCCTCCCCTTAGAGTAGGTAAAGACAGTCGAGCACCACCACCACCTCCTGCGCGGCATGGTTTAGTCCTGTTTAAATCCTGGTTTAGTCCTGGTTTAGTCCTGTTTAAATCCTGGTTTAGTCCTGGTTTAGTCCTGGTTTAGTCCTGGTTTAGTCCTGTTTAAATCTGGTTTAGTCCTGGTTTTTAGTCCTGTTTAAATCCTGTTTAGTCCTGGTTTAGTCCTGTTTATCCTGGTTTAGTCCTGGTTTAGTCCTGTTTAAATCCTGGTTTAGTCCTGGTTTAGTCCTGGTTTAGAGCTGGTTTAGTCCTGGTTTAGTCCTGTTTAGCTGGTTTAGTCCTGGTTTAGAGCTGGTTTAGTCCTGGTTTAGTCCTGGTTTATAGCTGGTTTAGTCCTGATTTAGAGCTGGTTTAGTCCTGGTTTAAACCTGATTTAGACCCGGTTTAGTCCTGGTTTAGTTCTGGTTTAAACCTGGTTTAGAGCTGGTTTAGTCCTGTTTTAGAGCTGGTTTAGACCTGGTTTAGTCCTGGTTTAGAGCTGGTTTAGACCTGGTTTAGAGCTGGTTTAGACCTGGTTTAGAGCTGGTTTAGTCCTGGTTTAGAGCTGGTTTAGTCCTGGTTTAGAGCTGGTTTAGACCTGGTTTAGTCCTAGTTTAGAGCTGGTTTAGACCTGGTTTAGAGCTGGTTTAGTCCTGGTTTAGATCTGGTTTAGACCTGGTTTAGTCCTGGTTTAGAGCTGGTTTAGACCTGGTTTAGAGCTGGTTTAGACCTGGTTTAGAGCTGGTTTAGTCCTGGTTTAGAGCTGGTTTAGAGCTGGTTTAGACCTGGTTTTAGTGCTGATTTTAGTCCTGGTTTAGACCTGGTTTAGTCCTGGTTTAGAGCTGGTTTAGACTGTTTAGTTTTAGACCTGGTTTAGAGCTGGTTTAGACCTGGTTTAGTCCTGGTTTAGAGCTGGTTTAGACCTGGTTTAGTTCTGGTTTGGGGCTGGTTTAGTCCTGGTTTAGTTCTGGTTTAGTCATGGTTATAGTGCTGATTTTAGTCCTGGTTTAGAGCTGGTTTAGTCCTGGTTTAGACCTGGTTTAGTCCTGGTTTAGAGCTGGTGTACAAAGCAAAAAAAGTTGACGCTCCAGACTATGAGTAGGTTGTCATGGCGACATAATTTTACAACTTTTATACACGTACGCACAGTTACTGATATCAATACTGCTGCAGATGTGTCCAGATGTGGAACGTGTTTTTTTTTTTCTTTTGTGTCGCGCCAGTGGCTCTTTGGTGCCCCCAGGGAAGGCGCGCCTCATCTATTGGAATCTGCTTGTACCTTGTATTGTTTTGAAAAGGCTATACTCTCCAAAAACAATGTATTAGCATGTTTAATAAGCCCTCCCCCTTCTCTGTGCTCTCTGCGCTAAGTCACTTCCCCTCAGAGCACTATCACATTACACTCAGCCTGCATCCTGCTAATAGAACTACAGCACATCGCAGCAGGTTTGTGAAGTTGTAGTATATTGTTTTGTACCGCATTTCCATCCACCCACCCACTTATCCAACACCCACACCTGCCCAACTCCACACAACCAAACAACCCAGACACGCACACCCACTCGCACACACACACACACACACACACACACACGCCCTAAGATAGTAAAATACATAAGATCACCTATAGTAAAATGTGAGGCTGAATACAGGCGAACCAGTTGAGAAAAGCACCATCAGAGGAGCCGTCTACATCAGGAGCAGAGAGTCGTCCACCACCACCAGGAACCACCACAGGAGCCAGGGGAGAGATGAAGCCCAAGCACCAACTCTCCACCAGGAGCCCACGGGACAGAACCCGGCAGCCACAGCCGACCTCCGCTCCCGATGCAGAGGCTCCTACAGAGGAAACACATGGAAATCCTAAAAAATATGCCTAAAATAAATAAATATACTAAAATGTGTACAATAGAAACAGGTAAAAGTATAAGAATTTAATCAAAAGCTGAAGCTAAAAAAGTGGGTCTTGAGCCTGCTCTTAAAAACATGAACGTTCTCTGCAGCCCTGAGCTCCTCCGGCAGACAGTTCTATAGACGGGGGCCATAATACTGAAAAGACGCCTCTCCGTGAGTGTGTGTCTTGACTTTGTGAATGAGCAGGAGCTGCTGCCGGAGGAGCGCAGGGTCCGCGAGGGTTCGTAAGGTAGGTAAAAGCAGTTCTGAAAGATAAGAAGGCCCAAGACCATTAAGACATTTAAAAACCAGTAAAAGAACTTTAAAATCGATCCTGAAACTCACAGGGAGCCAATGCAGTGATTTTAAAACCGGTGTAATGTGGTCCCGCCCTCTGGTCCTCGTCAGGACACGTGCTGCTGAATTTTGTAATAATTGCAAACCTGAAATACACTTTTTGGGAAGACCAGCGAGCAGGGCATTACAGTAGTCTATTCGACTGGTGATAAAAGCATTTTATATATTTATGGAGAATTGTGGTGTGTGAGCATGGGTGACGTAGGCTTGTGGACTGAGCACTGGACAGAATCTTATAGCTAACAGTAAATAGAGTTCTAATAGGGCCTGGGAGAGATCGATAAATTACTGAAAGATGCATGAGTGACGTCTAACACCTATTTTAACCTACATTTTTGACACGGGAACAACGTTATAACATGGTAGAAAACTATTAACTCTTTCCCCCCTGGACGCCTACTAGGAACAACTCATACATATGTTACTAGTTCTACCCATAGAGCATAATTGCTTAAAAGAAAACAGACTTCCACGAGTGATTATAAATGATTTTTACACTCATGAACTTAATTGTAACACAGACATATTTGTATCTCTGGAAACCTTAGACTCTGAACTCTTCATTTATGGATGTTTAAATGTGATTCAACTCATTTATAGGTGTATAACAGGTCACTGAAAATGAGAGTTTACCTGGTCAGGTGCAAACTCGAAAACAAAAAACTACATTCAGCATTTGATATATACATGTTCTGTGTACTATATTCATAAAAAAATAAAAAATATACTTTGTCAAAGTATTTAAACAGATTTCATATCACCAGATACAGTAGAGACAAGTGTGCACCTGTTTTTACCTCTTGTACACCTGTGTGCACCTAATTAATTTTTTTCCATTTAACTTATTCAACTCATTTTATTTATTCAACTAATTCATCTTATTATAATATAATAATAAAACTCTTCCCCGTCAGTGAGTGTCCAGTATTTGTCATCTTGTTTATTTTCTCGTGTGCAGAGCTCCGCATAAGCGTTTTTTCTGTAGCGATTCTGTTATACATCGCATCTTGGAAAAAAAGACTGAAATATTTTAAAGGACTCGTCTGGGCAACATCCAGATTTCAGGGCAGTTTTGGTTCATAATCGAGTATAAAGCTCAGATAGTTTGTGTGGATATCGCAGGACTCCACACAAACGCATCAGCGGCATCTCACCTTCTCCCTGAAAGTCCGTCGCTATCGCTGTTTTCCACTTTATAATCAACTTCATCATCACTTTGAAATCTATAAAAGTCACTTTCTCTAAACTTATCCATAAAATACGTCCGCTCCTCATTATTTCTAAAACTGTGCGCCGCAGCGCCGCGATCTTTCCATTGCATGTGTTTCGTGTTGTGTTTTTTCCGGAAGCTACAATTGTCATTATTTCGATTAACTTCGGAAAAAATCGGCGAAAACATATCCTTGAATCCTATTGGTCAGTCTAGTGTGGGTTGTAGTGGCCCCCACCGATCACAGTCTCTGTTTAAATGTGAAAAACCGAGCCATTTCTAAAGGTCGTCAAATCTCATCTTTAGTGATACGGCGGAGGTGTCAAAAGTCGTCATTAAGGGTTCAGGGGGGTCGTCAAATGTCGTCTTCATGGGGGAAAGAGTTAAAGGCCAATTTTGCATCATACCCACGTCTTTGTCACCAATATGTGATATAACTCAACAGCAGGACTTCAAATCACTGTGCATTGTTGACACTCTGTATGGCAAAACAGGACTTATGTTTCCAGACACAGAAAACAGCTTGTCCTGGTTTCCATGGATACGCACACGTCCAATACTGACACATTATAATAGAATTGAACCACAGGCCAGCGATTATACACGGTCTATTGTGGAGCACGTCCATAATGTCAGGATTCAGCTCTGTGAGGCTTTATGTACGCTGTGCTTTACATGGCTTTTGTAATATTTCATTTGCGTAGGTGTAACTGGGAGAAATCTCACTGCTCACAACTTATGTATGAGGCCTGCTGTTCCTGAGGACAAACACCACCAGAAAAGTGACAGAGTAAACCTTTAAAGGACCCCATATTACACTATTTTCTGATCTATTAGTATGTTATAATAATGTTTCCTCATGACAAATGAATCTGGAGTTGTGTTTCATTTCATTCACACATGTTTAACACACAAGCGAGTTCTTTTCTCAAACAGAAAACACTCAGTTCCACCTTGTGATGTCGTGTCGTAATACAGGAAGTGCTCCATTGGGTTTTTAAACTCCGTACACCTTCACTAGAATCATTTATATCAGGGGTGTCAAACTCAAATTCACAGAGCACCAAAATTAAAAACTGGGACTAAGTCGTGGGCCAAACTAAATATTTATTGAAGACGTTTTTTTCTTCTTTCGAGATATGTATGTATGTTCAACCTTTTCTTATTAAAATACATTTTTAATAAAAGTTTTGCTAAAACATTGAATCCAGAACAAACATAATGTAAAATAATGACAAATTTTAAATAAATAATGTCTCTATAGTCTATCTGTAGCTGACGAGCAGCTCTAATACATATTTGATATGATCTCGCGGGCCAAATATAATTATACCGTGATGATTTCAAACCTGAAATTGCCAGTCTCGGCTAAATTAAAGAAAAGAGGTAGCTGTTAACTTGAAAACTACCGCTTCATGACATCACAAGTTGGAACAGAGCATTTTGAGCTGTGCAGATGTATACAGACTAATAATAAAAGATTACTCAAACATGTGTGAATGAAACAAAACACAACTCCAGGTCTGTTTTTGATGAATTAACTACATTTTAACATGAGTTGGCTCAAAGCTCACCCGAGTCAATTTTGCATAATATAAAACCTTTAAACATTAGGGGTGTAACGGTATCCAAGTCTCATCACGGTATGAACCTCACGGTACGAAGCTCACGATATGGTTGGGAGGCTCACGATGTAATAATATCCCAATCTCTCTGTACGATATTTTCACGATATGAATCTCAAGGTAAGATATTTATCGCAATATTTTGTGGAAGCTAACAAAACTTTTCTCTTAAAATGCCTTGACAAGACTTAATCCAAAGAACTAAGACTTAAAAGTGCTTAGAACTGTTATTTCTATTATCTGTTATAGTCTACACTGAAATGGAACAAAGCATCATGGTCTATGTAGTTCTCTCTGTCTTTTTTTTAGCTGTTGCTGCAACATAACTCTTAATTTAAGCAAAGCCACTTTAACAATATTATATCACAATATTTAAGGTTATTGTTACACCCTTATTAAATGCAAAAATAATTAATCGATAATCAAAGGTTGCTTAATGTATTACTTCACATTTGTTATTGACATTTGGCATGGACTGCTGTAGTTAAAGGTGCATTGGAGGGTCTGTCAAATGTTTATTCTCCATGGAGATGTTATTGCTTTGTCTGGAATGTTTCACAGTGTGGCTTTAAACGTTTCTATCTTCACGGAGACCAAACTGGGCCAAGTTACTGGTCAAATCTTTGGAGAGGCGACCCCTCGCTCACAATGCCTGTTTTTTCTAGGTATTTTTGAGCCATAAAACCACCTGTGATTGAATACATGCAAGTTAGAGCAGTTTAATGTCATACTGCGGAACATTCGAAGCAGAGCAATGACATATCCATAGAAACAAGCAGGTGACGGACCGCCATCCAAAAAGTTGCACACTGCACCTTTAAAACTTCAAGCTATAAAATGATGATTCTGAATGTTTACGCACAGATCACTCGGTCGACTACCCTGACATGCTCATGCTTCTATTTTTGTGAAAGTGATCTTCTTTGTACACTTTTCAAACTTGTTATATTATTATAGAAAACATGCTGCTCAATGCAAAAAAAAGTAAAGTGACACTGAAGGTTATGGCTCCCAGTGTTCAATTAAAACTGCAAATTGACAAAAAAGAAATAAAGTGTGGCTAAAATACAAAAGCAAGCAAAAAAAAAAAAAAGTTAAGGAGTAAAGGCACACTACCTGATCTTAAAAACATGTCCTATATTATTATAAAATTGACTTTTGTGAGCTTTTTACCATGTTATATGTGGTTACCTCAAAAACATATCCAGAGTTGTGCTTTGTTTCACACGTTTAAAGGGACAGTCCAGAATTTTGGACCTCATTTCCTAGTGAGCCAGAGTGTTGGAGATGTGTGCAGACACTTTTTAAAATATTCCATCCAGTCCTTGTATTTGCAGAGGTCGCTGGTGCTAGGCTAGTGCATGTCAGTGGCCATAGTTATCCTGCCACTCCACAAAACACCCGAAGCAATTTATTATTACGCCAGACTGTCGATGTAAATGTCTATGTTGATAGAATAATTTTAGAAGTAAAACCAACCTTGCATTTGGAGGATTCATGTCTGAGCAGCAGCAGCGAGTTGTACATCCTGATAGAAAGCTCGGCAGCGGCGGACTGATTTATGAGAAAATAGTCCCTAAACATGCAACGATTCATGTGTTGCAAGGTTAGTTTTATCTCAAAAATTATTCTATCCACACAGACATTTACATCGACAGTCTAGAGTTATAATAGTTCTGCTTCGGGTGTTTTGTGGAGTGGGTAAGACTATTTTTAGTGGCAGGATAACTATGGCCATTGACATGCACTAGCCTAGCACCAGCGACCTCTGCAAATACAAGGACTGGATGGAATATTTTAAAAAGTGTCTCCACACGTCTCACTAGGAAATGAGGCCCTATGTCCAAAATTGCGGACTGTCCCTTTAGAAACGTGTCCTGTATTACACAAGATTGACTCTTGTGAACTTTAAACTTTAAATGTTATAGTGTTGTTACCTCCTCAAAAACAAACCTAGAGTTGTGTCTTGTTTCACACATGTTTAAGTAACCTGGTTTTGATCAGTCTGTCTACATCTCCAAAACTCGAAATGCTCTGTTTGACCTATGTCTTTCAGTGGCAAATGTCAAGTAAAAGCGACGTTTAGTTCAGTAGAAATTGTAAATTCCAGCGCTGAAATGAGTATGGAGTTTAAAAACACAATTGAGCACTTCCAGTATTACCACATGACATCACATAATCAGAAAATCGAGTAATGTGGACCCTGAAGTTCACAGCGGACTTACATTGACCTCAAGAGCCGCTTATACTATATAGCTGTACTGGGGCAAGACAAATGTTGCTGAAATACATGGGATTAAAAAAATGGTTACCGGCCTTTTTTTAATAGAAGGAGGTGATTCAAAAAATACTCAATCTGATGAACGCGGGGAGCTTAGTAAAATGTGGGAACCGAGCGAATGGGTTTGCAAAATGGCGACAGCGGTGAGAGCCGTAGCTTAAGGGGTTATCTCCAGTTAGCGCCTCGACTCGGAGCGCAGACCTTGGCGGAGGGCAGTGAAAAGCAGGGCAGATAAAGGGGCCCTAAAGGGATGTGGTGGAGTGTGAAGGATGGACATGTGAAGCTACATGCTAATGAGGACGAGCCGGGCGAGGCGGGAGAAAGTCAAGAAAACCACTGTAGGCTCAGACTTTTCTTAAAGAAGACCGTAATACTGATAATAGAAATCGTCCAGTGACTTCGTGTTCAAAACTGCAGATCTGATAGTGCCATTCACTTGTTTTTATTGTTGAAAAATTGCTTCGTGACATTTTTGAAGTCTTTATATGTGACCTGGAGTGTGAAGAACATATTGAGAAGTGAGCGAGGTTAGGGCACAGGTTAAAATTTCATGTCCTGGACAAGACAGAATTACTCAAACACAACAATTACTTAAATAAGCCAGGTCCCCTTGACGTGAGCGTACGTACAGATTTGAGTCTCCACGGTGTGATAAATTGCAGGTTTAACTCACAGAACACGCGTACAGACGGTGGGTGCAGATAACGGGACAATGCCATCGGATGAGAGGGAAAGTTCAAGGGGAGTATTCCGGGCTCCAGGTGTCCTTTTAATAGCGTCATGGCTCCTATCTCCATCTGCTCTGTTTGTGTGTGTGTTTATGCGTTTTGGCTTAATAAACTTGGGGAGTTTTTACAGTGTTTTTGCAAACGAAGTCTAGAAAAAAGAGCAGCAGATTACACATAGGCCTTACATTTTGTTGCAGTAACATCGTCATTGACTTAAGGGTATTGATACTTTTCATTGACCACATGCCGGGGGGTATTTTGTTCTGAATGTTGAGAGATTTTCGAGAGGAGATGTCTTCCGTATTTGAAGGACATGTGAATCAAATTAGCGTCTGTGGTTGGATCATTTCAAGTTTGGCCGGAGGTTTTCACGCACTATGGTTCTGGATTCCAACAAAATGTAGAAGGAAGTGGCTGGTCAGGCAAGAAACTAGTGACTATGACTACATTCAGACTGCAGCACGAAGTGACCCAAATCAGATTTTTTTGCACCTATGTGACCTGTATCTGATCTTTTAATGACAGTCTGAACGACTCATCAGTGTACAGTGCAGAAAAGTCCACACCAGAGTCTGTTGTAACACAAGAATCTGAATTCACAGTTAAGACTGTTGAGGAATCTGTGACTACAGATTGTCTTGTGCCTTCATCAGTAACAGAAAAGGAGACCTCCAGCCAGTCAACAAGTGAGACATTCAGTAAAAGCTCAGTATCTGCAACAGCTTCATCGTTGTTTAGTACCAAAAAACCAACAGCTTTGCCCACTACTAAACATGTTAGTGATAAGTCATATCAAAGTTCAGTTCCTACAGTTTCGTCAGAAAAATCACCCTCAACAGCTGGTACTCTAGTGTCAACAATTTCTCCTAAGTCTGAAGTTACTGAAGCAGTCCAATCATCTACATTTCATACTTCAGACACTGCAAGTAAAACTACAATGCTTTTGTCCACTTTTCAACCTGACATTAGAAGTGAGTCTGCCAGCAAAGCCACTGCATCTTCAACTGGTCCATTATTGCATTCTGAGGAGACGTCAGTATTCCCAACGGTTAGTGTCACTACAGATGAGACCACAAAACAATGGACACAACGGAAGGTTTTTCTATTGCGTCTGCAGGGACAGTGTCGTCTAGTGCGTCTTCCGTTATGTCTTCCACTCTTACAGATGATATTTCCAGGCAGACTACAATGGTAGAGTCTCTTCCAACTGTGAGCAGGTCACTCATGCTTCATCGCTTTTCAGCACTGAGAAACCAACATCTTTCTCAGAAACTACTGATACTAGTAGCCAAAGTGGACAAACTGAGCCATCTGTGGCTTCTATCTTTACTTCTTCAGAGGAATATCCGATTTTTTCAAATGTGACCCAGGCCACTTGGATATGTGCTTCTAAAACCGATATAAATCCGATCCTATGACATGTGACTTCAGTCTGAACCATAGACCGTATATATGAGCCACCGTGTGCCAAATAGGAACCTTCTGACCCTGGTTCCAGTTGACTTACATTTGGATCTTGTGGCCCCTCTCTCTGTAACTGCTGCAGTGAGCCTCATCATTTTGGTCGAAAAATGTTCATATTAACCGGCGACATATGATCCAGAATATTTTTTTTATTTTTATTATTATTATTATTTTTTTTTTTGCTATTTTGTCCATCAATAAAAAAATCCTATTCATAATATAGAGTCTGGCTCCATATTCGCTCCTGTAACTGTGAGCATCACGAGCCTCATTTGAGTGGGTGATGTTTGCACTCGCTTAGTCCACTTCTTTTATACAGTCTATGGTTTGAACGGCCAGGTCGCATTCATCCCACCTACACGTCAGGCTCGGCGTCTAGTCAATGAAGGGAAAGTGAGTTTAGCGAGTTAATTAATATTTGGGGGGATTGCTGTTTTCAGGACAAATTGGAGGGGTCTTATCAGAACCAGGTGTTTTTTTTTAAATGAATGAGCGAAGCTACAAGCGGTCCTGGCTCCTATATTAACGAAAAATAAAGAGCCTACGAGGCAAATACAACGTCTAAAGACTCAAAAAAACAAAGCAGCCATGGACGTGTAACCTGTCAATGGAGGGAAATCAACGTTGGCGTGTTCATTAATATTTGGGGGGGGATCTCTATATTCAGGCCAAATTGGAGGGGGATTTTTTGAACCGGGCGGTTTTTGAAATGACTGCCAAAGAAACGACCGAGTGTGGATACAGGTGGTCCTGGCTCCAATATCAACAAAAATAAAGAGCCTGCGAGCCAAATACAAGGAGGCTAAAAACTCAAATAAACGAAGCAGCTGTGGATGTGTAACCTGTCCATTTAATCAAGAACAGGACTGTATTTTGGGAGACAAGCCCAACGTTTACTAGCCTGATTCATCAGCTGGTTTTACTTCGTTTCACTTTGTACAAACCATCTGACCTCGCAGCCTTAGATTTCGTTCGCTCGTCGGTAGGCGGGTACTTCTTATCATTTAACCAATCGCTGCTATTTGGTAGTCATGTATGTAACGTGCTGCTAACGGGGCTAACTGGTATATTAAGCTTTTCCCAAATCCCGTAGGAAGAAGGGCAATAACGTCTTTCCCCTTGATAAAATTCACCAAACATTCTCTTTGTTCTGGCTTTAAATCCTTGATATCGGGAACAGTTGACAACACTGAATACATTACTCTTTGCTGATTGACTGGTGCCCGAACTTGCACTTCCAAGGTTTTTGCGAACCGTCTGGTATATTTTGATTCCTGACCTAGTCGCTGGAGACAAATGAAACTGAGCGGAGGCACTAGGTGGCGCCAGCCTGGCTAAGCGTTTACTCGACTTCCATAAACACTGAGTGCGTGTTCGCTTTGTGTGACGTCGCCGTGTCCTCCAATACACATGCGGGGGAGTCAGAGTTTCAGGTTCATGCAGCTAAAACCTGGAACAGTCTTCCTGAACATGTGAGACAGACTCTTCTGTGATGCTGTTTAAATCCAGGCTCAAAACATTTCTGTTTAACTGTGCATATAACTGAAAGGTTTTCATTCCGCACTCTTCTCTCCAATTTATGTCTCTCTTTTTTTATTTTAATCTTCACGATTATTTATGTTTTGATTTGTTTTTATTATGATTTTAATGTATTTCTTATTCTGTAAAGCACTTTGAATTACTTTGTGTACGAATTGTGCTATACAAATAAACTTGCCTTGCCTTGCCTTGAGACACTTGTGGGGCGTTTAAAAGTTCACACTGGAGATCACATACAACATTTAATTAGAAATGTGAAGGACCTCACAAAAAAACAAAAAAATTGATTTCCCAAAACAATCCAAATTGAGCATTAAACCCTGCAGTCTGAACATAGCCTGTGATTTATGTTAGGATCGGTCCTCAGGAAACGCATTCAAGTCAACGTAATGCCCCCCAAAAAAGCCTGGAAACGCAGTGTGTGTATTTGCGCGTGTATGCGATTGTGTGCGTCTGCGCTGACATCGCCTCTTATCGTATCTGGAAGCACCCTGATTACGGCGCATTACAGCACAGTGCCTGAAAGGTGGTCTGCGAGCTTGTACGGGCGGGAGTGCCGCAGCGGGCCACACAAGGTTAGCGCTATTGACTGAGTCCAGCAGCTGCACTAATGGAGGCAGCGGTAAGTGCTCTACAGATACAGATACAGATGTGCGTGTTTGCAGTAAGCTGGGAGATTTCACTATTTGGTCGATATGCGTATTTGTTATCTCTTTCTACAGACGAGGCACGCGTGGGAATCCTGTAGCACCACTTTACCTTGTTGCCCCTGACACAAAGCGGAGCGGCAGGTGCTCAAGGGCTGTGGAAATCACGGGTTTGTGGAAGTCAGGGGTTTGATCTTGAAGTTGAAATTCTGCATAAAATCAACATTTACCGTATAGAACTCAAATGTAATCACTTTGACTCCTCGGGCTGGAAAGTTAACGCTTCTGTATTACATTAAGTGCTAATTTTTGAGCATAAAGAAGACATATTTTTATATTTAGAGAAACTTTCTTGATCCACAAGGGAAATTAGTTGGACACAGTAGCTCACACATCACATCATATTCCAATAACAAAGAGTAAAAAAACATATAAAAAAGATAATAATAAATTCTAAGTATGTAGCAATAAACTAGCAAGAGACAGGTGTCAAATAAGGCATAATTATATAAATGTAAATGTACGAGTAAAGTAAAAGTTTTCTTCTTTTACTTTACTCGAACAGAAATATATTAATATAAATGCACTATATCACAGTTATATACAAGAGATCATAAGGAAAACAGTACAAAGATGATGATGAGTGACAGGACATAGGGTTAATAATAATGAAAATAATAATAATGCATCAGTTTTATATAGCGACGCTCAGAGATACTTTATAAAGCATTACATACAGTCACTCCATACCCGGTGGTGGTAAGATACTATTGTAGCCACAGCTGCCGTGGGGCACAGCTGCCAATCTGCACCATCAGTCACGCACCCTCCACTTTCATACTAGGCAATGTGGGTGAAGTGCCTTGCCTAAGGACAGAACAACAGCTTTTTTTGTGACTGTCGCCCCCCTGTGGCACCTGATTTTCCCAGCGGTCTCACATCCAAGTACCCTGCTGAGCTTCTGAGATGTGAAGGGATCAGGCTTTGACAAACCGGTACGGCCACAAAACAATTATCAGTAAATAATTATCAGTTACATAAGGGTGAGTTGTTGCACAGTGGTAGGGAGTATTATAGTATGAATGTAGTCCGGTATCTCTCGGTCTCTCCATCTCTGTCCCTCTGTAGTCTGGCGCAGTGGGTGAGTTGTTGTACAGTTGTAGGGAGTATTATATTACATAAGGGTGAGTTGTTGTACAGTTGTAGGGAGTATTATATTACATAAGGGAGAGTTGTTGTACAGTTGTAGGGAGTATTATATTACATAAGGGAGAGTTGTTGTACAGTTGTAGGGAGTATTATATTACATAAGGGTGAGTTGTTGTACAGTTGTAGGGAGTATTATCTGTCCCTCTTTAGTCTGGTGTAGTGGGTGAATTGTTGTACAGTTGTAGGGAGTATTATATTACATAAGGGTGAGTTGTTGTACAGTTGTAGGGAGTATTATATTACATAAGGGAGAGTTGTTGTACAGTTGTAGGGAGTATTATCTGTCCCTCTATAGTCTGGTGTAGTGGGTGAATTGTTGTACAGTTGTAGGGAGTATTATATTACATAAGGGAGAGTTGTTGTACAGTTGTAGGGAGTATTATATTACATAAGGGTGAGTTGTTGTACAGTTGTAGGGAGTATTATCTGTCCCTCTGTAGTCTGGTGCAGTAGGTGAGCAGCCGTGTCCATGATGAAGAACAGTTTGTCCAGTGTCCTTCTGTCCCTCACTTTTCTGGTACTTAGTAATAAACCAAACATTCATAGAATGTATATTTTTAAAATTTTGTTAATTGCTTAGATCATAGACTGTATAGTTAATTTCATTGTTACTTGTCAATCTAAGAACCGCACTGTGTTTTTAAACTCCATGAACTAGAATCATTTGGTTAAAGGTTGTATGGAGGATTTTATTTATTTTTTTGTTTTTGTTTCAAGTTGTCAATGAAAGTTTAAAATACCATTACAGAGATGCAGCAGCCTTGAAATTATGATGACCAAAAAAATAGAATGAAAATCTATCAACTGTGGATGTAGTGAGGCCAGATAAACATCAGCCAATAGATAACGAGGCTGCCTCTTTTTCTATTGGCTGTTAGGTTGTCAATCAAACTCCCTGCGTTTCTAGTGTAACTGACTCGCTGGGATTATGTGGTTATGCAGCGGTTCTTAGAAGCTTTTTCAAACTGTAGCTTCCTCGCAGTTTGCACAAAGTTTGTTGAGATGGCGGACGAGAATCCACAACCAGTTTGCCACAAAAGAAAGTCGGTTTTTGAGGTCGCTGAAAGAAGAAGAGAAGGGGGAAATGAGCAAAGCCAAACTGAGGTGATTCTTGGAGATCTCTTCCAGCGGTTGAGTGAATGAAGCAGACAAAGGGTCTAAAAACTGACATGTCAGTCGGTAAATTATTTCAAGACAGGTCACTTCAACAGTAATTCTGAACATGCACTGGCTGTAAACAAACGTGATTTCTAGAGTAAAGAGGCAGGAGGAGATGTTTCTACTGAGGGAGCTGTGGAGGAGGAAGGTGGTGTCACGCCTGCACAGCATTTGAAAAAGGACTGTCGCTGTATTTCTCTTCCCTTAAAAAATCCTCTATGCAACCTTTAATTTGAGCCCTGGAATTGCGAATCTCTACTAAACAAAAGGTAAAAGGAGCTGTTAACTTTTTGCATTTGCATTTTGAGCTTTGGAGATGTAGACAGATTAATAATAAAGAGTACTCCAGGTCTGTTTTTGATGAGGTAATAGCATTATAATTACCATATTTTCCACACTATTAGGTGCTCTGGATTATAAGGTGCACTGTCATAGAATGGTCTATTTTCAAACTTTTTTCACATTTTAACCGCATCGGACTTTAAACGAAACACAACAGTTGGATGAGTCAGTGGGACTTTGTTTGTGGCGTTCACGGTGACTCTGGGCTTTGTTCAGTTGTGGCGTGTAGGGAGGGCGCTGTCTGGGACGCTGGATTGTCGGCGTGTTCGCAGTGACTCAGTTGTTCAGTTGTGTCTAGAAGTGGGACATTGCACTCGCTTTTTCGGTTCGTTCCTCGTCAGGGTGGAGTGATGAGTGTGGCTGCGGGTGTTTTTCGCTGCGCGGTCGCTGTCTGCTCCGTGTGTGTTTGCGTGCGCTACAGGTGGTGCGGCTTTTTAGTTTACTGAAGTCGTGCTGGGACGCCCGAGTTGATTCATGTATAGGGCGCTCTGGATTGTGGGGCGCACAGTCATTTTTTGATGGGGTTCGAGGCTTTTGAGTGCGCCCTATAGTGTGGAAAATACGGTATAATGACTTTGTGCTTAAAAAAGTCAATTTTGCGTCATATAGGACCTCCGTGGATCAACAGGCGACACGTCTTCCACCAGAAAACCTCCACCTTGCACCTTTCAAAATTTCTAAAAGTTTTGTTTCTGAAATAACACACGTCTACAATATAATTCAAAATACTCGAACGTAAAAACGATAATGATGTGAAAGCTAAAAACAGTATTACACTTCTCTCTGAAAAACAAGTGGCTGCAATCAACAGACTGTTTAACACTTTGAAACACTCCAGCTTCTGTGATTGTATGTACTCCAAAAACACAACTCTCATTGACCTAAAAATACACAAAAAGGCATCTGTTCTGTTCACGTGGAGAGTTCACAGTTAACAATGTAAAAGCTAGAAATAATACAGGAAACATAAAGCCAGAAAGAAAAAGTGTATTGACGGTTTTGGTCCATTGAAAGTCGTGTTAGTGCGTGTTCATTGTGTTCATTCTCTCAGTTAATATTATCTCTTAGTTAATCTTAATTTCTTAGTTCCCATTGAGAAAAAAATAAACAGAAATGAAAAGTAATTACCGAGAAGTGCGACTGTGACTAAAAATAATATTTCCCTCACCTCAAAACAAGTTAAAAATAAAAATGAGAAGAGTATTACAAATATTCATCAAAATAAATGCGAGGTAGCACACAAACGCACCGCATTTAGACGCCGACAATGAGAGAAAGTCCATCTCTAGCTTCATCTATAAACTGTGGAACGTCTGAAAAAAGTCTGAATACTCTTAATCTGGTTTTTTACTCTTCTGTGTTCTGTCTTTCTGTAACTGTTTTGTATTTTCTATTGTTTTCGGTGTCACCTGCCGAGTGACAACAGATGGAAATCACCATTTTTGCTATAATTTACATATCATATCATGTTTACACTGTAATTACAGATGTTCATTAATATGCACCGTCCCTTTCAAATAAATACATACATAAATAAAAAGTAAATGAAGACTTATAACTATATGAATTAAAGAAATAGTACCTTTGTCAAGACATAAAAATGGAAAAACAGAATGAGTTTTTATCATGTTTATCAAAGTTCCCTCATCAAAAACATGACTGAAGTGGTTTTCTGAATAGTCTGTGCAAATTTGAGTGATCTTACAGTCTCTTCCAGGTGCTATTTGATAGAGATAGACCGATATATACTGTATAGGGTCGATATTTGCCCTTTTTAGCGCATCAGCTATCGGTCATAAATCTCCAGCAGAGGTCGATATTCTGTTTAGCCGAACCAGCAGCCTAAATATGCATGACAAATCCTTAAATTAAGCTTTGTTGGAACACTTTTGATCATTGTTTCCCAAGGAC
Organism: Boleophthalmus pectinirostris; assembly: GCF_026225935.1. NCBI lineage: Eukaryota > Metazoa > Chordata > Actinopteri > Gobiiformes > Gobiidae > Boleophthalmus > Boleophthalmus pectinirostris. The sequence continues at coordinate 31,668,999 of NW_026571353.1, read as the reverse complement.
TCAGGTGGGTCACAAGAGATTTTTTTTCGGTCGCCTTGTCACGATCTGCATGTAGGTCTGCAATAAACATACATACATCTCCCCCTCTCCTCACTTTTTCAGCAGCACCGAGAAACACAGATTACCATTTTTCATTGTTTAAAACTTACCATACCATACCAACTTTATTTATAAACGCACTTTAAAAACTTTACAGTGCTGTACACAAACACAGGACAGACAGACAATCGCAGTAGAAGAAATATATGGTACACATACAATACAGCTTCTAAAAACGTAGAAAAACAGTAAAATACTCAACAAGAAATATACATGTCACTTATTAAAAGCCAGTGAAAAAAGGTACGTTTTTAGGAGTGATTTAAAAACAGGTATAGACTCGGCCTGTCTAATCTCTAATGGCAACTGGTTCCACAGCCGAGGGGCAGAAACAGAAAACGCACGGACCCCAAGAAGCTTACGTTTAATTTTTGGGACGGCGAGTACGAGAGGGGACATAAGGGTGGATCAAGTCAGTGAGGTAGGAAGGCGCTAGGCCGTGCAAACACTTAAAAGTAAATAAAATAATTTTAAAATCAACTCTAAAAGACACTGGGAGCCAATGGAGAGAAGCTAAAATAAGTGAGATGCTCTGGTGTTTCCGGGTTCCAGTTAAAAGTCGAGCTGCTGAGTTTTGGACCCGTTGCAACCGGGAAAGACGATCACTCAGTCAACAATAAAATATCCTCATTAATCTTCAGTAATGGTTACAAATTTATTTTGAGGTTTACGAATAATGTCTGTTGACTTGGGTCACGGAGATTTGTGACTTTTAAAATATGGGTCCGCAGAAAGAAAAGTTACTGCAAGAAATATGACTACACTGGACTCTACACAGTTTGTGGTAAAAGAAGAATTTGAATTTGATAATTGGGGGAAAATGACCTCCAAAAATATCAGCAGAGCTCATTGGCCATGAGTTCCTCTGGATTCTAAGCAATCGTATCGGTATTGGCCATAAAACGATGCATATCAGTCGATCTTTATTATTTGATACGCAAATCCGGCAAGATGGGATGTTCACTTTCTTAAATTCTATCAAAGACGGAGAAGCGGAATGAAATTGTCTCAAATGTGCGCGAGTTTAGACCACATCTACAAATTTAGGCTGCTTAAAATGTTTTTATTAATGCCAAATAAAATATCCAGCCCAAATGATGTATGACAGGCAAACATTAATCATTTGTATATTTTACTTTACACTCATATTTAGTTTGTGGGACTGCAGTTTAACATCCCACAATCCGTGTATCATTCGGTCATTATTTGTCTCCAAAACCAAAATGAAACAAAAAAACAACAACAACAAAAAAGGACAGCTATTCGTTTTTTCCAGTTTTCTATTTTGTGTTTAAGTGAATAATGGAAAAAATGGATAACGGCCGTTCCCCATTTCTGTGACTTAAACTGCAACACCAGACTTTTGCGCCACATACGCACCAGACAGAACTAAACCAGGACAGAAAGTCATTTAAATCATGGAAACGGAAAACAGCCTTTATCCGTTTTTTTTTTTTCCATTATTCACTTAAACATGAAATATAAAACTGAAAAGATGAATCGTTATTGTTTTTTTTTTTATTATTATATTTTATTTTATTTTTTTCATTTTGGTTTTAGACATAAATAATGAAGAAAATTGTTGTTTTTTCATTGTCTTTTTCTTGGTTTTATTTTGAAAAACGAATGATACACAGATACGCAGTGAGCTTTCAAAATGTTTCCCCCGCCTGCACTGTTTTGCGTCGGGTCCCGCGGTTGTGCAGGGCTCTATTTGACTCCTCCCTACAGTTATATACGAGATATAGGAAGAAGAGAATGCATGTGGCGCTAGAATGCTAAGTTACATGTCAGATCAGTGGAGAAACGAGCCCACTCACAGTAAGAATGCACGTTTTTAAGTCAATAAAACCATGTTACTGTAAATGCAAGTTAGACACTGTACGTTTAATGTTATACCGGGACATTCAACAACAACAACAACATCGCCATGGAGACAAACAGAAAAATGACACAGTCTTCATCATCCTCCATTCCAGTCCAGTCTATAGCACATGTTGTTTTTTTTTGTGTGTGTGTGTGTCATTATTTTCTATAGACGGCAGACTACAGTGTGTGCAGTGTTTTGTTTCCTCTCATCTCTCTGTAATGGGGTGAAGCCTCCAGGTCAAGTGCCGCTCCCTCTGGTCCCTCAGCTCCGCAGCTCCTCTCTGCTTCCATTTTCCTTCAGTGGCCTCTGTGGGGTTCATCACTTATGTATGAGGCATCCCCCCCGTCCCCTGCAACACACGAGGGTTATTTATATATTTTTCAACGCTTTTCATCATAAAATATCCAGATTGTCACATGTCTATAGTTTAAAATTAAAAGTGACTACAAATTGAACACATTTTCACTAATCGGTACGCCTATTTTACTTATATATTTACTGTACTGATTGCATTAAAATGTTTAGTTTGCAGCTATCACCCATCCCCACCCATGGCTCAGTTGCAATTCTTTGAAAAATACAGATTCAGGGATCCAAACTATTTAAAAAGAAACTACACATAGGATTTTATTTTATTTTTTTTTACTATCTTTGGCTTATTGATGCTTTGCAGTGACATCACGCTGGGGGTGTTCTACGTGTATGTGTATGGCAGCATCAGTTACCATGATGACACAATGCCGATCTGATTTTTACTATTATACACACATACACTTGCACAGAGCCCCAAAAAATTGTTTAGATAGTCTGAAATATAAAATGAAATATATAATAGAAACAACATACTTTTGGGTTCATGGTCCTGTTAAAAAGTTAAATTTTCGACAAAAAAGGTGAAGGTGACTACTCTAATTTCTGGATTATTGAGTGCACCGCATCAACAAAATTTATCAAATTTTTTAAATTGTACATATATCGGCCGCACCTGAATATAAGCCACAGGTGTCCACGTCTTCAAGAATGTTTTCAAGTTCAGGCCACATGCTTTTATCGCCTCTGAAAGCTTTTGTCGTCTTTTTGCTTTGAGTCAGTTCGTTGCTGCCGTCACCAAAGTCTCACCATCGACTCACTGATGCTGAGCTCAGGTGCAGCAGCTCAATTTCAGTCGCCTTTAACTGAAAAGCTGCATCATCTGCATTTTTTTCGTGTGTTTTCTATGAGGAGGGTGTGTGTACGAAGCGCAAAACTTCAAAAGAGAATCAAACAAATATCTTCCTCGTGCTCTGCTGCGCATGTCTCCTGCAGAAAGAGTCTCTGCCCTGTCTGGTACATACATTGTAGTCTATGGTCTGGTATCATGTCAGTGTCTTGTAGGATTTCAGCAGATTTCAGACTCTCTCGGGGGCGGGGTTAGTTGTATCCATCAGGTATGAGTGGATGTTCGGCTACTGAAGTTTGAGATGTTTCTTCTCGTCATTTACACGCACACTTGCATATTTCACACCCGGATAAGACATATCCCTCTCACTAATGTTCATTTAGCATCATAATTTATTTTATCACACGGCGATAAACTGTTTGAGCGCGCTGACAACACCACTGTAACTTCAGGTTAACCCTAGATCCATGTGTTAACCGCACAGACAGCGGCGTTTTCTGCACTCAGGCTGCGTGTATCTGCTGCGTTAGCCGTACATACGACTGGACAGTGTGCCAAACAAAGAAATCTGTCCATATATTAACCTCATTGTTGTTAAAAGTTCAAAGTGTGAGAAAGAAGTAGCGGCTTATAGTCCGGAAATGATGGTAAAACTACTGACTAAGTACTGAGCTTGTGACTGCAGTGTAATTTGAGAGGGACTTGTTTAACAGCTGTTGTAATTCCCATCAAGTCAGTCCTTTCTGGTCAGACTGTGGTCAAGTAAAGCTCAAATTCAAGCCTCAGACAGAGCAGTGCCTACAGTTATCATCGCACTCCCAGAGAACCTTGACATCATTGACATCGGCTGCAGAGTATCATCCGCTTACATTGTCCTACAAAGTCTGCGGAACTGTTCTTTTTTTCTTGTTTTCTCTTTGTTTTGTTATTCAATTTGAGCTGTACTTTACCCACCAACCAGAAGATAGCCGGTTGAACCCTCTAAGTTCATTCCGTCATTGTGTTCGGCAGCAAGACACCCTCAAAATATAATCCTTGTGCTCGGATGTGATAGTTGGACTGAAGGTAGTAATTTCAGAATAGATTTTTTTTCTAAGTTTGAACAAGTTTTATATTGTCAACATCTCAAAAAAAAAACCTTCCCGTGAAATAAAAGCCGCTGTGAAAAGCTCATATTTCACGGATCTGACACTTGGACAGGATCGCACGGGGGTGACTCGTTGTACTGTATCATTATTATTGACATATGGCAGTGTTGCTATGGTTACATTCTAAAGCCGCTGTAAGGATGCCCAGCGGGGTCAGTGCGGGCGCCTGTCAGCTCCAGCATCTGTCCCCTGCACCTCCAGAGACCACATCACAGATACAGGAGGAGTTATGGAGCGTCAAAGCATCTGCCGCTTCCGCACCCTCACCTTAAACTAAGCCCGTATGTGGAATCTTAGGGCTTAATGCACCAGCTTTCATCTTTTTATTCGTCTTTACGTTGCAAAAGCGATGCCAAGATTAATCCTTTAAAGGTCCTATATGACACAAAATGGATTATTGTGATCTTTAAGACATTGTAATGCTGTTATCTCCCCAAAAAACATAACAGGAGTTGTGTTTTGTTTCATTCCCACATCTGAAATGATCCAAATCATTCTGGCAAAGGTGTGTGGAGTTTAAAAACACAGTGAAGCACAACCAGTATTAACTATTAGTATTATTAGTGTTGGGAAGGTGACTTTTAAAATGTATTTCCCTACAGATTACAGATTACATACGCCAAAATGTAGTCTGTAACGGAATCCATTAAATTACTTAAAGTGAGTAACGTAATACATTGGATTACTTTATTTTCTGTAGAAAAGCGAAGACTAGGATATCCTCACATAAGATGTTTTGTCTGATAAAAGAAAATAAAAAAGACCAGTCTTTACTTAACCAAATTAAAAATATTATTGATAGAAGACGAGGAGACACGGTCCACGCAGCTTGATTTAGTCCTGTTAAATCCTGTTTGAGACCTGGTTTAGACCTGGTTTTAGTCTTGGTTTAGTCCTAATTTAGACTTAGTTTAGACCTGGTTTTAGACCTGGTTTAGTCCTAGTTTAGACCTAGTTTAGACCTGGTTTTAGACCTGGTTTTAGACCTGGTTTAGTCCTAGTTTAGACCTAGTTTAGACCTGGTTTTAGACCTGGTTTAGTCCTAGTTTAGACCTAGTTTAGACCTAGTTTAGACCTAGTTTAGACCTGGTTTTAGACCTGGTTTAGTCCTAGTTTAGACCTGGTTTAGACCTGGTTTTAGACCTTGGTTTAGTCCTAGTTTAGACCTAGTTTAGACCTGGTTTTAGACCTGGTTTAGTCCTAGTTTAGACCTGGTTTAGACCTGGTTTGGTTTAGTCCTAGTTTAGACCTAGTTTAGACCTGGTTTTAGACCTGGTTTAGTCCTAGTTTAGACCTAGTTTAGACCTGGTTTTAGACCTGGTTTAGTCCTAGTTTAGACCTAGTTTAGACCTAGTTTTAGACCTGGTTTTAGACCTTTTAGACCTGGTTTAGTCCTAGTTTACCTTTAGACCTGGTTTTTAGTCCTGGTTTAGTCCTAGTTTAGACCTAGTTTAGACCTGGTTTAGACCTGGTTTAGTGTCCAGCAATGAGTGGAATTACCAAAAAAAAAAAAAAAAAAAAAAAAGGGATTAGCCCAAAATGTGAAAACAGGAAAACACCGCTGTGTAATCCACTTATTTCAACAAAGTAACTGTAATCCAAATACCACTCACTTAAACAGTAACTGAAACCAAATACAGTTACTCATAATTTATACTCTGATTATGTAACTCTGGTACATTTAATGACATCACAAGGTGAAATAGTTTTCTGTCTAAATATGCAGGGTTTGTCTTTTTAAGTGTGTGAATGAAACTAAACACAACTCCGGGTCTGTTTTTGATGAGGAAACAACATTATAACATAGATCAGAAAATAGCATAAAATAGGATTCTGTTGAAAGTTTACAGAATTAGCAAAAGTACTGAAATATGAACTGACAGACAAATACAAGAAAAAAGAAGTTTGCAGATTTGATTCAGAATAAGACAGGATATTAATCTGTTTGGAGTAAATTTTGGTACTTCTAAACTTGAAGCCTCTTTGATTTGCTAGTTGTGAACAATCAAGTTGTGATTTCTATTCAATTGCGATTAATCTTCAATTCAAACTGAATTTTATAATAGAAATTTGATAATCATCCAAATCTGAACTCCAAAAAGTAAACCCAAACATGAAGTGTTGTTAAATGAAGTACAGAAAAAAATATTCCGAATAATAAGAAATTAACCCAACTTATGTCCAGCAGTGGAAGGTAACAAAGTACAAAAGTAAAAGTACAATACTTAAGTAAAATTTTTAGGTATCTGTACTTAACTTAAGTACATTTACCTGAGGATATCTTTTACTTCACTACATTTGAGAGCATGTATCTGTACTTTCTACTCCACTGCATTTTAGATCTGGACTGAAAAGTAAAAGTATTTATTTTTATGGTTATCTTTGGTAATTTGTCTTTATGGTCCCAACATCGAGCAAACCAAAAACACAAACACCGCTACACATGCTTCTTTCTTTTTCTTTTTTTTTTTTTTTTTTTTTTTACAAAATCACTTCATTTCAATTTTTATTTTTCTTCTGCAAAATACTTTTCCTTTTTACTCTTTAAGTACATTTTAAAACAGCTACTTCAATCAATACTTGTACTAGTCGATTTTAGAAGTCGATTTTTTTTTTTTTTTTGTGATACTTTTACTTTTATAACTTTTTGCACCTTTATCTGTACAAAACTGAGTACTTCATCCATGACTGCTTATTACTAGCACACATATGGGTCATTGGAACATACTTCTCAAATTACCAACTGTGAGAACTGTCATGCCCAAGGACACAAAAACAGTATTCAGTTTTGGAGGTTGCTTGTTAATTTCTGCATCGAACTTTACATTTCTTCTCAAAATTGCATTGTTGTAAAGTGTAGCTTGTTTTTGCACTAACCGGAAATATAAAATCATTTCCGGTTGCTGTGAAGTGGTTGTGGGTTAAATTCCCAGTGCTGGCCCAGTCATTTGCGATCTATCCAGAGTATAAACAGCTTAAATAAAATGCATTAGGTTTAACTGAGGTAAGAGAGCCAAAAATACTGCCCTTCCGCTGCCCTGTTCACTTTACCTAATTGGATTGGGCTGAGTGACATTACATATCGATATTGACATAAAAATGACAAAAAGGGGCATAAAAGGGCCCCCTGTCTTCATCTGTTTTTAGGGAGTGTCTGGGTTTTGGCAGTGGTCTGGGTTTTCTCAAAGCTCGATTTCAAAATGTCTTCTGGCCCCAATCGGATCCTCGTTGTTTTTACCTCATCCTTTGTCTTTGAGTTTGGACATGTCCCAAAGCTTAAAGACATTTTTATTACTTTAGCCTTAAGTTAAGGTGATGTATTACCCAGTATTAAGTTCGACTCCAGCGCGGTGCGGGTTTTCTGTGCAGAGTTTTCGTTTTTCAGCTTCCAAACATGCGCAGTAGGTCAAATTTTCCAGCTAAGGTCGTCCCCAGTTAACTTTAAAGCTACTTTGACAAGCAATGCAGGCATGTAGACAATCAGCTTTATTTACTACTAATAATAATAATCAGTGGTGGGACTAAGTCGTTGTTTTGCAAGTCTCAAGTAAGTCTTTGACCTCAAGTCCGAGTCAAGTCCTAAGTCAAATACAGGCAAGTCCAAGTCGAGTCTCGAGTCACTGGCCCATAAGTCCAAGTCAAGTCCAAGTCGTCTGCTTTGAGCTTCAAGTCATTTCAAGTCTTTAAACCAAAGAACCAAATATAATATAGCTTTGATTTTTGCAATTTATAGGACTTAAACTACACTGTACTTAAAAAAGCCCTAGTTTATCTATATATGAGTATTTATAGAGTATATAAAAGTTGTAGAAATTAATTTAGTTATTTTTTTTTCTTCTGAAACGTCTTGACAAGATCTTAGTGTGAATCATTACAGTCAGAATAGAAAGAATTCAGATTTAAAAGTGCTTCTCAAATCTTCTCAAGTCACAGGCCTAAAAATCCAAGTCAAGTCCCAAGTCACTGACCTTCAAGTCCAAGTCGAGTCCCAAGTCTTAGTTCAAGTCAAGTCTCAAGTTGTAAAAATAGTGACTCAAGTCTGATTTGAGTCCAAGTCACGACTTGCAAGTCCCCACCTCTGATAATAATAATAATAATAATAATATGTGTGGGTTTTATACAGCGCTTTTCACAGTAACACAAAGACACTTCACAATAAAGTAACACTCAAACAAGGACAGGACAGAAAAAAACAAGTATATACCACAATCTGTACTTAGAGTAATTCAAAAAGCTTTACAGAATATGGAAAAAATCACAATACAAGAAAATAAAACTATATAATTCGCTACACAAAAACAAACTTGGGACTGTGCTGGTTTCAATAATATTTAACATTACTCACATTGATAAAAATAAGAAACCAAATTGCTTTATAAATGCATTCATTATTACACGTGCAATATCTTTGACGGAGGCTGGATCATATGATGTAATGTTTGGATATTTTCTTGTATTTATCAATCACAATTTTCAGTTCAAAGTGAATTGCTTTATTGTATTAAAGATGCATTGTTTATCTTTTCTGGTCCAGGGTTCATCAAATACTTTTCTCCATGGAAATGTTATTACACAAATCTTCACGGAAACCAAACCAGACCAAGTTACAGGTCAGATCTGTGGAGAGGCGACCCCGCTCACAGTCAGAACGCCTGATTTTCTAGGTGTTTTTGAGCTATAAAACCACCTGTAACTGAAGAACTGTAAGGCAGAGCTGTTTAATGTCATACTGTGGAACATTCCAAGCAGAGCAATGACCATATATATCCATAGAAACAAGCAGGCACCAGAAAATTTACTCAACGCAAATCTTATAATACATTTTCATGAACATAACGAATACAGACATTCATTTCCATTTATTCGTCAAATGAATTCTGCTCCTACCCACATGTTTTTACTTTCTAAGCTACCGAGTTCTTTACATTCTGATAAAAAGCAAGCAGAAAGCAGAACAGAATAAGAATAACTGTGCTGCTGTGCAAATTATATTCTGTCTAAGTGCATTTGTAAACTTTGATTTGAAGATGCCTACAGAAACGTGTGTCATTAATACACCAGATGTGGATGGGAGATATGGGAGAAGATACACTGGACATCGGAGATAAATGGGAATTAGAGTTAAATGTCATTATTGAGGATAAGATACGGAGGGATATGTGTGTGTGATCAGCCACGAAGATGTCAACAGTAATCTATAGAAGGAATTTGATTGGACGACAAAAATTAGATATTTTAGAACCCCATTAATCATCTCGAGTTTCGACAAAAAGCAGGCCGCCATTATGTTGGAGGAGTTGTGGCATGGTGGCGGATCACTCACATATCTTCTGGGATTACTTAGTTCTTTGTAATTATTGGCAGGACATTAAAATAGAAATGGAAAAGATACTGTCTCGTGAACTCCCTATGGCAGGGGTGTCAAACTCACTTTGGTCCGGGGGCCGTATCCAACCGACTTTGATCTCAAAGGGGCCGGATCAGAAAACTCATGGCATATAAACCCCAAAAATAACAATAAGTTCAAATATTTGTGCTGAGAAATGCAAATCTATTACAATAAGAAATCTTTTTTAATTGATAAAACAAAATATTATAATATTATGAACAACCTGAAACTATAAGAAAAATGCAATTTCAACACAATGTTTTAACATGAACTTGTATGTAAATAGTCCTAAAAAGTCCTATCCTGCACTCGGCTCCACTTTTCTCATTTTGGACATTTTGCTGATGAGGGTGTCACGGTCAACAGTCAAAACGATCGTCCTTTAAGAGCGTTTGGAAAGAGACAAGTCTTGCTATGCTAAGAGGCACAGGAAATTACCAATATTTTAATAGAAAATATAATTAAAATATTTTAGTAGAAAATCAGTCGAGGGCCACATTAAAGGTCTTGAAGGGCCGGATCCAGACCCCTAGCCGTATGTTTGACACCCGTGCCCTATGGATTCACTGGTACATGTATTAGGAGCATTGTCTGATAATGTATGTGTAAAAGATCAACAGTATGTTCTTTGTATTCTTTTGATGATTGCATGAAAAATGAAAACTGTTAATTGGAGGAAACCTGGTCTTCTGACACGGACAGAATGGACATTGAGACTAAGGGCCTGTTTTCACGAGAACGTTTGCGGGTAAAAATGACAAAATATTTTATCGGAAGTGCCTTTCGTTTAGTCGGTGACAGCACTTTTGGGGCTTAACTCTTTCCCCCTTAAAGACGACATTTGACGACCCCCCCCTTGTTTCCTTAATGACGTCTTTTGACACCTCCGCTGTATCACTAAAGACGTGATTTGACGACCATTACAAATGGCTCGGTTTTTCACATGTAAACAGAGGCTGTGATAGGTGGGGGCCCCTACAACCCATACATACTAATATATGTATGGGTTGTTCCAAGTAGGCGTCCAAGCGGGAAAGAGTTAAAAACGCAAAAATCTGAAACCACCCTCCGGAGTAGAAAAGTTGAATACGCTCCACCGTAGCTTTTCCATCTAAACTGCCCAAGACGCAAAACTCTGGTCAGATCTGCTCACGTTGCGTACATGTTTACATCACATACATACAGTACGCAGAAACAAACATGTCGAATTCCACACACTTTTGCGTTTCTCCTGAAAACGCTCGTCTAAATGCGGAATAAAACGTGAAGACGCGACGCCACTTCTGTTCAGACCATCATCATGTAAACGTATCCTCAAACAAGTCGACTTCTGTACCTCAATAATAAGTGTTACGACCCAGAAAAATTGAGTCCCAACATATTTATAAAAGGACACGGAAACCAAAGTCAAGTTTTAGAGTTCTTTTATTTTTCTTTGTGTAAAGACGTTTTAAACCCAAAAAAGAAACCCTACCCGTGCCCAAACCAAAAGTTACAACGGAAAGGTGGACCTGATGAGCCGGCCAAAAAGAACAAAAGGGTGCGACACCGGGCCAACCCTATACAGGGCCGTAGGAGCCGGTGCCAGCACCCGTAACTAAAGACAAAAAAACCCAACAACCTAAACCCAACAGAAAAGCGAAAACAGGACAGCCGGTCCCACCAGGTCAAACAAAAGGCTAACGGCTAACAAAAGCTACCCAAACGATGGAGCAGGGCGGCTCCCAGCGCGAGGCGTGTGCGCTCCGGTACCTGTGGCGGCGGCGGGCTCGCGCATTTAAGGCCTCCTGCCGGAAATGAGTACAAAAAAAACTACAAAAGCATAATTAACTTACAAGAACAAAACTAGGCAGAAATGCTACAAAAAATATAAACAATAAAAAGAAAGCAGGGAAAAACCAAAAAGTGCCCAAACGTAACAATAAGTAATATACTAGCCCTTTGTCAACGCTTTGTTTTAAATGTTTATTTGCACTGCTGATCTCAATAAACTAAAGTACAAAAAAAAAAAGAAGATGAGAAGATACCGTTCTTAGTTCCTCAGATATGAATTCCATACCTTGAGAAGGTTCTAGAGAAGAGAAGGGAACATACAGGAACATACAAACAGAGAAAGTCAGTATGTTTTCACTAACAGAGAATGTCCATTAAAACATTTCTGGTAAAAAAAAAATGACAGAATCTTGATTTTGACTACAATTCGATTAACTTCATAGAGATATTTTGTCCAATTAATCTTCTACAAGGTCTAATTATATTTTAAAAATCCTAGTTGCCGTGGCTGCTCCGGTGGACGACGTGCATGAGTGGCAGACGGTCATATTTGCAGAGATGAGCCCACGACCCTCTCTGCTCTCGTACTCACCCCGCAGCCCGAGATGGAGAGATCAGGAGATGAGCGGACAGACTGTGGATGGATGGGTAGATATAGACGGAGAGATATCCTGTGTACCGGGTCACGCGTGGGTCAAGCGCGGTTCACGACCCATCCAAACACAAACTGAAAAACACTGCCTCCACCCTTCCATCTCCCAAATTTCCTGTGTTCAAACGCAGACAACCTTTCTCTCCTCTGCGCTGACCTCCCTGTTGGCAATTTCCTCTGGTATGGAACTGACATTTAAGGGCAGCCGATAAGCTTTTAATTCACCTGGATGCCCTCCCCCTCATTCGGTGTGATCTGTACAGAGACCTCTCACCAAGCAGGAGACTCGTCATATAGAGGTGGAGTAGTGGTTCGCTTTATCGTCTCACAGCAACGAGATTTTAATTTTGATGTCCAGATTGTCTATGCAATTTCTGTGTGGCATTTGCATGTTCTTCCTTGTGTATGGGTTTCTATCTAGTCTTCTTATTTACTTTATCACCCAAAAGAATGAACAAAAGTCAAATCCTATACCTTGGTACTAACATGAAGTTGGAGCTGTGATTTTAAACAATGCAATTTCTCTGTGGTGTAGCTCAGAGCCTGTTTACACGAGAACGCTTGCGGGTAAAAACGACAAAATATTTTATCGGAAGTGCTTTTTGTTTAGATGGTGACGCCATTTTTGTGGCTTAAAAACGCAAAAATCTGAAACCACCCTCCAGAGCGGAAAAGTTGAACACGTTCCGCCGTAGCGTTTCCGTCTAAACTGCCCAAGACGCAAAACTCTGGTCAGGTCTGCTCCCGTCACATACATGTTTACGTCACATACGTACAGTACACAGAAACAAACATGTCAGATAGGGTGACCAAACGTCCGTTTTTCCCCGGACATGTCAGTTTTTTAAGTCCTGTCCTGGGCGTCCGGGTTTTATTTTTTTAAAGTGATGGAAATGTCCGGGTTTTCATTACTGTTCATTGGGTCCATTAAACTGAGCGTCTCTCGTTGCGTCTGTGACTCAGAAGGAGCGAAACACAAACAGTCGGTCAGTCTGCAACACGCCGAAGCACAATATACATTTAACGATGACTTGGACAAGAAATTCCCCGGTTTTCCGGCCAAGTGGGAGGCCATGTGCACAGGTTGGGAGGTGAGACACCCCCACCCCCTGTAAGGTTTCCGGATTTTCACAAACGGAAATATGGTCACCCTATGTCAGATCATTTCCATGCGTCAAACCTTCAAGCTGCTTTGTTAAACTTACAGGAGGCGTCCCTGCAAATGTATAGAATCTGCAGAGATACTATTCGTGAACAGACAAGGATCTGCAACCACCTCTGTCAAATTTTGGATGCACCAGTTCATCGCAGTTGAACCAGACGGCTATGAACAAGACTTGGGAGAAACAGTCGATGGTGGGAAAACTTTGTGTGATGGCATGAAAACTTCTTTATGTCTAAAGAGTACGTGCATACCCAATCGAATTCCACACACTTTTGCATCACCATATGTACGCTTTCCTCCCAAAAACGCTCGTCTAAACGCGGAATAAAAAGTGAAGACTCAACGCCACTTTTCTATAATATTCCAATGTAAATCAATCACTAACTTTTAAGGGCAATTGTGTTGTTCATGTTATTGTTTTCAAGTGCATTTTTTGACAACAGGTCCTTGCTGTAAGTCAGACTACATTAGGCTATTCTATTTAGGCCTGTTGTTTTTGGTTGTCTTGCAGTTCCTGTGTTAAATGTTCTTTAGAAAGTAAGGTTTTTTGATCTTTGAAAGAATGTATTTGCATTTTTATTCCATTATATTTGTTGAAAATGGTCGCAAAAGTCAATATTATTGTTTATCGCAATCATTTCTTGGTCAGTTAATCGTCCAGTAAATCTGTTATCGCTACAGGCCTAGTTCTAATGTGTTTTTTAAACTCCATACACCTTCACTCGAATCATTTGGATAATTTCAGACCCAGAATTGCCAATCTCTACTCAACAGAAGGTAAAGAGTAGCTGTTCACTTGAAAACTACCAATTCATGACATCGCAAGGTGGAGCAGAGCATTTTGAACTTTTAATAAAGGGTTACTCAAACATGTGTGGATGAAACACAACCCAACTCTAGTGTTTTCTTTTTTTTTCCGATGAAGTGACGACATTCTAACACGGCTTAAAACTCACAAGAGTCAATTTTGCGTAATATAGGACTTCAGTCAATACAAATTAAGTCAATGCCATATTGCAGAACATTCCTGGCAAAGCAATCTTCATGAGTGGAGCAGGTTGTGGACTCTTTATGGACATTTTGGTCGCTTATTCTTGAACCAAACGGTTACAGACTCCATTGTTCTGTCCTGAGGGGAGACTGCACATTACCACTGTCCATCACTAGGTGTTTTAATAAAGCCTTACACTGGAGTTGTTAGCTTGGCGAGCGGTCTTTTAAATTCTACTGGGCCCACTGGCTGTAAACGTTAGCGAAGCAAAGCTAATTGAGCCTTTATATCGCGACCCAATCACCGTCCTAATGCCATCATGCTATTTTGTTGAGCAGAACCATGAAGCAAATATATAAGCGACTTTTATTTCGGCGGTTTAATAACACTGTGATCTGTGGCCCGTTCATATAATCTGACCTTATAACATATCCATTCTCTTTGATCAAGCTACATGCTGCATGATTTAATGAGAACACAGAGCAGAGCAGGCCTGCTAAATTAAAGTCAATGGTACATGTGAAGTTAATGATTGCCACGAATTCAGTGTTGGTAATTGCGTGTATGCTCGCTTTGGGAAATTGCCAACAATATAACTGGAAGACAGAGTTTGTTTTTGAATGTTGATTTGAGTTCGGATGCTTTAACAGAGTGGAATTATGTGTCCTGTATTTTCAGTTTCGAAAACATTGTAACTTTGACTGCCCTATGAAACCTTTTATACAATGTGTTTGACAATATTTATGGAGATACACAATTTAAAGTCATGATGAACCTGATCTCAGGCTACGTTCAGACTGCAGCATGAAGTGACCCAAATCCAATTTTTTGGCCCCTATGTGACCTGTATCTGATCTTTTAATGACAGTCTAAACAGCACAGATCCGATTTTTTTCAGATGCGACCCAGGACATTTGGACGTGGGCTCCTAAAACCAATATAAATCCAATCTTTTGACATGCGACTTCAGTTTGAACAGCCACCGGGTCGGCTATTGTGCGGTAACAATACAGCCCAATGCCGACACGTTTGCGCACTGAAATAGGTCGCCGATGACGTGTTTCCTCCCGCAAGAGTGGTTCAAGTAAGCACTCACAAATGTACACAAATGTTCTTCTCTTCATACGAAAATTGTGTCTGAACTCCGTGTCAGTGAAGCAGCGAAGCGCATATCAATCCCACCACTCACACGTTCCTTTCTGAGGACGTTGCTGCCGCTGCCCCACAAAACCTCATATCCAGAAACCTCGTCCTTCTCCTTCTCAATCTCCTACTTAAAACAAATAAGCTGTACATGTTCTGACTCCGGTACGACAGCAACTTGAAAATCGCCTTGTGCTCAGTGCTCTTGTTCATATTTAGGCGACTTCATAAACACTGAGCTCGCTTGCTGTGTGTGACATCGTCGTGTCCTTCAATGTGCATGCGGGACACTTTGGGGCGTTCAAAGTTAACACTGGAGATCACATACAAGTTGCGTTTAAATGGAAATGTGAACAACCTCGTAAAAAAATTGGATTTCACAAAAAAAAAAAATCTGAATTGAGCATTAAACCCTGCAGTCTGAACGTAGTCTTATTTTTGTACATTTTGTCTTTTTCCCCCAAGTAATATATTTGGCTGCATAGTGTCTAGCCTCGCAACAAGAAGGTTTTGCGTTGAACTTCCAGGCTCCTCAGGCATTTCAAAAACCCAAAACATGCACAATAGGTAAAAGTAAAGTAAAGGCTAAAGTAAACCTGACTCCTGACCAAGACTATAGCTCAAGATCTGGAGATGGGTCACTGAAGGATGCAAACGATACATTTTTCTATCCAAGGACTATAGTAAAATTGACCCTTGTAAACGTTAAGCCATGTTATAATGCTGCTACCTCCTCAAAAACCTACCTGGAGTTGTGTTTTTTTTTTTTCATTTACACGTTCGAGCAAACCATTACTGCTTGGTCATCTACATCTCCAAAGCTCAAAATGCTCTGTGATGTCACGTAGTGGTATTTTTCACTTTAACAGCTGCCTTTTACTTTTTGTTCAGCACAGATTGGCAATTCCAGGGCCGAAATCATCCAAGTGTTTTCTGTTTGAGGGAAGAACTAAGCCTAAAATGTTTGTGTGAGTGAAACAAAACACAACTCCAGGCGTGTTTGTGATGAGGAAACAACATCACAACATAGATCAGAAAAAAAAAAAAGTGTAACGTGGGCGCTTTAAACACCTAGCAGGTAATGCGGCTTTAATTTAAACCTGTCAAAACTACACAAACTAACATTTTTCATTAATCTCATTTTCGCTCATGTACAGTTCTTGCAGCAAAGCAAAAACAAGCAGCTACTAAATCAATAAGAATGTGCTCTCCTTCTGTTCACTGCCTGTTGTTTACCTTAGCCCTATCAAGAACGCTTATTCTATTTGTTGCAGCCATTGATCTGGGCACATCTAAATGCCAGGTTGCGCGGCGCCATATCGGCAGGGCGGGTGCGCGAGTGTGTGAGTGTGCGAGCATTGGTATTCGCCGTAAAGTCCATTCTCTGTGGAGTTACTTGACAACGCTTGGATCAAAACTGGATCGATGAAGTGAAATAGTGCACTTTGCTTACGGACGCCGCGCCTGATAGCTTGATAGATGCCTCCGTGTTGGCCTTCTTACCCTTTGCCATTGTAGCACATGCCTTGGAAGACCTTCGCCGTCCTAGAATCCTATTATATGTCAGCGGAACGGAGAAGGAGCCGGTGAAGATATCAGGGAAACGTCTTGCTGAAAGGACAAAAAATGCTAAGGCTCCGCGCTCTTCTCATCGGAAAGGGGAAGGATGATCAATAAGAGCGATGCTGTACGCGGCGAGATAGCGAGCGGGGTCAGAGCTTGTCAGGTCTCGGTTCGGTGGCTTTTGTTGACGTTGACAGTGCACATATATGTGGGGTGTGTACGGTGTGGGGAGGGGGCGGACAAAAGGCAGAGAAGGCATTATGTCAAACTGTCAAAGAAGAGTTAGAATTCATGTTGGTTTCTGAGGAACTTTGAGTGTTTTTAAAGTGAAGTTGCATTTTAAAGAAGGGGCGTGTTTGTCTGCTGATCCTGGTTGGCGGTTTGAACCCCGCTCTAAACTCACCCACAGTTGGCGATGCAGTTCAAGTTCCCAAAAATGAGTGTTGTTTTTGTCCTTCCCATGTCGCCCCCAGTGTCTGTCTACACTGGTGTATGAAAGTGTTTGGTCTAAGACAGTGTTTCCCAAACTTTTTTTTCTGGGGATCCATTTTTTAAAAGTCACAAACCTGCCCGACCCAAGTCAATACACATTTAGATAGTCGTAAATCACAAAATAAAGGTGGATTTGACCATTATTGAACATTAATGAGGATATTTTATTATTGACTGATCAGGTCTCTCTGAACAATTAATATTACGCAAGTTTTAAACAATGAAAAACAGTACTTGGACCAGCAATAAAAGGATCCTAAAGTCATCTATTTGGACTTTAAATGTTGCCCGTTTCTTTTTCTTTTCAACATTCAACTGACACAGTAATATTAGAACAAATTAGACAATATAATAATTACAATAAGATTAGAAATTATACAAAACATGTCTTAAAATTTCAACATTTCTAATGAGATAGATGGACCTGTCTGTGTTTTTGTGTTCCAGTTCGAGAGGAGGAGAGAGTAACATGCATATCAAGTGCAGCATTCAGTTTCTGTGTGTGTTTCTGTGCTTTGTCTTCACAGAAAATCCCATTTCACACATATATGTAGTAGTGAAAGGAATAAGCATAGAAATACTGGCCCCACTGAGGACAGGATATTCTGATGAAATGTTTACCCAGAATGACGATAAGGTCACTGATCCATGTATCCAACTGTGTACTGCAGACCTACATGCAGATCGTGACAAGGCAACCCTAAAAAAAAATCTCTTGCAAACCGCCTGAGGGTCGCCACTCAGTCTTTGGGAAACAATGCTCTAACACGTCAGTATTTTGCTGTGTGTCACTTGATGGTAGAAGCCAGTAGCTCTCAATGTTTTCACACCAAGTACCACTTTTTAAATGTAAAGAGAACTAGAACAGGACTATTTGAGTTGAACTTAAAGACTAAAACTGGTCTAAAATTGCCTTGGATTCAGAATCAGGGACAGGTCTGCGCACATGAAAACAAATACGGCTGCAAGGAAAAAAGAAAGAGAGATAAAATAGGACTACATCATTGCTACTGAGCTTTAACTCAAGAGGAAATAAATTACCCTAAATTAAGTAAACATAATTACTGCAAAGAACATTGACAACCCTTAGGATTTTGTTTTCTTCTGCATTTGACCCCTTCACCTGCACAACTTGCCAGTACAGTACTCATAACCAGAGTTAATTGGAAGTTTAGCCAAGGTTTAAGGGTAAAAATAGAAAACTGCAGCAATTCCAACTGTCCATCATGAAGTCTCAACACAGAAAATGTACAGTTTTCATAGTACCGGATTCAAAGTGTACCAGCTTGTACTGCATATAAGTACAATGACATATGCCAACTTGGTCAATGTTTACTTTATTGTCAATTTAGAGCATTTGACCCATCTTTCATCCTTGTCTGGCTCACCAACAACAACACTGACAACAACAACAACAACACTGACACCAACAACAACACTGACACCAACAACAACACTGACACCAACAACAACACTGACACCAACAACAACACTGACACCAACAACGACACGACATGACACGACGACACGACAAATGACACTGACAATGACAATGACAATGACAAATGACAATGACAACACACGACACGACGACAATGACACCAACAACAACAACACTGACACCACGACATGACACCAACAACAACACTGACACCAACAACGACATCAACGACACGACACTGAAAATGACAATGACAATCACAATCACAATGACATCGACACCGACAACGACAATAATAACGACACTGACACCGACACCAACAATGACAACACCGACACTGACACCGACACCAATGACACAGACAATGACACCGACACTGACACCAGCACCAGCACCACCGTCAATGGCAACGACACCAACACCAGAGACAACGACACTGACACCGACAACGACACTGACACCAACAATGATAACAACACCGACACTGACACCGACACCAACAACTGACAACAACACCAACACACACACACCACCGACACTTACACCGACACTGACACTGACACCACCGACACCAACAACGACAACAACACCAACACTGACACCAACACCACCGACACTTACAACCGACACCAACACCACCGACACAACAACAACAACAACACTGACACCGAACACCGACACTGACACCGACACGACACTGACACCAACACCACCGACACCAACAACGACAACAACACCGACACTGACACCAGACACCACCGACACCAACAATGACAACAACACCAACACTGACACCAACACCACCGACACCAACAATGACAACAACACTGACACCAACACCACCGACACTTACACCGACACCGACACCGACACCGACACCAACAACGACAACAACACCGACACCAACACCACCGACACTTACACCGACAGCGACACTGACACCAACACCACCGACACCAACAATGATAACAACACTGACACTGACACCGACACCACAGACAATGACACCAACAATGACAACAACAGCGACAACAACAACAACTCTTTATTTACAAGGTTTATGCAATGCAAAACATTTACAATACAAAAAGCATAAAAATAGCACACAGAAGCCATACAAAAACAGACAATGATGCAAACGATCCAAGTGAAAATAATAAATAAAATAAATAAATACATAAAAACAAATAGAATAAAAAGAAATAAGGTATAAAATCAAGCTAAAACTAGTGAAAGGAAGGCCAACCTAAAACAAAGGATTATCTCCTCAGGCAGGTCGTTCCAAAGCCGAGGCGCCCAGACTGAAAAGGCTCGATCACCCTCATCCGGAGCCTCAACTTTGGATCAGCTGCAGGGACCCGCTTGAGGATCTAAGGCTGCGGGAGAAGGGCTCGTACGGGGTTAAAAGTTCTGAAATGTAACTTGGTGCAAGACCTAAATGAGCTTTAAGAGAGCCTCAAGAAATCCTGTCTATCGTGCATGTTTGAAGTTGACGGTAAAGTCCTATCGAATGCATAGATCCCAGCCTCGCACTTCATGTACATTGATCCATGAACCACTTTAATTCAGGCAACATGTCCTCACAATTAAGCTCCATATTGAAGTAGTTAATCCGACACAGACTCTGAGAAATTAGCTTCTTTTCTTTGTGATCTTTTCCCAATATTCCACCTCACTCCCATGCACTCAACCTTTATAGACTTTGTTCGTTAGCGTGCGACCGCAGTTAAATCAGACAAGCTAATTAAACAAACAGTAATGGTGGTGATTTAAGCGATTAGATGTTGGGCTGAACCACAGAGGGCTTTGACACCCCTCTGCGCCGTGTCATGGTACGGTCCACCGCTTCAGTCTCTAGCACTTAATTATACTGCCATCCGTTTTAGCCCATGTAGAAAAAGACTGGGGATCGCTGCAAATCAAATGTCTTATGGAGCTTACCTTGGTGTGTGGAAAGAGCACGGCTGAATTCTGCAATGTAAACTCATGCTTTTTTTTATTTCCTGAAAACATATCCTTTGTTATATACGCTATTCAGGAATTTCTACTTTCACTCCTGTTTATAGGTGACATTTTGAGTACTTTTCCCCATTTCAAAAGAGATAATAGTTTGCTTTGCTATGGCACCGTGTTATTTCTTACACATCATATTATTATTATTCATATTATTCTGAAACTCATGGATGGAAAGTGCAAGATTATTCTGTTCAGCTCTACACAAAATGCTAATTATTTCACGAAAACCTATACTTTATTTGCAGTATATAACAGTGTTGTATTCATGAATTTCTACTTTCTGTTTATAGACTTTTCCTAATATTTTGCTTTGATAATTAATTGCTATGGTAACTGTTCTAAAATGTGATCATTCTGAAGCTCATGGATAGAAAATATAATGTAACTCTGTGCAGCTGAACTGCAAAATGCTATTTATTTCATGAAAACCTATACTTTATGTGCAATATGTATTCGTCGTGTCTTTATGAATTTCTACTTTGTGTTTACAGACGCCAGAGGTGGGACTTGAAAGTCATGACTTGGACTCGAGTCAGACTTGAGTCGCTATTTTGAGGACTTGAGATTTGACTTCATAAAACAGACAAAGATTTGGGACTTGACTTAGACTAGAAGGTCAGAGACTTGGGACTTGATTCAGACTTGATGCTTCTACTAAAAAATGTTTTCAGAAAATACAGTACTTTTCTCTTTACAGTTGATACATGCAGTGCTTCATTTTACAGGAACACTTTTCTGTTTGTTACTTTCGATGTAAGTAAAATACGCTATCCTCAAATGTACTACAGTAATATACAATACAATACAGTAAAACAGAGGGAACTACATTTCAGTGCAGACTACATGACAAAGTAACTGTTATTAAACTGTCTTAAATCTTAATTCTTTCCATCCTGACTAGAATAATTCACATTCTTGTCAAGATATTTAAAAAGGAAAAAATTGCATTTGTAAAACACTCAAAAAATATATAAATATACCATCACTTTTTAAGTTCAATTTATCTTAGAAATCATATAAATGTCAAAAATCTAAGCTATATTTGGTACTTTTTTGGTTTAAAGTCTTGAAATGACTTGAAGCTCAAAGCAGACGACTTGGACTTGACTTGGACTTATGGGCCAGTGACTCAAGACTCAACTTGGACTTGCCTGTCTTTGACTTGGGACTTAACTCAGACTTTGAGGTCAAACACTTGAGACTTGCAAAACAACGACCTCGTCCCACCTCTGATAGATGCCATTTTGAGTACTTTTCCCTTTTAAAAAGATATATTTTTAATTATTGATTCCCATGGCAATTGTCCATTTCATGATTCTGAGAGAAAATGTTTGATAATTCCATAGTCAAATGTGTAGCCTTGTAATTTATTTCTTGAAAAAAAAAAAAAAAAGAATGAAAGAAATGAATAAATTAAATAAACATATAGTCCATGTATAATGCAGGGTTTTTACTTCCTTACTGTTCATATAGGTGCAATTTTATGTACTGTTTACCATTAAAAGAGTAGGACATTTTGTTTTGAATAGTTGCCAGCAGTGCACATTTTACATCTCTCCAAACCTGGTGGAGAGCCTCAAATATATAGTTTTATGCATTATTCATTTGCTCAATCTGTGTTGTTATAGCATCTGTAAACCTTTCGGGTGAGTAGGCAGCTGCAATTAAAATTAGAAAACCTTTTATAGGGCAGGGTTTAGTCTCCTCCACTGTGTCCATCGTTGTGTTCGTGTTAATTCAGAAGAACACGAATTTGTGATTTGAGCTGACCGATATCGCAATGAAAATGTAACTGTGATTGTGTCATATCGAGATTCTGTGCTTCTCTGTTTTAAGAAACGCTTTGTAACTTTCTGGAGGTGGCACATCAGCTGCATGATTCAATGGAAATAGAAAGTTAAAACCATAGTTCACACCATTCTTTGTGGACTTATACCTGTTTTATTCTCCACTGTGTAATATTAGAGCAATCGCGCCATCATTTCCATTGAAACAAGCAGAAGGAGGCCCTCTTCGAAACCCAATATGAGCCAGGTTTGTGGAGATGCGAGCCCACATTTTAGCTAAAAAGGTGGGACTTTAATGACTTTGCACATACTTTTCCACAGCTACACATCCTCAGCTCAACTAGATCTGAAAAACTTAACAGATTTTTCTGACATATGACTGATGTTTTAACAATTTAATTCCCTTCATAGTTTGAAGAACTGACAAAAAGGCCACAATATATGAGCGGAGAAAGTGATACAAGAATCACATTTCACATGTTTGTCAGACCGAAACTACAGGGTTAGCAGGTTTTTGTCTTTATTTGTAAATTTTTTTTGGCTTTCATTACCTCTTAAAGCAACTTTAAACATAGAAAGAATTTTCTCCATGGAGTTCTTATTGTTTGTCTGGAATGTTTCATAGTATGGCAATGAACTTTTTCTGCATAGCACACTCAGATGGCTGATGTCCAAAAGCTTTTTTCATTTTCAAAATAAATATAAGATCACATATTTTTCTTGCTTTTTCTTTCTATTTTGCTTTTTGCTTTTTTAAGCAAGAAAAGTATGTGGTGAAGGTTTTTGTTTTGTTTTTTTTTTTGCTGAAAGCTTTTTGGACATCGGCATTTGCACCTCTATACTCATTTTGGTGTGCATTTTCTGTTTCTTTTGAATGAACTTTTTCTATCATCATGGAGACCAAACTAAGCCAAGTTACAGGTCAGATCTGTGGAAAGGCAACCCCGCTCACAGTCAGAATCCCTGTTTTTCTAAGTATTTTTGAGCTAATAAATCAGCTGTAACTGAATAAATGCAAGGTAGATCTGTGTAATGTAAGATCTGAGAACATTTGAAGCAGAACAATGACAAATCCATAGAAACAGCCAAAAAGTTACACCTTTATGAAATCATTTATTCATGTATTTGGCATTTGCCCCTAAACATAAATAAAAAAAAAACATTTCAAAAAATATCCTGTTCTCCTTTTCTAACCAGGCAGAGAATTTGTCACTTTGTACTGTGGCAATTTTTGCTTTTCCATTTAAGACTTTAGCGTCCGCTGCCACTTTGTCCGCCCAGGTGAAAATGAGGTCAGCAAAACACCTTCGCACCAAATAATGGAAAAATACAACAGCCCCTTGTACGAGCGGCCAGATCAGTCCAGCGGGCGGTGTGTCCCATGAACGCCTCTATTACAACAGGAAACAGGCTCATTCCCATCAGCTTTTACACTGCACTGTCTGAACACATTTAGAAGAGCCAATATCCTCAAGGTCTCTTATATCGTGTGACTGAGGACAAGAGATTGCACTGTTGGAGGTTTTCAGACTCTAGAATGGGATGATGTTATGCTCTCAGATGGGGGCAAGAGACGGTTTGGCCTATTGGTTACACTGGACTTTGCTATGAAATATCTAAAATGTTCACAAATGTTGAATCTGATAACGTGGCATCACTCTGCATTGAGTTCTACACATTATCCATCTGGAATGGCTCTCGCTGAAAGAAAAAAGAGAGACTTGCAGCAGAACACCTCGAGCTGATTGAGCAGACCACCCCAAAGTGCCCACCCACCAGTTTGTTTTTAGTCAATCACGACAAACCTGTCACATGGCGTATCCAACTTGCACCAGAAAAAACAAAAAAAACAAGTGTCATGTTGGAAAGAGAAGATGTTGGTTGATACAGGAATTTAGCTTTTTGCGATACAAATTTGAGCATTAAGGGTGCTGGGGCCACCTAGTGCCTCCACTCAATTTCATTTCTCTCCAGCGACTAGGTCAGGGTACACTAGACGGTTTGCAAGAACCCCGGAAGTTGTAGACCGCGCACCGGCCAATCAGCAAAGACCTTCGAAGCCATGACGTCAAACTCAAGCGCCTGTCTGTGTCCTTTTTGTGGTACAGCACAACAGTAAACAAAGCGGTCGAGATGGATGTAGATGAAGACAGACATTCTGTGTTGGCGACGATTCCCGAGATCGAGGATTTAAAGCCGGAACAAAGATAATGTTCGGTGAATTTTATCAAGGGGAAAGACGTTATTGCCCTACTTCTAATGGGATTTGGCGCATTACATGTCACAATCAAACAGCAGCAATTGGTTATAAAATAAAAAAGTACCCACCTAACGCCAAGTGAACGAATCCTAATGCCGCAAGGTCAGACAGTTTCCACGAAGTGAAACCGGCTGATGGATCAGGCTAGTTATAAACCACCGCCACCGTCTGCCGGCGCTGCCATGTTTGTTTTGCTTCGTGTAGGCCATAGATCTATGGTGTAGGACCGGTTCTTGGGGTTGTCGTCATGTTGCCTGAAACACCTCCCCCTGTCATACAAGACCTGTGATTGGGCCAACCACTGCTCAGGTCCAATTTAAAGCGTACAGTAAGATGATGGAATAATATCGCTTTAGATGCTTTTATTTCCCTAGATATCTCTTACTTCTTTTTAATAACTTCTGAAGGACAAATAAATAAAAACAGATTTACAAATATGTTAAGAAGCTTCTACAGGGTTAGCAATTTGTATGCAGAATAAGAAAATATTTAGTTGTTTGTGGAGGATATTAAATGATGGTACTTCAGAAAATTGCAGCATTTGTGATTTACTAATTGTGCCCATTCAAACTGTGATTTCTATTGCAATTAATCTTGCAGCCCAACACTTCAAGTTTCTATATTACGCAGAATCGATTCTTGTGAGCTTTAAGTCACATTATAATGCTGTTACCTCCTCAAAAACATAAACCCGGATTTGTGTTTTGTTTCATTCACACATGTTTGAGTGAAGCCCAATTTATGCGTTAGTCTGCGTCGCCTTGAACCCCCTCCGTAGAGCGTCTGCGTCGACCAACGTGCACCTCCAAAATTTTGTAACTACACACCAAACCGACGTAGACAGCAAAGGAAAGCGACAAAGGCAATAAGGGCTGCCATTGGTCCTCTCCACAGACATACATTTCCAGTACTTTCCCGCTTCATTTTGTAAACACAAACACCATTTTAAAATCCTAGCCTCCTAGCATTGTAGCCGTGAGTTACTTTGCGGTGTGTAGACCTCGACGCAGATCCATAAATCAGAAACAATGGTTAGAAGGTGACGGCGACAGTGTGTGTTGAGTTGATGCAGAACTATAAATCTGCCTTACCTTCTCCAAATGCACTGTTCCACCTTGTGATGTCATGTAGTTTGTGCATTTTGTGTTGCATTTTTTTGTATGAAGAGCTCTGTATAAAAAAGTTTAATTGGTTGACTGATTGATTGATTGATTGTAGTTTAAGTTAACGTCTACATTTTACCTTTAGTTCAGTAGAGAAATCATCTAAGGTCAGAAATCATCCAAATGATTCCAGTGAAAGTGTATGGAGTTTAAAAAAGCGCTCCGCTGTGGCACTTCTCGTATTACAACATGACATCACAAGGTGGAACAGAGTGTTTCCTGTTTGAGTGAAGAACTCAGCCTAAATATGCAAGGTTTGTGCGTTAAATATGTGTAATAACCA
This sequence comes from Boleophthalmus pectinirostris, assembly GCF_026225935.1. NCBI lineage: Eukaryota > Metazoa > Chordata > Actinopteri > Gobiiformes > Gobiidae > Boleophthalmus > Boleophthalmus pectinirostris. Next base: position 31,642,605 of record NW_026571353.1, on the reverse strand, counting down.
AAATATCGTGATATCGTATCGTCAAAAATCTCACAGTAATATCGCGGACTGTCACAATATATCGTATCACAAGTTTTTTTGCTTAAATACATGGTTTTATAGTAGCAACAACTAATAAACATCGGTAACTACATATCCCATGATTCATTTCAGCACAGACGACATGAAGAAATATGTTTTTTACTTGAATTCTTGGGATTATGACAGAAATAATTCACACCAAAATCTTGTCAAGGTATTTTAAAAGCAGAAAAGCGTCCTATCTACAGTTATAACAAAATATCGCAATAAATATTGTACCGTGAGATGCATATCGTGATAATATCGTACCGTGAGATCTGGATATTGGATATCATGTATAACAACATGACATCACAAGGTGGAACAGAGCGTTTCCTGTGTGAGAGGGGAACTCAGTCTAAATATGCAGGGTTTGCATGTTAAATATGTGTGAATGAATAGGGATGTAACAATTAAATGCATGGTTTTACAGTAGCAATAGCTTATAAACATCGAGAACTACATATCCCATGATTCATTTCAGTACAAACAACATGAAGAAATATGTTTTTTACTTGAATTCTTGGGATTATGACAGTAATGATTCACACTAAAAACTTAAGAAGGTATTTTAAAAGCAAAAAAAGTGTCCTGTAAATATAAATAAATATAAATATCGCAATAAATATCGTCCCGTGAGATGCATATCGTGATAATATCATACTGTGAAATCTGGATATTGTTACATCCCTATGATTGAATGAAACAAAACACAACCCCGGGTCTGTTTGTGATGACGAAACATTATAAAATCGAACACAAAATAGAGTAAAGTGGGCCCTTTAACACGCAAGCCACACAGACTGTTAAACTTAAAGGTGTGTGAAACAAATCTGGAAAAATAAAGTAAAAAAATAATAAATCCGCCGCCCATCAAGCAGCCCCTGTCAAGCATGTACTTAAGTGGCATTAGGTTGACATGTCCAACGCCAGGGAAATGCCACCATAAGTCAAACGTATGGGACGGGGAGCACTTGACATTAGCTTGACATAGCGTTTTCACACTTTCACAGCACACAATTAAACATGCATGAGGAGTCCAGGGGAGGTGTGATGCTGCCATGCCCTGACACTAAAACTAAATGGCATTATGTATGATGTGTCAAGGAGGAAGGCCCGGGTTAGCGTGTACTGAATGTTGAGTCGTGTCAGGCTTGTACAAAGAAAACTCAACAGTGACAGCCCATATGTACCCTGCTCCTGGATGTAAAATTCACGTTATTTTTCACATTGATTTAAAGCGTTCATATTCCGGTATTTTCTGATCTGCGTTCTAATGATGTTTCCTCATTAAAAACATATCTAGAGTTGTGTTTTGGTACATTCACGGTCTCTCTTCTCTCAAACAGAACATTTTCTACCTTGTGGCGTCATGTGGTAATACAGGAAGTGCTCCACTGTGTTATTTTTGGTGTACATGAAAAGAATTTAGACCCAAATAAAAGAATGGCAATTAACTTAATTGTTGTGTTTGGCAAATTTTATATTCACAAATGTACATTTTCTCACACTTATTTATTTTTTCCTGTTTTAATTAAGCAATTAGAATTATACCTATCTTCTATCTCTAAAAGTGTGAACAAAAAAGCTGTATTGACATATGAAAGTTGTATGTCCATGAATATTTTTGTATGAATGTAACAGTGGCGATTATGCTTTTTATGCTATGTTATTTTCTGTATTACCATTTCTCGTTTAATAAATACTTTTTTGATATTTAAAAGAAAAACTGTTTTAAGTTACTTTTTGGCAAATATTAACATGTCTGCATCTTGTATTTTGTAGAGTTTTTCAATCAATATCTTATACTTAAATAATTATATGATGTATTTACATTTGCCGCAGAGTTTTCGTCATGTGACAAGCTCGAGATGAAACACTGACAGTCAACACACGCACAGTTTTGAAGTGCAGTTAAGGACCGAAAAATGGCGAGTGTTAAAGTACGAAAAGCTGACAGAAAGTGCCGAGTTTTCAAAGAACAGTGGACGACCGATTATTTTTTGTTCAGTGTGAGGACCGTGAAGTTTGTCTGATGTAAAGAAACTCTGGTGGTTTTCAAAGAATATAATCTGCGTCTTTAGGCTCAAACTATTCTGTTACACGACCAATCCGACGACGGCCCCCGACCACAGTCAGGAGCGATGACGTGGCTCCCAGAGAAAAAAGTTTGGTGATCCCTGGCTTAAAGCAAAAGAGTCAATTTTGCGTAATACAGTATAAGACCTTTAGAGACTTTTACAGGACTCATCATCTGTGGGAACTAATGAGCACAAGATGGAATTTTATAAAAGTTATTAAAACATTTTCACGGCATGTTACGTTTTACGTGCTCTTCTTGGACTTTTTGCAACAACCGCATTATGGATATTTGTTTGCATAAACCTGGTTAGCCTTCGCGATGACTTTAAACTCTCAAAGGTGCGTTGTTTAACTTTACTGGTGGAGGGTTTGTCGTCTACTTGTTTCTATGGATTTGTAATTGAGCTCCCTGGAATGTTCCACAGTATGACATTAAACAGCTCTACGTTACATTTATTCAATTACAGGTGGTTTTAAAGCTCAGAAGTACATTAAATTTTGACTGAGCGGGGTCGCCTCTTTACAGATCTGGCCTTTATCTCCAGAAAAAGCTTTTGGTGAAGCCTCCACCAGAAAAGTTACACAATGCACCTTTAAATCTACGGTTAAAATGAAGGGAAACTTGACTTCTGTAACTGCAGCTGACTACAAAGAGCGTGGGACTGTTGAGCACCATAGAAGACAGATCGATTTTATGTTTGTCCTTTTGAGTTTTGATGATGGTAGAGTGACAGGTGAGGGGACCGATCAGAGAAAAAAGTTTCATTTTCCAAACAAAACAAACATGGTGTCTAGCCCAGAAGTGGAAGGAAGTAAAAGTAGTAAAGTACCATCCTTGAGTAGAATTTTGAGGTACATTTTTTAAAAACTGTAATCCAAAATAAAAGTACTTTGTATGTTATTTTAAGGGTTATTTTTACTATGTTCGTAGTAATATCCTGACTAAAGCTTCTGAGTTCAAACGTCGGCTTTGAACAAACAAAATAAATACACAAAATTCTTAAGAAAATTAAGAAATTGTTTCACATTGCAGCTGTTAACCAACAAGTATCATTATTTAATCAATATCACTACATTTGAACACATTAACAACACTTGAAATATTTTTTTTAATACTTTTTACTCTCAAAGTACATTTTTAAACAGGTGTTTTAATACTTTTACTCAAGTATATTTTTTTCATGTCATTTTACTTTTACTTGAGTCACTTTTACCTCTGTATTTGTACTTTCAACTTAAGTAACAAAATTGAGTACTTCATCCACCACTGGTCTCACCTTTGCAAGTGTGTCCAAAAAAACATCAGTAAAAATAAGAAAATTTGCAAGAAAACTGCTATTTTTGCTACTCATTGTGAATTTATTATTACCATTTACATTTCAGCTCTTTGTTATTATATTATATTGTGATGTGTGACCTTCTGTGTCCAAATAATTTCCCTCGTGGATCAATAAAGTGTGTCTAAGTCTACGACACATTCATGCAGAGACACAGCAGCTAAATCCTTTGCACAAGGGATGTACTTTTAAAAATCTAATTCTTGTATTGGATTTCAGTGCGGCGAAAATGCTACTGAGTTAATTAAAATAAAGTGCCATTAAAATGATGCAGGGCCACAATTTACCCTTTCTTTATCAGTGTTTTCAGAAGCCAAATGTAATTCAGTGGATGCACTATTACATTATTTCTCACCGGTTGATGAAATCCACTTTATAGGAAAGTGAATATATAAGACTGCTACAAAAACATGATTCACAAATAAACTCTTAAAATACAAATCACAAATTCAGCTGAATCAACAGTAGACAAAAAGCACTTTACATTTTGGCAAAAAGCTCTTTAACGTTTACATGTTAACTGTATACGTTGGCACAAAGCACTTTTGCTTTTTACAAATTCAGCTGAATCAACAGTTAACAAAAGGCACTTTACGTGTTGGCAAAAAGCACTTTACACTTTATCTTTTTTTTTTTTTTTTTTTTTACATATTCAGCCAAATCAAGTGTTAACAAAAAAGAACTTTGCACATTTTGCACATTACTTTTTTTTTTTTTTTTTTTTTTTTTACAAATTCAACTGAATCAACAGTCAACAAAGAATCACTTTACACATTGGTAAAAAGCACTTTACTTTTTTTTTTTTTTTTTTTTTAAACAAAATCAGCTGAATCAACAGTTAACAAAAGGCATTTTACGCATTGGCAAAAAGCACTTTACACTTTATCTTTTTTTTTTTTTTTTACATATTCAGCCATATCAAGTGTTAACAAAAAAGAACTTTGCACATTTTGCACTTTTACTTTCCTTCTTTTTTTTTTTTCTTTTTTTTTTTACTATTTCAGCTAAATCAAGGGAACAAAAAGCACATTACTTTTTTTTTTTTTTTTTTTTTACATATTCAGCCATATCAAGTGTTAACAAAAAAGAACTTTGCACATTTTGCACTTTACTTTCCTTCTTTTTTTTTTCTTTCTTTTTACTATTTCAGCTAAATCAAGGGAACAAAAATCACATTACTTTTTTTTTTAAACAAAATCAGCTGAATCAACAGTTAACAAAAATAACTTTACACGTTGGCAAAAAGCACTTTTCTTCACTTTTCTTTTCTTTACATATTCAGCCAAATCAATGATTAACATGAAGCACTTTACATGTTCAGCTGAAACAACAATTGACAAAAAAAAAGCACTTTACATTTTGTCAAAGGAAAAAAAAAAAAGAAGGGGGGAGACTACTGAATGCCTTTAAAAAAAATAAACTAATAAATTAAAAAAGGGGGCACTATGTAACTTTCTGGTTGGGGGTTCATCACTTGCTTGTTTCTAAGGATATGTCATTGCTCTGGCAGGAATGTTCCACAGTATGACATTAAACAGCTACTTTACATTTATTCATTTACAGGTGATTTTACAGCTCAAAAACACCTAAAAAAAACTGACATTCTGACTGTGAGAGTGGTCGCCTCTCCACAGATCTGACCTGTAACTCGGTCTGGTTTGGTCTCCGTGAATATAGAAAGATAGAAAGGCTCAATACCACACTACGAAACAATCCAGACAAAGCAATAACATGTCTGTAGCAAAGCATTTGACAGACCCTCCACCAGAAAAGTTACACAATGCACCTTTAATCTCAGCTAAAAGGGACATGGTCTAACATAGAAAGTCACATTGCGCTGAAATCAATGGCATAACAGTGTAGATAATGATATAATGTCATCAGCAACCTTGAAAACTTGACAGGAGACGTATAGATCTTTATTGTATCGACGGAACTTGTATTTTCCAACAGAAAAGTTCTTCAGACTTCTCACAGTGATCTACAACTTTCTACGGCAAGCTTCAGGACAAACCGGACTGTCATCTATATAACATAATAAAAATAAATTACAAAAACATTATCGAATCAATATAGTTTAAACAGAGCTGGAGGACATGTTAGAATATCTCTATTTCACATCCAAAAATGACACAAAGAAGCAAAAATGGTAACACTTTATAATAACTACACCTTACTTAGCCTTAATAAAGCATGAACAAAGACTTAATTAATAATGATTCATGCTTAGTAAATGCTTAATAAAGCATAATTCGTCTTCACTTTAGAAAAGTTCTCAAAAAGACTTAACTAACAGATAACAGCTGCCTGAATTATCATTGCATTGCATTATTAGTAAATCATACTCTCATAGTTTACTAATGATTAATAAATGCTCTAATGTTTAGTTCATGAGTAATTAAGTATGAAATTATTATGAGTAACTATTTACAGCACAGGCAAATTAAGTACAAGTGTGAATTAAGGCAGAAATTAAGTAGTTACTAAGCGTGAATCATTATTAATTAAATCTTTGTTCATTATTAACTAAGTCTTTGTTCATGCTTTATTAAGGCTAAATAAGGTGTAGTTATTATAAAGTGTTACCGCAAAAATATACAAAAGTCGTAGTATTTTTTCCAGTGGTGAATGTAGTACTCAATAATGTTTAGTAAAATTACAGACACAAGGGTAGAAAGTTACTCAAGTTAAAGTAAAAGTATCACATGAAAACATCGACTCAAGTAAAAGTATTAAAGTATTAAAAATGTACTTAAAAACTAAAAAGTAAAAGTATTTTGCAAAGATCTTTAGAACAGAGATTTTGATAAAGAATTTAAGTGATTCTATTGATTTTGGTGAAATTTTGGTAAGTTTACAATTTATTTCCTGGCTGGACAAAGGCAAAAGATATGATATATGCAGAGATAATTTCATAACTTTTACCTTTTCAGCCAAAACCTCGAATTTACACAAAACTTACAACACAAATCAATGTGAGGACCTTTATATTTGGTGGTAGGGGATGTTTTTTTGCAGTGATGTTTGGGTGAAATGTCTCGCTTCGGCGGTGGTGGTCGGGCGATTCGCTTGGTTTGATCTCAAATAGGCTGTGGAATGTAATTAAAGAGTTGTTTTTTAATTAGCAGCTTATGCAGTTAGAATGGCCACTTCACATTCATGCTTGATGTGTCCAGTTCATGTAAACATGGACGGAAAAGATGAGAGATTTCACATGGATGCTTTAACGCTGGTGTGCCGTAACAGCCATAATGTTATCAAGAGTCAAAACTGAATTGCGTAACACTTATGATTAGATAAAAAAAAAAAGAAAAAAAAAATCATAACATGTTATTAAAGGTCCTATATTACACAAAAGTGACTCTTGTGAGCTCTAGGGCGCTTTCACAATGCTGGTTTAGTTATTTGGTACGTACCAGGCAATAAAATTATAATCATGTTTTATACAGACTCCAGTGTAGTCCGCTTTCACACCAGCAATCGAACATGTTTGATGTACCATATTTTACGGGCTATTAGGTGCTCTGGATTATAAGACGCACTGTCATTAAATGGTCGATTTCCGAACTTTTTTCACAAATAAACCGCACCGGACTTTAAACGAAACACAACAGTTGGATGTTTCAGTGGGACTTTGTCTGTCGCGTTCACGGTGACTCTGGGCTTTGTTCAGTTGTGGCGTGTAGGGAGGGTGCTGTCTGGGACCAACGGATTGTCGGCGTGTTCGCAGTGACTCAGTTGTTCAGTTTTGCTAGAAGCGGCACATTGCACTCGCTTTTTTGGTTCGTTCCTTCGTTCCGTTCCTCGTCGGCGTGGAGTGATGAGTGTGGCTACGGGTGTGTTCCGTTGCGCGGTCGCTGTCTGCTCCGTGTGCGTTTGCGTGCGCTGCGGGTGGTGCGGCTTTGTAGTTTACTGAAGTCGTGCTGGGCCAATCCAGTGGATTCGTGTATAGGGCGCTCTGGATTGCGGGGCGCGCGGCCGTTTTTTGATGGGGTTAGAGGCTTAAGAGCGCGTCTAATAACCCGGAAAATACGGTATATCCAAGGCTCCTGCGCACAGTGGGTTCGACTGCACAGGGGTTGGTTGCCCTCAGTCCGGGAGTCCAAGCCTATCCTCTCATAATGCATTTTGAATAGTTTTTTTGGCCCTACTGTCTATGGTGTGGACCCGAGTTTGTATTCATGTCAGAGGAACCGCACCAGAGTTTGGCATTTGGTGCGGAGTCGAGTCTTTTTTGAGGTCTCGGTCCACTTGATTTAGTTCAAATCCAAGTATAAGTGATGCTTTTACGCCAACGAAAATGAAACAAACTAAGAACTTTTGGTTCATATGGAACATTTGGTGCGCACCAACTGCTGTCAGTGGGAAAGCACCCTTAATCTATGTTAGAATGCTATTTCCTCCTCAAAAACAGACCTGGAGTTGTGATTTGTTTCATCAACACATGTTTGACAAGTCTTTTAGTATTAGTCTGTCTGCATCACCAAAGCTCAAAATGCTCTGCTCCACCTTGTGATGTCATCTAGTGCTAGTTTTCAGACAAACATCTACCTTGTTCCTTTAGTTCAGTGGCAGTTCCAGAGCTGAAGTGTGTATAGAGTTTTAAAAAAGTGCTTTTATTACCACATGACATCACAAGGTGGAACAGTGTTTTCAGTTTGAGAAAAAAACTCAGCCTAAATATGCAGGATTTGTGTGTTAAACATGTGAAACTGAAACGAAACACAACTCTTAAGCATGTTTGTAGCGAGAAAACATTACAACATGGATCAGAAAATAGCATAATAAAGACCCTTTAAATAGTATCTTGAATAGAATTTTCAGTGTTGATGACATAGATAGATTCGTATTCAGTTTCCGACTTGTACTTTCTGTATTTTTGCACACTTCTTCTCAACTTTTTTCCCCATGAACTGCAACTTAACTCATGTAAAACTATGATAAATATTTCCCACATTTACTGTCCCACCAAACCAAGTCACAATTAGAAAAAACGTTCAAGACCAGCCCGGTAATGATCCAGTGTTTTTGATATTTCCTTGCGAGCTGTTCCTTCTTTGTGCTTGTTTCGACACATTTTGCGAGCTATTATCCCCCTCTCGACGATGTTTTTGCCCGTGTCTTTCCTTTGTGTAACATTTGAGATTGAATGAACGCTTTGGAGATGATAACTGTAATCAGACCACGCACTTCAAGACCCCGTTTTTCTCCTACGTATACACAGCCACGCACAAGCACAATTAATTATAGTCATCAAAAACCTGGCTTGGAAAAATCGGGTTAATAGCATAGCATTTTTTTTTTTTTTTCTAACCCTAACCCACGGACACCGCAAATAAACCGTGATGGATTTTGGGTGAATATGAGCAGCCTTTACATGCGGGGTCGGAGAGGTTGGCGGTAGAGGAAGTTTTTTGCGACGATGTTTTGGTGAAAATTCTCGGTTTGTTTTCTCGGGGGTGGTTGTCGGGTGATTCGCTTGGTTTGATCTCAAATAGACTGTGAAATGTAATGATGCGGTGAGTTTTTAATTTGCCGTTTATGGAGTAGAAACGCCCACTTTACGTTCATGCGCGGCGCGTCTAGTTCATGTAAACGCGGAGGATAAAATTAGAGATGCGCCGTTCCAGCTTTTTCTGTTCTGATACCGATTTCACGTATCTGTCGACACCCGATATCCACCGATACTAGCTCAGAGACTGAAAATGTAATTTATTTCCTAAACGACGTATGGTAAAACATGATCCAAGTGTGTTTTGAAACTGTTATTTATCATTTTAAGTAAGTACCAAACCTCCTCACAGTTGCTCTTCACTGTGCCTCGCTCGGTGCCTTTTCCTACACCGCTCCATGGTCTTGGAATCATTTACAAAAGGATCTTAAATTATACGAATCTGTGGTGTCACTTGATAAGTTTAATGAAATTGTGAAGAGTTTGGTGACCGAGACATGTGGGTGTTTTTCTTGAGAGATGTAAAAGGTTTTATAATGTGATACTTTGTGATTTTAACTTAAAGGTTGTATGGAGGATTTTTTTTTGTTTCAAGTTGTCAATGATAGCATTATAGAGGTGCAGTAGCCTTGTAATTATGATGACCAAAAAAAAGAGAATAAAAATTCATCAACTCTGGACGTGGTGGGGCTAAACATTTGCCAATAGATAACGACACTGCCTCGTTATCTGTTAGCTGACAGGCTGTCAATCAAACTCCCTACGTTTCTAGTGTAACTGACTTGCCTGCGCGCCGCCGGTACGTGGTTTACGTACGTCTGTCACGCAGTCCACAGACGCAAGCCGCACAGACACAGTTTACTCCACCAATGCAACAGTTCTTAGCGGCTTTTTTTGACCTATATCTTCCTCGCAGTTCGCACAAAGTTTGTTGCAATGGCGACAAGAATCCAGGAGCAGTTAGCCGCAAAAGAAAGTCCGTTTTTGAGGTCGCTGAAAGAAGAAGACAAGGGGAAAAGCAGCGAAGCCAAACTAAGGTGATTCTTGAAGATTAATTCCAGCGATGGCGCGACTGAAGCAGACGAAGGGTCTAAAGACTGACGCACTGGTCCACAAATTACTCCTGGACAGGAAACTTCTGCTGCTTATTATGAAAACGTACTTTATTTCCAAGAGCTAGACAAACGTTTTTCAGGACACGAAAGCGATATCCTATGTCTGAAAACGTAATTTTCAAGGCAAAGAAAGAGTCGCTTGCTGCTGCGTGTTGTAGCTAGTTCATTCGCACGGAATCTCCGCGCAGCCTTCTCTGCACCCCTTTCCTGCTCCTGTCCCCGCTGCCCGTTCCGCTCTTCTCCCTGCTCCTCACTTCTCGTCCCCTCCCCCCGCTCCTCACTTCTCCGTCTTGCCTAACCAACACTGTAGTTAGTTGTTTACAAGTCATGTGCAGCGCACCGGCTGTAAACAAACCTGTTTCTGGCGTAAGGAGGAGGCGGGGAGGAGGCGTTTCTACGTAGGAGCTGTGGGGAGGGGGGTGGTTTCACGCATGCGCAACATTTGAAAAAGGACAAACAGTCGCTGGATTTCTCGTTCCTGGGAAAATCCTCTATACAACCTTTAAACTTACACTTCCAAAAAACAACATTGTCCACTAAAATGTCTTTATTACAACAATTTATAGACTAAGGCTACGTTCAGACTGCAGGGCTTTTTTTTGTGTCAGATTTTTTTTGTGTGTGGTCGTTCACATTTCCAATTAAATGCGACTTGTATGTGATCTTCAGTGTGAACTTTAAACGCCCCAAAAATGTCCCAAATGTGCAACTGAAGGACACGACGACGTCACACACAGCGAGCGTGTTCCGTGTTTACAGAAGTCGCCTAAACGCTGGGCTTGTCTCCCAAAATACAGTCCAGTTCTTCGTAAAATGGACAGGTTACACATCCACGGCCGCTTTGTTTGTTTGAGACTTTAGCCTCCTTGTGTTTGATTCGCAGGCTTTTTATTTTTCGTTGACATTGGAGCCAGGAAAGTCCGTAGCCGCGCTCGCACATTTCTTTGGTAATCATTTCAAAAACCGCCCAGTTCCTTTCTTAATTTTCTGGTTCTATGGACTCATGTAGTGATGACACCTTCAGAAAGTTACGTACTGTATCTTTAAATCAATGTAACTTGTTCGTCACTCACAAACTCTGTGGCACACTGATTTATTTGGGCACACTGGTCTTTATAACTTTTTTTTTTTTTTAGACAGTGAAGCAAGAGAAGCATTGTGTAAGACGCTTTCCTCCCAAAATGTAAATAGCAACATATCAAAGTCTTTCTTAAGGGTTTGCGAAGAATTTAGGATTTTTTTGTGCAAGAAAAAAGTCTGAGATAGTATTAAATTGAAGTGCATCCTCTTCACAATTTACATAACCTGAATTTTAAACAAATGCAACTGATTACAGCAAACCTCATTATCCTTCAGAATATTCAACAGCTCTGTGCATTTCTGATGAATGTTTTTTTTTCTAATATATTTAGTTTACCATTTCGTAGTTGTTTAGTATTCATGACTAATTCGTAATACGTTTTCACAGCGGTGTCATTGTTCATGTTCTAGCACTTGGTCTGTGTATTATTCTGGGCTTTTTATGCCTTTGTGTGGGGTCTCATAATCCACAGTGCATCTTTCGTGCGAACAATAAAATGGTGTTTTAAAGTCCATCAGAAACAATAACCACAACAAAACCATTTATGCGAGGATAAATGATCAGATTTACAACCAACCAGGGCTGCCGCTAATTCGTGTTTTAGTAATTGGCTTTTCAAAGACTGATTTTGCGATTAATCGAGTGGTTAAGTGATCATTTCTGTTGTACATTTGCACATTTTTAATCCACACAAAGGTTAAAATATGGTGACTGGAGGCTTGTAGAATATTTGCAGATAAAATGTATTATTGATGATTATTGATTTTTACTTTTAGTGTCTGTCTTTGTTACAAATCTTTTGGCATCCTCTTTTTAATCTGTCTGTCTAGTCTATTTTATAATTATTTTAACAGTTCACTAGTCACATTATTGATTCTTTGCTGCTGATGTCTTCCATATTCCCTGGAGGGTGAAGCTAGCTGGAGGCACAGCGCTCTCTCTAAAATCCTCTTCCTCAAATTAGATTTTAATCTGAACATCTCTGATCATAAAGAACTGTGTAAGATCCAAACGTTTGTGAAGCCGGACTGACGCTTTGTGCACCTTGTTCCACCTTTTAAAATGCCTCAAAAGTGAAAGTTTCAAGGCGAGTGATCCAAGTGCAGTTAAAACTCTTTACTGAGTATTCACAGAATTGATAACATACAAAACATATAAAAACTTTAACATGTAGGTGACAGGAGGTCAAAAAACTGTTTGGCTCTACTCCACTCCCACGGTGCACCTGCACTCGCCTTGAGACCACAAAATAAAACAAAAGAAAGAAAAATGTAAATAGATCAAATCATTTTTAAGTAAATAATCAACAAATAATCATGTTAACCAGAAATAATTACCAAAATTACCACAAATCATGCATGTTAAGTAAATATTAAATCAAACAAAATAAGAATAATTATCTCAGTAATGAAAACAATTTCAAAAGTGGGTTTAGGTTCCCCCAGTCTGACTAAACTGAGTGTGGAGTGACTGAATAATGAACTGTAAAGCGCTTTGGGTATCTTGAAAGGCGCTAAATCAGGCATGTCCAAACTATGGCCCGGGGGCCAAATGTGGCCCTCAGACAAATTTTTCTTGGCCCTCTGACTTCCAGGTGAATTGGCCCAAATTACCTTGCATCAATGAAAAATAAACTTTTTATTGCAAGTTTTTTGAAACTCTACCTTGATAAAGCCAATATTTAATATTTAGTTTGTGGTTTTAAGGATCTTATCATGAATAAAGTCTGATGTTTCATTCTAACATGTTAAACATGCACAATTTCAATTATTCCCTGTACTGAGAGTCAGTCTACGGCCCTCGATCTGCCTCTGCTTCGTCTGTGTTTAGATATGTGGCCCTTGATGAAAAAAGTTTGGACACCCCTGCGCTAAATAAATGCAATCAATCAATCAATCAATCAATCAGTCAATTAACTTGGAACTATAAAAGGCAAGTTTATTTATTCATGACATTAAATAAGTCCCTCCCAAATATCATCACAATCACTTTTTTCAGTTTCTTAAACATTCAATGTGTTATTTAAATCCATTCTGGTTAGTTTTCAAACGGTCAAAACTTATTTTGGCTGCGTTTGCTAATGTGTGCATCGCCATGGTAACTGCTGAACATTCCGCCACAGACATCCGTGCAGAACTCCTCGGGCGTGACGTCACTGCAATATATCACTTCTGATCCGCTGACAGCCAGGAGCGTTCGACGCAAACCCAAACCGCAGCCCCAAAAGCTCTCTCCTCTGCTCTCCCAATCACTTTTACACCACCGCCAGCTTCTTCTCCACAACTTTTTTTTTTTTTTTTTGTCGAGAGAGGTGACTTTTTTATTGACATAGAATGATTGGATTTGCCGGGCGCCACAGAGCAGTGTTGTGAGCGACGCTGTGACTGGAGCAGAGGAGGGAGCGAGCACAAACGGAACTTTTGTAGAAGGTGGTCAGGGAGGGCACGCGGGTTTTGGTGGGAGTGTTGAAGCGCCGGAGCCAGAGTGACTTTCACCTGTCATGTCGGAGCTGTTTCATTGTGCTCTTCACACAGTTCCACGCTCACTGTGCACTACCAAGAGTCAGGTTAGGTTGTCCGGTGCTTGTCTAGTCTGTGCATCGGGTCTTCTTTTGGTTTTGGTCCTAGTTTAGTCCTGGTTTAGTCACTTTAGCTTTAATCACTCAGAAGTAAGTCAAAAGTTTCAATCATTCCATATTGTCGACATAAAAGTTTTACTCAAACATTTAAGAAGAAGTAAAAATATGCAGTTCAAAAAGTACTCAGCGACGTACAATTTATTTTAAAAGTAACTCAGGTGCACAGATCCATGTAATGTTGGGTGTTTAGATCCAGAACTTGTCTATCTTATGCAGCAGCCTCTCTTTTGTTTGTCCATAGTCCCATGAGGTTCATTTGGTCTTCTGAAAATGTATGTTATTAGGTTATTTTTTCACACCAAGTATTTGTTTCCATATCTGACAGTTTCGACTGATCACTAGCGATCTTCCTCAGAGTGGTCACGTGAAGTTGCTGTGACGTGTCCGGTCAAATGATTTATTCAGGTTTTGGCACAGTATTTAGGGTGCAGGACGACAGCGCCATCTGCTGTCCAACTTCCTCAGGACAGTAACGCAGGTGTGTAAGAGTAAAAAAGCCCTTTGTCCTGGCTCTTTTGGTTTAGTCCTGATTCAGTTTTGGTTTAGTCACTCAGAAGTAGGGATGGGCATTCGATGAAATTTTCTTAATCGATCGTCGGAAGAATTAACGATCGATTATCGATTAATCATTAACGTTTTTATATTAAAATGATCATTATTATTACTTTCTGCACTACTAATCTGCATAAATAAATTCAACTTTACGACATATAAACCGTAACGACTCTAGAGCCACATCAGCCCGTTTGACATTATAATGTGTTTAATGCAGTTTTGCGCAACTCTCGCAGAAACGAAACTTAAAATCGCATCGCTAATTTGCATAAACTCAGCGAAGATAAAACTACAGCTCTTGTGTCGCTGATGCGGTTCAACTTCTGTTGGATTAAAAGACATGACTCAGTGGAATACAGGTTAGTGTGACCATATTTGCGTTTGTCAAAACCAGGACACCGTACGGGGGGAGGGAGGTGGGGACTCGTCATCGACATTGTGCGACTCTCACCTGGTAAAACTTTTTCCCACTGGACACCGAAACATATGTGCTGCTTTATACACTGTGCACATGGACTCACACTTGTCCCGAACGCAACGGGAAGCGGGGAATTTCTTGTATAAGTCATCGTTAAATACACATTTGTGCTTCGGTACGCTGCAGACTGACCGAATGTTTGTGTCTCGCTCCTTCTGAGTGCAGAGAGACACATGTACAGACCCCTGTTTGGTCACGCTACGCACAGCAACCTACATTCGGTTTGTCGATTAAAATGAACGTAATCGATGAAATTCTTAATGATCAATTATCGATTAATCAATTAATCATGCCCATCCCTACTCAGAAGTAACTCAAAAGCAACTTCATATTGTCAATTTTAATCAAACAAAACATAACCCAAAATGTGAGTGAAAGTATGCAGTGAAAAATACTCAGACGTACAATTTCATTTAAACATAACTGAAATAAATGTCACTGAGTACTACCTACGGTTCCTCGGCACAGTTTGATGCTCACTGTGGGGGAGTGTGTATATGGGCCATATGTGGCAGTCACTACTTTTGTATGTAACCTCTGTGAAGTTGGCCCCCCATCAAAAACACACCTACACAAAAACTATGTCTATCGTTAGTGCACCATTTGTGCTGTTTGGTGCTGAAAAAAGTTATTTATGTTCATGCTGTTTTAGTTTTGGAGATATTAACGATTCTTTTATAGGTCAAATTAGGGTCAGTTAGTCCTGCAGGAAGCTTAAAAATGTTCTAAAACGACCCAAAATGTTGTCAATCATTGCTTCGTTTGTGCTGCAAAAAGTTTCGTTTGTGTGATTATGGTTCTTAAGATATTAGCAGTTTTATTTTCAGCTGATGACATCATCCAGTAGTCCAGGCTGGCTTTTTACATCAACCTGCCGAGGGACTGAAGATGGAAATTAGCCATGTTGGCTATAATCTTTCCATATTTGCCTTTTTAAAGTTCATTAATATGTGCTGTCCCTTTACAAATAAATAAAACAAGAAATAAGATTTTTTTTTTGCAGTAAAAATATCTGTTATTGAATAAAATGCTAGATAGATCAGTTTAATGCTGTACTGTGAGACATTCCAGGTAAAGAAACATCACCATGGAGACAAGCAGGTGGCAGACCCTCACTATCCCGGCTGGCACCACCTAGTGCCTCCGCTCAATTTCATTTCACTCCAGTGACTGAGTCAGGAATCAGAATACACTAGATGGTTTGCAAAAACCTCAGAAGGGCGAGTTCAGGCACCAGTGAATCAGCGAAGAGCCAAACATTCTGTGTTCCCAAGATCAAGGATTTAAAGCCGGAATAAAGAGAATGTTTGGTGAATTTTATCAAGGGCAAAGACGTCATTGTCCTTCTTCCTACGGGATTTGGGAAAAAACTTAATATACCGTCTAGCTCCGTTTGCGGCGCATTACATATGTCACAACCAAATAGCATAGTTAAATGAAAAAAAAAATCCCCTCCTACCGTCGAGCAAATGAATCCTAATGCTGCGAGGTCAGACGGTTTCTACAAAGTGAAACTGGCTGATGAATTAGGCTTGTCATCCAGCTCCTCAAAATGTTAAATAGCCTCAAAACAGGCAGAAAATTAAACAAAACATTTGTATTTTTGTGACAGTTTTCACTGTGTGCCTAGTGAATTATTAATTATTATTTTTGCAGAAATTATATGACGTTTTTTCTGCTCAGCTGACGACAGCGGCTTTAGCAAAACTCCACAAAACTAGTGAAGATAAGCGATCTGAGGCAGTGGAAAAGTCTGTATGATAATATAAAATATGAATCAAAAGCAAGTAACTAAAGACTGATACAGACTTTTCCACAGCCTGAAATCATTTAACTTAACTAATTTTGTGGAGTTTTGCAAATATAGCCAGCAAATAATAAACATGTACTAATTTTAGCTCAGCATGGTTCTTTCATTCTTTTAATTTGCTATGTTAAAGTGAAAATAACACAGTTCACAACACAGGTCTTTAATATATATGAAAATTAAATGCTCAACCTTTTGTAAATGAGATTTCACTTCTGTGCGTCTGCCAAAAGTGTCGATAGCCATTTTATAAGTAATTATAGCTACAACGTTTTAGTGCTAATGGTAAATTCGAAAAAGTCTATGGGAAAAAGGAATGGAAATTTGACTTTAAGTGGGCGCGACTCTTAAATACTTGATTGTGAGATGGAGATACGACCAAAATAGCAACTGTCACTGAAATGAACTCACTTTCTATCATCCCACCACCCAACCCTCTTTTGACATAACATTTACATTTCCCAATTCTCTCCCCCTCCTTCCCACTATGGTCCCCGTGTCTCCCGTGGACAGAATGCTTTACGGCAGCCTTCTGTGTTCTAATGATGAAGTTTTATGGCGACTGTGTGAGAGATTAAAGCACTATTAGCCACGCTCCGTCAGACGCTCCAGCTGTTGCCTTTTGTTTACGGCTAAAAACTGGTTTACGATGCCCGCCGCCACAGTTACCTACACAATTACAGATAATGATATACGAGTGAGACTGTATTTTAGCCACGCCGAGGTGAGGAGCGCGTCTGAAAGAGAGGATGAGTTAGGGGCTTTGATGAACGAGGGAATGGAGATGAGGGATGGATGAGGAGAAGGAACAGTTGGTAATAAAACACTGCTCTGTGTTATGAATTACCTGATGGTCAATTACAGGGAAAAAAAATCAAGTTATTTAAAGGTGCATTGCGCAACTTTTCTGGTGGAGGGTCCGTCACCTGCTTGTCTCTACTGAATGTACCATAATAGGTCATTAAACACATCTATGTAGTAGCATTTATTCATTACGGGTGTTTCAGTTGCTCAAAAATAAAATGATTCTCTGTAAATACAGTTGCCTCTCCACAGATCTGACCTGTAATGTAGCCGATAGTTGTCTTCCTTGAGATGTAAAGGTTTAATCTCTACTGTGGAATAGGGCTGGATATCATTAAGAAGTTGCCGATATGGTACATACCTCGATACATAGGCCACGATACGATACATATCTCGATACACAGTACTTTCGATTCAGTTCAATATATTTCAAAACGATTAAATACAGTTCAATTAAAAAACAAAACAAAATCATGGCTGTGAGATACTAAAAGTCTTTGTTAAACCACTTTTTGTGCAAAGTGAATATGAAAAAAAATGCTATTTTAATCATCAAAACAGTGAAAATGTCAAATGTGTCGCATAAATGAGTTTCTTTCCACTAAACAAACAACAAAACTGTAGCCAGGCTGGTGTCACCTAGTGCCTCTGCCCATTTTAATTTCTCTCCAGTGACTAGGTCAGGTATTGGAATGCACTAGACTGTTTGCAAGATCCCTAGAAGCTGGAGACCGGCAATCAGCGAAGAGCCGTAAAGCCATGACGTGTGAAGAATCCCTCAGTCGTCCAGGTAGAATCCATGAGGAGAAAATTCAGTTTGTCGACTGGACAAAAGTTAGTTTGGTTGAAACAAACCAACCAAACTAACTTTTGTCCAGTCGACAAATTGAATTTTCTCCTTATGTAAAGCCATGATATCAAACTCAAGTGCCTGTCTGTGTCCCTTTTGTGGTACAACACAACAGTAAACAAACCGGTCGAGATGGATGTAGATGAAGACATACGTTCTGTGTTGGCAAGGATTCTCGAGATTGAGGATTTAAAGCCGGAACAAAGAGAATGTTTGGTGAATTTTATCAAGACGTTATTGCGCTTCTTCCTACAGGATTTGGCACATTACATACCAAATTGCAGCAATTTATTAAATAAAAAACGTACCCGTCTACCGTCAAGTGAACAAATCATAATGCTGCGAGGTCAGATGGTTTCCACGAAGTGAAACCGGCTGATGAATCAAGCTACAAAACTGTAGCGCTATAACAAAATAATTTAGTCAAATATACCAAAAAATACTCTGATATTTTGACACACCCCTACAGCGGAACATTGTAGAAAAAGCCATAACATCTCCATGAAGACAAGCACGTAACGGACTCTCAACCAGAAAAGTTGCGCAATGCACCTTTTAAAGTCGACAGTTTCCAATATAATCTTTACGTATGGGAATTGTTGCTGGAGACTTGCTTTTCATTTTATATTGAACGTTTGGTTTCGTTCAGTTGGGAGAGACGCATTACTGACGTTATTATGTAGCTGACAGTTTAACAAACATAATAAATGTGGCTCAAATATGGTTATTACAATAATAAAGACCCCTGTGCTTTCATGTGCGAGGCCCATTTTGCTCCTTCTGGCACTGAAATATTTCATTCTGACAGAGAAACATGTTTGGTTTTGATAAAGTCACAGTCATTTTCTTCTGATGGGAGATGCAATGGTTGAAAATCCCTGGTATTGCGTAACTGTAGTTCAGTCGAATGTGAAGATTGTGGGTTTGAATTCCTCTCTCGACATACACATACACATCACTGGTAGAGCGGTCAGTTCCACAGGTTGGCGATGTGATTCCAGCTCCCACAGATGAATACTGTTTTTGTGTCCTTGGGCAAGACACTTAACCCACCTTGCCCCGAATGTCTGTGTTCACTTGTGTGTGTTCTTGTGTGTGGTTCTTTCCTTTCCTGGCATAAAGCTTATAAAAGTCAAGAGCAGTGGTGGAACGCAATAAAGTAAAAGCAGTAAAGTACAACACTTAAGTATAAATTGTAGGGATCTGCACTTTACTTATGTACATTTTAAAAAGGACATTTTTCTTTCTGCTCCATTTCATTTTGGAACAGGACTAAAAAGTAAAAGTATTTTTATTATTGTTTGAGGCCTGCAGAAAAGGCTCAGGGGTTACGTTTAACGGATTCATAATTTGAGCAAACAAAAATATAGCAATAAACAAATAAAAACACCTAAAATAATAATAATAATAATAATAATAATAATAATAATAATAATAATAATATATGTGATAATAATAATAGTAACAAATCCATTGAACAAAATTACTGTTGATCAAAATTAATATATCTGAAGCTTAAAATCTGCACAAAATACTTTTACTTTTTTACTCTTTAAGAACATTTTTAAACAGGTACATTAATATTTTTACTTAAAGAGATTTTTCATGTAATACTTTTACTTGATCATTTAAAAAAAAATTTTGCTCTGGTATCTGCACTTTTACTTAAAGGTTGTATGGAGGATTTTTTTTTGTTTCAAATTGTCAATGAAAGTTTAAAATACCATAACAGAAACGCAGCAGCCTTGTAATTATGATGACCAAAAAAAAGAAAGAATAAAAATCCATCAACTGTGGATGTGTTGAGGCCAGATAAACATCAGCCAATAGAAAACGAGGCTCCCTCTTTTTCTGTTGGCTGTTAGGTTGTCAATCAATCTCCCTACGTTTCTAGTGTAACTGACTCGGGGATTTCGTGGTTTATGCAGCGGTTCTTAGAGGCTTTTTCAAACTGTAGCTTTGTCGCAATTCGCACAAAGTTTGTCGCGATGTCGGACGAGAATCCACGACCAGTTCGCCGCAAAAGAAAGTCAGTTTTTGAGGTCGCTGAAAGAAGAAGAGAATTCTTGGAGATTCCTTCCAGCGATGGCGCGAATGAAGCAGACGAAGGGTCTAAAAACTGACGTGCCGGTCGCTAAATTATTTCTAGACAGGAAACTTCAACAGTAATTCTGAACCGGCTGTAAACAAACGTGACTCTAGAGTAAAGAGACGGGACGAGATGTTTCTACTGAGGAGCTGTGGAGGAGGAAGGTGGTGTCACACATGCACAACATTTGAAAAATTATTTCTCTTCCCTTAAAATATCCTCTATACAAACTGATCACTTTTTCCACATTTGGGCAAGAGTTTGTGTACTGTTGACACATTTAATACTTTGTTTGCGATAAAGTTGATTGCCGCCCTCTAGTGGACGCCGTTGGTTTTAAGTTTTGTTTTTTTTCTGCCGCATGTGCTCACTTTCTAGCGTGATCGGTTCGCAGTGCAGTCTGACAGAATACGTCTCTGTTTTCGGCCTTGGGGCATCTTTGTCTCTAAGTTCGGCTTGTTTTGTGTTGTAATATTGTTTTCTTGTATTGTTCTACATATTTGAAGGTTGGAACAGTAGTTTTGACGCATTCACGGTGTTGCCTATTGCTAGTTTCTGTTGCTAGCTCCGTCTTGTGTTTGGGCTGGGTAGTGGGGCTTTTATTTTGTTGTAACATGTACATTTTTTGTGTGTTTTGTTGCAGTTTTAAAACGAAAAAAGACAAATGTGGGAATAAGCGTCAGTAAAGACAAGTCTTTTCCATATGGTCGTGTGGACTCTCTTTTTTGTATGTTCACTATCTGTCTAGCCCTGGTAGCGACGCCATCGCGAGGACAGAATAGTTTGCGTATTATAAAACCTTTAAATGTCAACCAACCCAACATCTACACCAAACATCGATTATTTCTTCTTGCTGCCATATCCTCTCGGGTCATTGCAACAGTTTTTTTTTTTTTTTTCCAAATGTTCTAAACCCATTTCCTGATGCCTTCTGATGTTTTTTTTTCCCTTTGTTGTTGCAGGTAGTGGAGACCAACCTGGTGGCCTTCGATTGTCACTGGATCCTGATAAACGAGGTGAGTGCCAGGAGATGATTTATGGTCCTGCAGGTCCACCTTCACTCTGCTTATTGTGCTCCGACATTATTGAATCTCAAACCCCCCGTGTCCTTTATCACGAGAGCTTTCAACGCCGCCTAAAGCAACTCACATTTTCAAACTAATTTTCCACAAACCAATATAAACAGGCGCTTTCATTTCCAGTCAGATGCCTATATTTTCCAGGAATATGTCACTTGTTATGTCGGTGTTCAGAATGTTGATGCTTCAGTGTAGGTGAAAGGTCGTATAATGCAGAAAATTGGACTCTTGTGCGCTGTAAGTTGTGTTAGAATGCTGTTACCTCAGTTGTGTTTTGTTTCATTCACACAATGGAGTTATGGTTGATTATTAGTCTACAGCACACAAAAAAATGAAATTAGCATCCACCTTTTACCTTTTGTTCAGCAGAGATGAACAATTATTCCAGGGCTGAAATTATCCAGATGATTCTAGTGAAGGTGTATGGAGTTTAAAAATACAATGGAGCACTTCCTGTATCACCACATGATATCATAAGGTGGAACAGTGAGAAGAACTGAGCCTCAATGTTTATGTTTATTTATTAAATATGGGACAGTGCACATTAATCACCATGGGTTAGTAAAGCATGTAAACGTGCCAGAGTTTTCCGTGCAGGCCACACTGTAAACCTGAATAAGTTACTGAACTCAAAATAATTGAGGGAATAGACTGACTCAGTTATTTTAAGTTGATTAAGTTAAAAGTCACAATCTTTCAAAACTTAAAAGGTTGGATGTTTTGCTGCTTGTACCTTTTGATAACAGCAGAATTAAAAGTGCTCATTTGGCTCAACTCAAATATTTGCAGTTAAAGTTTTCAAACCACTGGAATAATTTAATACATTTTCAGTTTTGTATGCAGTTCATGCTTTTGTACACACATTGTACACACAATCCAGTACATCCATTAGTATCGACACACATTATAGTACACATACTGTATATTACACTATAAACACATGGTATTATATTGGGGTGTACAATAATATCAAAATATTGATATATCGTGTCATTTAATGTGATGATACTGCATCGATATCGTGGGCTGCTGTCTCGATATATCGCCAAGAGTATTTTTTTGGTATATTTTACAAAATTATTTTGTTACAGCGCTACAGTTTTGTTGCTTGTTCAGAGGAAAGAAACTCGTTTATGTGACATATTTAACATTTTCACTATTTTGATGATTAAAATGTTTGTGTTTCATATGAACTTTGCACATGAAGTGTTTTAACAAAGACTTTTACTATCACAGCCCTGATTTAGCCTTTATTTTTTTTACTGAACCGTTTCAAATCGATTTGAAATATATCGTATCAATTTCAAAGCTCACTGTATCGAGATATGTATCGTATCGTGGCCTATGTGTCAAGGTATGTATCATATCTGCAACTTCTAAATGATACTCAGCCCTAGTATTATACATGTAGACAGATTATACATATATTAGATTATAACACAACTTTGGAGGGAGATTTAAACCCAGGTTCCCAAAGTGAAAGTCTGGGGATTCACTAGTCTTATCAATACAATACAGTACAGTACAATACAATACAATACAATACAATATAATTAATATAATATAATATAAATTAATGTGTATATAGTTTAATAAAACAGACATACTTGCATACATGGACATTATAGTTTACACATAGTAAATTATACACACATTACATCTTATTTTTTTAAATTATTCTAAGTTGTACCTCATGTTTTTAAGTTAAGCTCACTCATACCCACAAAAGTTCCCTTTTATCAAAAAAATATTAATTAAAATTACTCAAAAAGAAGACCATGTTACAGCAACTTGACATCATTAAGTTAGTAGGACTGTTTCTAAAACTTTGAGTATACGCAACTTGATCTGTTTAATTATTTTTGAACGTTCAGGTTTACATTGTAATTTTCATCCATAGTCCCACTGGCAGGACGATGGCGAGACAAAAAACAGGACACAATGACCTTCAGTCCATCACACATGACAAAAGACATTAAGTCACATTAGTAAAATGAGAACATGCTAAAAGCACACACAGCACGCAGATTAAAGACAATAGACACAAATCACAATCGCATAACCAGACAGAGACATTTGGTTTGTGATGTTAAGGCACACACAGGTTAGTCAGTGTTATGTTCACGTGTCGGATTGTTTAAAGCTATGGATGGAGGTCATGTTCCTTATTTCTGTGAGTTTAGTCTTAATTTTGATGTAGTAAAAACAGCTCTCAAATTACAGCAAAAGCAATAATCATTTTGGCATTTTCACTAATAGTAGTAGTTATTTTCCCCATGTTACTCACTCAGAAGTAGCTGAAAGTACATGATGCTTTCAGTGACCTGGCTCTCATACGCAGCATAAACATCAGCTTTAGTGGTCGTCCAGTGTTACTCAAGACTTCTCAGACTAAGGCTACGTTCAGACTGCAGGGCTTAACGGTCAATTTGGATTTTTTTGTGAAATCCGATGTTTTTGCGAGGTCGTTCACATTTCCAATTAAATGCAACTTGTATGCGAACTCCAGTGTGAACATTAAATGACCCAAAAGTGTCCCGCATGCGCACTGGAGACACGAAGACGTCAACCGCAGCGAGCGTGCTCTGTGTTTACGGAAGTTGTCCAAACATGGACGCGAGCATTGAGCACCTGGAGATTTTAAAGTTTCTTTCGTACCGGAGCCAGAACATGAACAACTTACTTGTTTTAAGGAGGAGATTGAAAAGGAGAAGGACGAGGTTTTTGGCCGTGGTGTTTTGTGGGACAGCGGCAGCGACGTCCGTTGAAAGGAACGTGTGGATGTGGAGACGGAGCCAAGAGTGGTGAGTGGTGATGTGCTTCGCTTCAGTGACACGGAGTTCATTAACAATTTTTGCCTACTTCAGCGCAGAATAGTGACGTTTGTGGCTTGCTTGATAACGTGTAGGTGGATGAATGCACTTTGGCTGTTCAGACTGAAGTCGCATGTCAAAAGATCGGACATGTATCGGTTTCAGGAGCACATATCGATGTGGGCTGGGTCACATTTGAAAAAGTTGGACCTGTGTCATTCAGACTGTCATTAAAAGATCAGATACAGGTCACATAGGGGCCAAAAAATCGAATTTGGGTCACTTCAGGTTGCAGTCTGAACGTAGCCTAAGTTCATATCTATTTTGTTTTGTTCATGGTTCATAGTATTCCATTTGTAAACTTTAGTCATGGTATAGTTTAGTCCAGGTTTAGTCCCAATTTTGATGTGGCGTAAACACTTCTCAACAGCAAAATATTACTTATACACACTAGCATTTTTACTAATACTAGTAAGTCAAATTTTACTGCAATTTTAGATTTAGTAGAGCTTTCCTTCACTAGGGAGATTTACAAACTAGAAAGCTGCAGTCGTAAAATGGGAATACGATAAGAGCACACACAGCACACAAATTAAAGACAATAGACGCAAATCACAATCACACAACAAGACAGAGACATTTGTTATGTGATGTTAAAACACATAAAGGTTAGTCAGTTTTATGTTCATGTGTCTGATTGTCCAGAAGCCACAGTTTCACACGTCTACTAAAGCAGGCATGTCCAAACTATGGCCCGTGAGCCAAATGCGGCCCTCTGACAAAATTTTCTTCCAGGTGAATTGGCCCAAATTACCTTGCATCAATTAAAAACGAACGTTTCACTGTTTTTTTGGTTTTTTTTAATCTACCTTGATAAAGCTAATATTGAATATTTACTGTGTGGTTTTAAGGATCTTAGCATGAATAACGACTGATGGCTCATTCTAATGTGTTAAACATGCACATATTTCAATTATTCACTGAGCTCCAGTCTACAGCCCTCGATCGGCCCTCTGCTTCATCTGTGTTTAGATATGTGGCCCTTAATGAAAAAGTTTGGACACCCCTGTACTAAAGCTATGCTGCCCTACAAAGACAGAATGCCATAACATCATGTGTGCTCAGAAATGATTTAATGTCATTTTGGGGGTATTTGAGACCTCCTTTATCACGAGAATAAGTATCGTGAGCCAACTGGATTGTTTTAACGAGAAAATATGACAACTGTAACATCCAAAACCATACGAGAAACCACGGCTTTGAAACTTTGAAGTCATTTTTCTCACTTTCACAGTCTGGCGAGTGAAGGTCTTTTGCCTTTGTAGGACAGTATGGATGGAGGTCATGTTCCTTATTTCTGTGGGGAGTGCAGCACAGACTGAAAAGGCCGACTGTCCGAATGAAGTCTTTCTAAATGGGCTTTTACAAATATGTAGGGTTTGAAACAAAGCACAACTCCAGATATGTTTGTGATGAGGAAACAACATTATAACATAGATATTTCTTATAGTGTAATATAAACCTTTTAATGTGAAGCCATGTTGAGCCCATAGATTCATATTAAAATGATATGTAATTATTAAAGGTTGTATGGAGGATTTTTTTTAGTTTCAAACTGTCAGTGAAAGATTAAAATACCATTACAGAGACGCAGCAGCTTTGTAATTATGATGACCAAAAAAAAAAAAAAAACGAAAATCTATCAACTGTGGACGTGTTGAGGCCAGATAAACATCAGCCAATAGAAAACGAGGCTCCCTCATTTTCTATTGGCTGTTGGGTTGTCAATCAAACTCCCTAGTATAACTGACTCGTTGGAGCGCGGGGATTATGTGGTTTACACAGCGGTTCTTAGAGGCTTTTTCGAACTGTCGCTTCCTCGCATTTCGCACAAAGTTTGTCGCGACGGCGGACGAGAATCCACGACCGCTTCGCCGCAAAAGAAAGTCCGTTTTTGAGGTCGCTGATAGAAGAACAGAAGGGGAAAAGGAGCAAAGCCAAACTGAGGTGATTCTTGGAGATCTCGTCCAGCGATGGCGCGACCGAAGCAGACGAAGGGTCTAAAAACTGACGCGTCAGTCGCTGAATTACTTCTAGACAGGTCACTTCAACAGAAATTCTGAATACGCACAAGGACTGTCGCTGTATTTCTCTTCCCTTAAAAAAATCCTCTATACAACCTTTAAGGATGTAACAATAACCAAAATATCATGATATCGTATCGTCAAAAGTCTCACAATAATGTCATGGGGCTGTCACAATATATCGAATTACAAGTTTCTCTGTTTAAATGCATTTTTTATCGTAGCAGCTAGTTAAAAAACATCGGCAACTACATATCCCATGATTCATCTCAGCGCAGACAACATGAAGACATATGTTTTTACTTGAATTCTTGGGATTATGGTGGAAATAATTCACACCAAATTCTTGTCAGGGTATTTTAAAAGCAAAAAAAAAGTGTCAAAAAGTGACAATTATCTCAGCCTCTCCAAAATATCGCAATAAATATCGTACTGAGAGATTTGGATATCGTTACATCCCTAGTAATTATGGAAAAATGTATTGTTAAAAAGAGATTTCGCTCATATTATCTCCTATTTAACAACAAACACTGAATATCAAATTTGAGAACTTCAGCGCATCCAAACCTGTGTTGTATAATATTCAGTTTTGGCCATTTTGCGGAGCTTTCCTTCACCGGGGAAATTTACAAACTAGAAAGCTGAAGGCTGTTATGTGAATGTCAATGTGCACAGTTAGTTAATGGACGCCTTGGGAGACAGAATGAACCCGTACAGTCTGTGGGTCAATGGTGCTACTAACTGAAAACACATGATATTTTTAGTCCCATGGCTCAAAACCAGAATCAGCTTTAGTGGTCGTCCAGTGTCACTCAAAGGTTTTTTCAGGGTTCAGTTGATTTCTTTCAAAGAGTGCATTCACATTTACTCTGTTCTGGTCCTGGTTTGTAGTATGTTGTTTGTAGTTGACATGTTACAGTCCTGGTTTAGTTCTGAGTTTAGTCCCGATTTTGATGTAGTAAAAGCAGCTCTCAAACTACAGCAAAAGCAATAATCATTTTGACATTTTCACTAATAGTAGTAGTTATTTTTTCCATGCTACTCACTCAAATGTAGCTGAAAATACATGGTGTTTTCAGTTATGACTATCAAAACTAGCACAAACATCAACTTTACAGGTCGTCCAAGTCACTCAAAGGTTTTTAGGGGCTGAGTTGATTTTGTTCTAGAGGTGCGTTCATGGTTTATATAGTATTTTGTTTGTAGTAGTAGTCTTGAGTCACGGTAGTCCAGGTTTAGTTCCAGTTTTGTTGTGGTAAAAGCGGCTCTCAAACTACGGCAAAAGCAGTGCAACCAAATCATATTTCCAGCACTTTCACTAATAGCAGTAGTCAAGTTTGCCACATAGATTTTGTGGAGAAAAAGCTCGGGCTAAATGTGGCTTTTATGTGAATGTCACTGTGCACAGTAATGGAAGCCCTGGGAGAGAGACTGGTATCCATGCGACTCACTCAGACGTAGTTGAAAAGACATGTTTTCCATTACATGGCCAGCACAAATGTCAACTTAAAGGCATTTTGTGTCATATTATTGCTTTGTCTAGAAGAGTGATTCTTAACCATAAGGACGTGGACCAAACTTAGGTCTCAAGCGCCACCTAGAGGGCCCCAAAAAACTTTCAATTTTGCACCAGTGAGTCGCGAGGGACGTGGGATTGCGTCAGTTAGGCCATACGGACCCGGACAGGATCAACCCAACCTGTGTTCCCTGGGAAAACAGCAGAACCTCCAATTGCAAAAGATATCGATGTTCCCCAGCCTGAACCAAAGCTGGTCCCACTGAATCCGTTTATCATTCGTTCATTCGTTTTTCAATATAAAACCAAAAATAAGAAAACAAAAAAACAACTGTTTTCTTCATTATTTGTCTCCAAAACCAAAATGAAAAAATGGATAACGATTCATTTTTTCAGTTTTCGATTTTGTGTTTAAATGAAGAATGGAAAAAACGGATAACGGCCGTTTCCCGAAAACTGAAAAAAGTATTTGTTATCTGTTTTTTCATTTTGGTTTTGGAGACAAATAATGAAGAAAACTGTTGTTTTTTCATTTTCTTATTTTTGGTTTTATATTGAAAAACGAATGAACGAATGATACACAGATTCTGCTGGTTCAGGACTTTGCGTTTGGATCTTGTCCGACTGTAATATTTCTCACACGAGGCTAAATTCAGTCCATTTTATAAGTTGAGTCAATTGAAAAGGGCCTATTCAGTTTAGACTCTAAACTTCTGTATTAATGGACCAAGGAACGTACAAACCACTCACGACGCTACTTATCCAATCAAATCTGTGCATTCAAGGCGCTCACAGCTGTGAATACAGACACAGACAGAGGAAAGAGGTTTGGAGTTGAAAAATGTATTGAGACTGTTAAGTCGAGATGTTAAAGCTAAAGAAAAAGAGAACTCAAGCTGCTTTTTTTCCCCCCCTGAAATCAAGTACTTTTCTTTAAGATGCACAATTTAGCCCTTTTATTTATTGTCTCTAATTCATTTTAATCTGCAGCCCTATATCTAACATAGACCTACTGTGTGTTTCAGTGTTAACAATACAGTTTGTTGAAATGTTTTTAACTTGTATTTTGACAGCCTATTGTTCATACATTCAGACATTGATAAAACGAGGCTACTTCTGTATCACAATCATAATGCAATTTAGACATTATGATGTCTCAGACCTCTGCTTCTGGAGATTTTCTCAAACCGGACCTCCTCAAATTTGAGTTAAATACCCTTGATATACAGTGTTAATATTTAATGGGCCCCGGGCCACTCTGCACTGGAAATATCGGCCCCCCCCTGTTCTAGAACACAGTCAGAATACTTGTTTTTCTAGGTATTTTTGAGCTATAGAACCACCTGTAATTTAATAAATGTAAAATAGAGCTGGTAAATGTCATACTGTGGAACATTCCAAGCACAGCAATGATTTATCCATAGAAACAAGCAGGTGACAGACCCTCAAAAAGTTACATTGTGCACATTTAATTTGTCATCCAAGGTTTTTACTATTACTGTTAGATGATTTCTGTTCAACTACAGCAAAATAAATGCAACCAAAATAATCATTCTAGCATTTTCACTAATAGTAGTAGTAGTCAGTTTTAGATTTTGTGGAGCTTTCATTTACCTGGGAGTTTAACACACTGGAAGCTTGGGCTAAATGTGTCTGCTATGTGAATGTCACTGCACAGTTAGTTAATGGAAGCCTTGGCAGAGTGAATGAACTGGTTGTGTCCATGTCACTCACTCAGACGTAGCAGAAAATACACTATGTGGAGGCAAAACGGGCTGGTTCTCATAACGAGAAAAAAACATCAACTGTCACTAAATACAAAATAAAGCTTTTAGTGGTGCACCAATGTCACTCCGCCAAGAGGTTTTAACTGAAGAAGAAGTTGAATGTTTTCCATCCTCGTCTCCTTTTGGTCATGGTTTGAGTTCATTTTTGGTTCTTTAGTTGGTTTAATCCTGTTCCAATCCTGGTTTAGTCCTGGTTTAGTCCAGTTGCAGGTTTAGTCACAATTTTGATGTTGTGTATGCGCAGTTGTCATCTCAAAGAACTACATTCATCATTCATTTTATCAAAAAGAGAGTGATGGCTAGATGACTTGGTTCATTTTGATAAGTGACAAATGAGTCACACTTCATTTAAGAACAACTGCACCTGATTTTTTTTTTTTTAACCTATAATGCAACAATTTAAGAAAAACTGAATGTGATGTGATGTGATTTTTGAGGTTCAGAGCAAGAATAAAATGTATTAAATAATAAATTGAATCATTCAGAGCAAATCAGTGTTTCCCTGGGTCGCAACCCTCAGGTAGGTCGTAAGACATTTTGTCACGATCTATCTGCATGTAGGTATCGATACTACATACATCTCCTCACACTTTTCCGGCTGCATTGCCTTGCCTAACCAATTTTCTGTACACACTGATCACACTGATTACTTTTTTCCCTTGTTTAAAACTTGAGTACAGTTTTTTTGGACTATGAGGTGCATTTACAATCCCTTAATTTTCTGAAAAATCAACAGTGCAATTTATAATGTGGTGCACTTTATATACTTATGCATTAATTCTGGTTGTGCTTACTGACCTCAAACCGATTTTCACATATATTCCACTGAGTCGTGTTCGCACAAGGAGCGAGTTTTTTTTTTCTTTTTTTTTTTTTTATCGCTTGTAGATTATGCAAATTAGCCATGTGGTTTAAAGTTTTGTTTCTGTAAAACGTAAACAAACATGCTCAAAGTTGCATTAAACACATTATTACTCATTCTATATTTGAGTCGTCCTCGTAGGAAATAAAAAAGTTTCAAGTCTCGAGTGTCGTCCATTTGTTTCACTTAATGTACCTTAATGCATAATCTGGTGCGCCTTATAGTACGAAAAATACGGTAATACTAATTGTTCAGAGAGACACGATCACTCATTCAATGATAAAATATCCTCATTAACGTTCAATAATGGTCACAAATTTATTTTGTGATTTACAAATAATGTCTGTTGAAGATTTGTGACTTTTAAAATATGGGTCCTCAGAAAAAAAAAAAAACTCTAACATGAATTAAGCAAAATACAACTCCAGGTATATCTTGGTAGAGGAAGCAACTATAACAGAAAATAATAAATAAATAAATCATCATCATAAATAATAAAAAAACCCATCATCATCATAATCATAATAATCGTCTTAAAAATAATAATATTTAAAGCAACATTTATACACATTTTTGACCTAACCCCTGCTTACAATTCTGTTGAAAACTAAACAAAAGTGAGAAAAAGTCACAGTATACCACCGTCCCATCCTTCTCCCACTTCCTGACAGATGGTTTTGCCGATGTCCGCGCGCTCGCCCAGCTCCGCGCTCGGTTCTCTGCTCCATTGCTCTGGTACACCCCTGTTCTGACAGACATCTGCTATTGTCTCGCGCTCTCCACGCTGCAGGCACGCACCGCTGTTTACGTTAGCCTCCACCGGTGAAGGCTGAACACGCCAGTCTGCGGCGCCAAACAAACAGCACGGCACCTGGAGCATGCCGTACCTGCTGAGGCATCATGGGAAATGTAGTCTGGCAGCCAACTCCGAAAGTCGCTCCACTGATTCAGAATAGATGTGACAGTGTTGGAGGGTATGAAATTGTGGTTGTTTTTCACGGACCGAGAAGCAGATTGGGCATGTCAGTAAGAAATTGGTTGCTAAATTGCTCAATAGTTTATAATTATATTTCAGTCAGGTATGCCCTCGAACCAGACAGTGACTGGCTCCAATTTTAGTTTTACGTATATAGACAAACAACAAAAACAAAAGGAACTAAAAGCATGAATTTTGTTATAACTTTGTATCTTTGCAGTTTAAACTTATGTTGACTAAAGTTGACAAAAACTGAGATGAAATTGTTTCCAGAATAAATTAAATAAATGTTCTTTTAAAATATTTCCACTGCAACCATCTCCTTCAGTTACAGACAGCAACTATTTATATAAGACAATATTTATTTAAGAAGACCCCTGTAATCAGTCTTTTCTGCCAATACAAGCAATCTTTCTGTGACATTTTGCATTTCTGTTAACAGTTAAAGGTATTTCCGTTTACGACCTTGTGCTAAATTTCAGTCCGTGTATGTCCAGCTTTCTATAGTTAGAGCCTTTCCCAGTGAATATATACAGGAAAGTTCCTTTGTAAGACCTGCATGCGTCTGCTGTGTGGACCTTCACTATTATGATATCGGATAAAGGGCTTCTTCTCTCTCTGAAATCGCTCCTTTCTATATTATAGCAATAACTTCTCTATATAATATTTCTAGTAAAAATATAAAGAAAAGTTTAAAAAAAGTCACAGTGTACCAGAGGTGGGGACTTGCAAGTCATGACTTGGACTCGAGTCAGACTTGAGTCACTATTTTTAGGACTTGAGACTTGACTTAATAAAATGGACTAAGGCTGCGTTCAGACTGCAGCCTGAAGTGACCCAAATCCGATTTTTTGGCTTCTATGTGACCTGTATCCGATCTTTTAATGACAGTCTGAACGGCACAGATCCGAATTTTTCAAATGCGACCCAGAGCCACTTGGGCTACGTTCAGACTGCAGGGCTTAATGCTCAATTCCGATTTTTTTGTGAAATCCGATGTTTTTGCGAGGTCGTTCACATTTCCAATTAAATGCGACTTGTCTGTGACTTCAGTGTGAACGGTAAACGGCCCGAAAGTGTCCCGCATGCGCACTGGAGACATGATGACGTCAACCCCATGCGTCAACCGCAGCGAGCGTCTCTGTGTTTACGGAAGTTGTCCAAATATGGTCGCGAGCATTGAGCACCTGGCGATTTTACAGTTCCGGTTTCCGCCTGCTTCAGCGCAGAATAGTGACGTTTGTCGCTTAATGACGTGTAGGTCGGATGGATGCGCTTTGGCCGTTCAGACTGAAGTCGCATGTCAAAAGATCAGATATGTATCGGATTCAGGACCACATATCCAAGTGGCCTGGGTCGCATTTGAAAAATTTGGATCTGTGTCGTTCAGACTGTCATTAAAAGATCGGATACAGGTCACATAGAAGCCAAAAAATTGGATTTGGGTCACTTCAGGCTGCAGTCTGAACGCAGCCTAACACTTGGGACTCAACTTGGACATGAAGGTCAGTGACTTGGGACTTGACTCAGACTTGGGGCCTGTGACTTGAGAAGACTTGATGCTTCTGCTAAAAATATATATGGTTTTAAAAACACACATTTCTCTTTACAGTTGATAAAAGCGATGCTTAATTTTAGGAACAAACTGGAACATGTCCCTCCCACTTCTCTGTTTGTTACTTTTGGATGTATCTGAAGTACTGTGACAGGGTATCCTCAAATGTACTACAGTAATATACAGTAATATACAGTACAATACAGTAAAACAGAGGGAATTACAGAAAACATGATCCTTCAAGACAACATACAACATGTTATTTAGCATTTTTAAATCTAAATTCTTTCTCTTCTGACTGTAATGATTCTCACTAAGATCTTGACAAGGCGTTTAAAAAGGTAAATATTGCATTTCTACAACTCTTATATAAATACTCATATATAAATATACCATGATTGCTTATGTACAATTTAGTTTAAAAGTCATATAAATTGCAAATATCTAAGCTATATTTGGTACTTTGGTTTAAAAGACTGACTGAAAAATGACTTGAAGCTCAAAGCAGACGACTTGGACTTGACTTGGACTTATGGGCTAATGTCTCAGGACTCAACTTGGACTTGCCTGTATTTGACTTGGGACTTGACTCGGACTTGAGGTCAAAGACTTGAGACTTACCTGAGACTTGGTTCCACCTCTGCAGTGTACTGTCGTCCCATCCTTCTTACACTTTCTGACTCTCACCACAACTGCACCAGATTTTTCTCTATGCCACAACAATTTGGGAAATTTTAAACTGAGTGAATGAAGCAAAATACAACTCCAGGTATGTTTTTGTAGACAGAACAACATTATAAATAAGCTAAAAAAGCAAAATTTGATTAGACTGAACACATTTTTGACCCAAGCCCTGCCGACAACAACTGGAATCGCTTCTTTCACGATTACAGGATTAAACTCTCAATATAATATTTCTTGTCCTAAAACTGTAAAAAAAAAATCAGGTAAAGCAGAACCACGATGTCTGGCATAAAATGTAAAAAAGTTATTAAACTACCATCTGTCTGTTCGCTGTGGTACCTGACTAATTAAAATGTATCTCAAAGTTTCACAGTGTTTTACGTTTGCGATAATTGACAATAAAATCAAACTGTTTCTCCACTAAGATTAATGCATCCATCCAAATGCATTTGCGTAAATACTGTGTTATTTTGCCAAATTAATCTCCCCGTGTTTATTTTCTGCAGCTCTAACTAGTTGAATTTTAAAATACAAATTCCTGACGCTGTGCAAATGAGCATTATTATTATTATTATCAACATATGAGTCGAGTTCTGTATAATCGTTAAATGGCTGCACTTAAAATTCATC
This sequence comes from Boleophthalmus pectinirostris, assembly GCF_026225935.1. Taxonomy (NCBI): domain Eukaryota; kingdom Metazoa; phylum Chordata; class Actinopteri; order Gobiiformes; family Gobiidae; genus Boleophthalmus; species Boleophthalmus pectinirostris. Next base: position 31,608,271 of record NW_026571353.1, on the reverse strand, counting down.
TAAAACTAATTAATCTTTACCCAATGTATTTTCTATTTAAATAAACACATTTAAACGACAAATGTTATGGCATATTATCCAAAATGGACTTTTTTGAGCTTTTAAGCGCGTTGTAACTTTCTTCCATCTACAAAAAAATCTATCTAGAGTTGAGTTTTGGCGTCCATCCCCGTGTGATAAAGGACTTTTATTATTTTCAGTCACAGTGCCTCGGGTTTGTACCTCGCCCATTTTTACATTTTCTAGTAAAGGCCACATTCTGCTGCACCTGCGCTGTCATTTTAAAGGTGCATTATGCAGCTTTTTGTGGCTAGGGTCCGGTCGTCTGCCTATTTCTATGGGTTATGTCATTGCTCTGCCTATAATGTTCCGCAGTATGACATTAAACAGCTCTACTTTACATTTATTCAATTACATTTTGTTTTACAGCTGAAAAATACCTAGAAAAATACATATTCTGACTCAGACGGGGTCACCTATTCACAGATCTCACCTGTAACTTTTGGTTTTGTGTCCATGAAGGTAGAAAGGTTTAATGCCATACTGTGAAACATTCCAGACAAAGCAATAACATCTCCATGGAGAAAAGCATTTGATGAACCCTCCAGAACCAAAAAAATTACAAAATGCACCTTGAAAGATTTTTTATGACTCAGTGAAGCGCTCTACCGTCGTCATTTCTCGAGTTGTAGTTAGCCTTGTTCACGCTGGTTTCAGTAATCCTCTATAAAACGTGCTTTGACTGAAAATACTTGGTTTAAATTTTCCAGGATTGTTGCATCACAGGTAGAAACCATTAGCCAAGCTGGAGCCACCTAGTGCCTCCGGTCGGAATACACTAGACCAGGGGTGTCAAACTCTTTTTGGTCCGGGGGCCGTATCCAACCGACTTTGATCCTAAAGGGGCCGGATCAGAAAACTCATGGCATATAAACCCCAAAAATAACAATAAGTTCAAATATTTGTGCAGAGAAACACAAATCTGTTACAGAAATCTTTTTTAATTGATGAACTCTTTCTTTTACAAAATATTATAATATTATGAACAACCTGAAACTTTAAGAAAAATACAATTTCAACACAATGTTTTAACATGAACTTGTTTAAAATTAACTTGTAGAAATAGGAAAAAGTTAATTTTTGTTGTAAAATCTTGCGCTCGGCTCCACTTTTCTCATGTTGGACATTTTTCTGATGAGGGTGTCACGGTCAACAGCCAAAACGATCGTCCTTTAAGAGCGTTTGGAAAGAGACAAGTCTTCATTTGTGCTGCTCTGGTGGGAGGGGCCACGTACAGAGACGCTGGAGACGCTGCTGTGATAAACACCACAGAAAATTAACAAGATTTTAATAAAAAATAGAATTAAAATATTTTAGTAGAAAATCAGCCGAGGGCCAGATTAAAGGTCTTGGAGGGCCGAATCTGGCCCCCGGGCCTTATGTTTGACACCTGTGCACTAGACGGTTTGCAAGAGCCCTGGAAGTTGTAGACCGCACACTGGACAATCAGTGAAGAGCCGTGAAGCCATGACGTCAAACTCAAGCGTCTGTCTGGGTCCATTTTGTGGAACAGCACAACAGTAAACAAAGCGGTCGAGATGGATGTAGACGAAGACAAACATTCTGTGCTGGCAACAATTCCCGAGATTGAGGATTTAAAGCCGGAACAAAGAAAATGTTTGGTGAATTTTATCAAGGGGAAAGACGTTATTGCCCTACTTCTTACGTGATTTGGTGCATTACATACGTCACAATCAAACAGCAGCGATCGGTTAAATAAAGCGAAACCGTCTAATCAATCAGGCTCAGAAACCATAACTCCATACAGTAAATCAGTGGCAAACATGTTCAAAGCATTTCTTTCGTTTTCATCTTTCACATTCATTACAAATAGATGCTTATTAACGTGTCCGGCCATGTCAGTGATCAGTTAGTGTTTTTTTTTTTTTTTTTTCTGCATGGTAAATCCCTAGATAATATGTGTTTATATATTTGTCGTTTAAAGGTGCATTGTGCAACTTTTCTGGTGGAGGGTCTGTCAAATGCAAATGCTTTTCTTCATGGAGATGTTACTGCTTTGTCTGGAATGTTTCAAAGTACGGTCTTAAAAACCTTTCTGTCTTCATGGAGACCAAACCAAACCAAGTCACAGGTCAGATCTGTGGAGAGGCGACCCCGCTCACAGTCAGAATCCCTCTTTTTTTTTTTTTTTTTTTAGGTATTTTTGAGCTATAAAACCACCTGTAATTGAATAAATGTAAAGTAGAGCTGTTTAATCTCACACTGTGGAACATTCCGAGCAGAGCAAATTGGACCTAGTGTCATGTAGAAGAGGTTTGTTCCACTGAAAATAATATAAAACATAAAGGAGGTCTTGAAACTCTATCCCTGTATTTCAAAGGGAACAGATATACTTTAAGCCTCATTTAAAAAAGAACTTTGAACCAACCATCTTAAGAAAAGTAGCAGTGTGTGAAGTCTACAGCCGTTGTTATAACTGGTGAGCGTTTTTATGTTTTTGCTCATTTTCACTCTGCTCAATGTAAAAACCCTGCCTCTCAGTAGTTTCTTATGGACAGTGGGCTATAGTGTACCGCTTTATCTTCTGTCCGCAGTTACACAGTCCGCAGAGGGAGGGCACTGTTCATAATTGATCAGCTTTCTTGTGGTTCTGCTCCAGATGAGAGGGCGTGGAGGAGGAGAGCGGGGTGGACTTCCTCACATGCATCTTCCTCCATTTGAAACAGTCACTTTGTGTTTTTTAAGACTTTTTAAAACACGTTTAGGCAGTTTTGGAACTTGGAATAGTGTACGTTGTTCTTATTAACTTGATGTTCTCATTTGAAAGCAAAATTTAAAGGTGCGTTGTGCAAATTTTGGTGGATGGATTTAGACCACCTAGTTTCTCCGCTCAATTTCATTTCTCCTCAGCGACTAGGTCAGGAATCAGAACACACTAGACGGTTTGCAAGAACCCCAGAAGTTGTAGACTGTGAGCACCAGGCCAATCAGCGAAGAACTGTGAAGCCATGACGTCAAACTCAAGTGCCTGTTTGGGTCCCTTTTGTGGAACAGCACAACAGTAAACAAAGAGGTCGAGATGGATGCAGACGAAGACAGACTTTGTTGTTCTGTGTCGGCAACGATTCCCGAGATTGAGGATTTAAAGCGGGAACAAAGAGAATGTTTGATGAATTTTATCAAGGGGAAAGACCTTATTGCCCTTCTTCATACGGGATTTGGCACATTACATATGTCACTACCAAATAGCATTATATAAGAAAAAGTACCTGCCTACTGTTGAGCGATCAAATCCTAATGCTGCAAAGTCTCACGATTTCCACAAAGTGAAACTGACTGAAGAATCAGGCTTGGATGGACTGCCTTCTGTTTGTCTCCATGGATGTTATTGCTTTGCTTCAAGTATTCAACAGAATGACACTTATTTTACTTGTTTTGGCGTAGAAAAAGCAGAGAAAGATATTTCTTTAAGAGCGAAAAGCTGAAAACAAATTAAACAAATTTTTTAATACTAATTTGATCAGTTAATGCATTATTTCCATTAAAGTTTATGTTTATGTTTAGAACCAAGATGTCAACAAGTCACATGTCTGGTAGAAAACATTCTTATCTATTTATTAAATTACAGGTGTATTTGTTACTAAAAATATGTTTTAAAGAACATTCATTCTTCTGAGTGGAGTCACCTCTCCACAAACTGACCTGTAACTTGGCCTGGATGCCTCACCTGCTGTCTCCATAGCGGTAGATGTAAGCTTAATGCCATACTGTGGAACATCTAAGCAAACTTCTCTATGGAGACAAACAAAGCAACCAAAACATCCACCAGAAAAGTTATATAGGCCAAATTTTTTCCTGTTGGCAACATCCTTATCTTGTCTAAAATCTAATGTTTTTAACTTACATCGACCTTCTGTCATTCATATTCCTCAGGACATTTCTCCTTTATTAAAAGTCCTATATTACACAAAATTGACTCTTGTGAGCTTTAATGCATGTTATAATATTGTTACCTCATAAAAAACAGACCTGAAGTTGTGCTTTGTTTCATTCACACCTGTTTGAGTAAACCTTTATTATTAATCTGTCTACATCTCCAGCGCTTAAAATGCTCTGTTCCACCTTAGGGTGTCATGAAGCAGTAGTTTTCGCTTTAACTTCTTGGGTTCTTTTTAAAGACAATGCAGTAAAGTGTGTTTACCTTGTTGACATGTTTCGGCTGCTAGCTGCAAGCCATCTTCAGAACTGTCACCGGTGTTGGTGGTGACGTGTCGTATATCAGCTGTTGTTACTTCCTGTAGGCGTGGTCAACCTGATGGACCTGGCAGGTCGCTCAGACTGACCACGCCTCCCGTCGCCCGGTGTTCTCTGGAGGAGGGTGTCTTGTCTTTGCAGCTAGCAGCCGAAACATGTCAACAAGGTAAACACACTTTACTGCATTGTCTTTAAAAAGAACCCAAGAAGTTAAAGTATATAAGAAGACAAAATGAACATCTTTTGCTCAGTAGTTTTCGCGTTCACTGCTACCTTTTACCTTTTTTCAGCAGAGATCGGCAATTCCAGATCTGAAATTATCCAAATTATTCTAGTGAAGGTGTATGGAGTTTAAAAACACAGTGGAGCATTCCCTTGTGTACATGTGTGAATGAAAAAAAAAAAAAAAAAACACAACTCCAGGTTTGTTTGCGATGAGAAAACGACATTATAACATCAGAAAATACTGTAATATGGGCCCTTTAAATACAGTAGAGCAGCTTCATTCCAGTTCATTCATGAGTTCAAATAGAAAAAAAGGTGATCATTACTTTCATATTAATTATTAACCAGAAAAAAGATTTAGTGTTTAACTTGCATTTGTGGAAAAGTCAAGTGAGATTTTGCACAGGTTTAAGAGCCAGAAGAACAGACCCCGTTTAAAAGGGGAAAGCTCCTATGGCACGGTGGTATTTAGAAACTGGAATTGATTTTTCTTTGTTTGGATGTTGAAAAGGTCTTCAAACTTCTTAAATTAAATTTGATAGAGAGAGCACCAGCCCGGGCGCACACACACAATGCAGCTTTATCATCTGAAAGTAGCGTTATAGCCACATCCCTGCACTAATATTGGAGCCTGGGTCATTCTGCGCCATTGATTCTGGAGACATTTTACCCATGACACTTGGTTCATACTAAATGTGGTGCAGATTTGGCACATAGTGTATATTTTTTTCTTGTTTTTGTTGTTGTTTATTTAGAACATGCATAAAAAATAACAGTATAAAGACATAAGAAAAAGTAAAGAAAGAAAGAAAAAACAACCAATAATGAGGATTTGTAGTCTTTATATGCAAGGAATTATATACATGTTCGAAAAGGAGTGGGTGGAAGTATAATTTTATTTGTTCCCCAGTTTTAAATCGAGTTATCTATGATCAACCGGTCAAAGGTTTTGGAGCACAACACTTTTTCCATTTTTTTACTATTTACTGTTGACCAAAACGTATTCTAAACTTTTGATTCATGAAAGTTTCCACCTTTGGCAGATATAACTAACCTGATTCATCAGCTGGTTTCACTTCGTGGAAACCGTCTGAACTCGCAGCATTTGAATTCGTTCGCTCAACGGTAGGCTGGTACTGTATTTTTCGGGCTATTATTTGCTTTGGATTATAAGGCGCACTGTCATTAAATGGTCTATTTTCAAGCTTTTTTCACAAATAAACCGCACCGAACTTTAAAGAAAACACAGCAGTTGGATGGGTCAGTGGGACTTTGTTTGGCGCGTTCACGGTGACTCTGGGCTTTGTTCAGTTGTGGCGTGTAGGGAGGGTGCCGTCTGGTTCAGTTGTGTCTAGAAGCGGCACATTGCACTCGCTTTTTCGTTTCGTTCCTCCGTTCCGTTCCTCGTCGGTGTAGAGTGATGAGTGTGGCTGTGGGTGTTTTTCGTTGCGCGGTCGCTGTCTGCTCCGTGTGTGTGTTTGCGTGCGCTGCGGGTGGTGCGGCTTTGTAGATTACCGAAGTCGTGCTGGGACACCGGAGTGGATTCTTGTATGGGGCGCTCTGGATTGTGGGGCGCGCAGTCGTTTTTTGATGGGGTTGGAGGCTTAAGAGCGCGACTAATAGCCTGGAAAATATGATACTTTTTTCACTGAACCAATCGCTGGGGGGAATGTCCGCGCAGCGTATGGGAGGGAGGTTCCTGCTTTCTCGGCCTGGTACCAAACGACCCATGGCCCAGTACTGGTCCCCGGCACAGGGGTTGGAGGACAGGGAAAAGTACAGCAACAATCACACAAAAGTACATAAAACAAACACACTCACTATACATACAACACACTCAGTATACATACAGTTCATTTCAAAAAGTTCAATTTGAAGTTCAAAGTCAAAGAGTTAAGGAAGTTAAAGTAAGTGAAGTACCTGCTGCTGTGAGCCTTGTCGTTTTGATCTTAAAAAGTTCATATTAACCTGCGCAAAATGATATTGCTGTTTTTATTTTTGTTATTTTATCCAGAAATAAACTCCTAATATGTAATCCAGCTCCAGATTCGCTCCAATTACTGCCTGCCTCAGTGAGCTTCATTTGACTTGAAATGAACACTATGGCTACATTCAGACTGCAGCCTGAAGTGACCCAAATCCGATTTTTTGGCCCCTATGTGACCTGTATCTGATCTTTTAATGACAGTCTGAACGACACAGATCTGATTTTTTCAAACACAATCACTTCGATATGTGGTCCTGAAACCGATACATGTCCGATCTTTTGACGTGAGACTTCAGTCTGAACGGCCAAAGCGCATTCATCCGAGCCACACGTTATCAACAAGCCACAAAAGTCACTATTCTGTGCTGAAGTCACGAAAATCATTAATGAACTCCGTGTCACTGAAGCGAAGCACATCACCACTCACCACTCTTGGCTACATCTCCACATCCACACGTTCCTTTCAACGGACGTCGCTGCCGCTGCCCCACAAAACACCACGGCCAAAAAACCTCGTCCTTCTCCTTCTCAATCTCCTCCTTAAAACAAGTAAGTTGTTCATGTTCTGGCTCCGGTACGAGAGAAACTTTAAAATCGCCAGGTGCTCAATACTCGCGCCCATGTTTGGACAACTTCCGTAAACACAGAGCACGCTCGCTGCGGTTGACGTCATCGTGTCTCCAGTGCACATGCGGGACACTTTTGGGCCGTTTAATGTTCACACTGTAGTTCACATACAAGTCGCATTTAATTGGAAATGTGAACGACCTCGCAAAAACATCGGATTTCACAAAAAAATCCAAATTGAGTGTTAAGCCCTGCAGTCTGAACGTAGCCTATGACGTCAAACTCCCTTAGTCCACGTCAATATATTTACACAGGCAAGATTTTTATTAGAATCTTATCTAATTTTGTTGAGTATGTTTCAGTGAGACAAGGCAGTATCTCGTTTCTATAGTGAATCCTTTTGCAGTCAGTGGTTTCTAGAACGCTTTGGGCTCCTCTGCCAGATTTCTTCGAAGTCACGAGTCCGTGGTTCGGCTGTAATCTTAAAAGAAGTCATCCAAAATCCCGCACACTGGTTGTGGTCAGAAAGACAGATGTGAGTTTGATGGGCGTCCTGGGGCTGGTTCCAACACTGTGATCCGGGGCTATAGTCTGAGTTTAAGTTGTGTTTGAGGAGATTTATTCGGAGCAGTGCGGGGAAGAAGAAGAAGAAGAGACGAAGAAGAGGAGAAGAAGAGGCTGTTAACGGCTGTGCGCAGCTGGAGAGGGGCCAGAGTCTCGGGATATGTCCTTGTGATACCGCCATAGAAGAGGCCCGGAGACTGTTTAGTGTCTTCGGAAAGTCTGTTTTGTATGGATTTAGATAAAGAAGGGGAAGCAGTAGTTCAAGAGACACTTACACCAGGGTTAGCAAGTTTAAATAACAAACAAAGAAAAAAAGAAATCTGCCAAAAACCTCAATGAACTACGCAATAAAAATATCGAACGCGTTTTAGTTTCACTGCCACCGCGCCAAAGCGAGTGCACCTCCAATGACGAAACTAATCAATATATTCTAAAGAGGTACAGTTTGTCCACAGAACTGATAAAAGCATGAAGCAGTGGCTATTTAAAGCGTCATTGGTGGTTTGATCCTAGCTCAAAGTTCTTACTGTTGATGTATCCTTGGGCAAGACACTTCCCCCACATTGCCTGTATGAATATGCATTGAATACATGCATCCCGAATTTTGGACGTCCGGTCATGGCGTAATGCATACTGGGAAGAGTCCTCTGAAAAAGTGAGCGTCAAATCGCCATGTTTGGTTTCCCAGTGGGATGCGTCTATTGCCAAAGCCGATCTTTTCTAGTCTTTTGAACCATATCGCTTTTGTTTCTGGTTCTGATATTGTCATATTTTAGTTATGGGATTCGGACATCGTAATTGTGTGGTTGTTGGATGTCCTAACAGTGTAAAATGGGCTTCAGAAGTTTGCAAACTCTGTAACTGCAAAAGGTAGCACATCCTCCACCAGAAAAGTTACACAGTGCAGCTTTAATCTTAGGGCCTGTTTACATGAGAACTCTTGCAGGTAAAAACAACAAAATATTTTACCGGAAGTGCATTTTGTTTAGATGGTGATGCCGTTTTTGGGGCTTAAAAATGCAAAAATCTGAAACCGACCTCCAGAGTGGAAAAGTTGAATACATTCCATCGTAGCGTTTCCGTCTACATTGACCAAGATGCAAAACTCTGGTCAGATCTGCTCACGTCATGTATGCATTTATGTTACATACATACAGTACACAGAAACAAACATGTACAAACACAGATTTCCTCCCAAAAACTCTTGTCTAAACGCGGAATAAAAGGTGAAGACATGATGCCGCTTTTGCTTCTTCTGTTCAGACAGTCATCATATAAACGTAACCTCAAGCTGAATGAGGCCAGTGTCATCAGAGGTAGTTCTGTCCTCAGACTTCAAGAACCCAAATAGTCTGTCCTTTTGAGTGTAGCGGCGGCGCTCACGTCTGTGCATTCACATTTTCTCAGTTCAAAACTTTGAAAGAGCCTCTCCTGATCGTTCCACCCCGGCTTTCCTCCACTCGCCCTTGACCGCCCCCTGCGAATCCTAATTCTCGTCCGGACCACAGATCTGCCTTTTTAGCAGTTTTTCACATTCTCTGCGCCCTGCATCTTTGTGTTGGCTTTGTAACTCGGCCCCCTCGGGGTTTTGTGAGGGGAACTGTTTGGGATGTCTGCCACGTTTTCAGCCAAAAGCTAACAAATGAATGTCTTACTTTGACTCTTTAGAGGGAGGACTGCTCAGAGCATGTGGGATTCTTACAAGGTCAGATCTTTAATTACTTTAACCTGTTCTGATGGGGACTTATTACAGGCACTTTCAGATATTTCCATAGTAATTCTCATGTTGGATCTAAGTACAGATGGACAAAAGTCTAAAAAAGCATATTTAATACAATACAAGGAATCAGAAATGTCAGAGCTGGTTCTTGCATTCTATATTGGTAGTAGTAGTAGTAGTAGTAGTAGTAGTAGTACTAGAGGCAGTAGCAACAGCATCAAACCAGAGGTGTGGTGTGTGGTGGAGGTGTGATTCCCACTTCTGTTGTGCACCCTTAGGCAAGACACTTTGACAAACCTGTAAAGAGTAAGACAGACAGTAGTAGTAGTAGTAGTAGTAGTTGCAGTAGTAGCAGTAGTAGTAGTAGTAGTTGCAGTAGTAGCAGTAGTATTATAAGTAATAACAGTATCAGTAATAGGAGTAGTAGTAATTAGTAGCAGCAGCATTAGTAGTAGGAGTAGTAGCAGTAGCAGTAGTAGTAGTAATTGTAGTACTAGCAGTAGTAGTATTAGTAGTAATAGTAGTAGGAGGAGGAGTAATAGCTGTAGTAGTAGCAGTAGTATTATTAGTAGTACTATTAGTAGTAGTAGTAGTAGTAGTAGTAGTAGTAGCAGTAGTAGTAGTAGCAGTAGTAGTAGTGGAAACAATAGCAAGAGTACTAGTAATTAGTAGTGGCAGAAGTAGTAGTAGTAGCAGTAGTATCTGTAGTAGTAGTAGTAGTAGTAGTAGTAGCAGTAGTAGTAGTAGTAGTAGTAGTAGTAGTAGTAGTAGTAGCAGTAGTAGCTAGTAGTAGTAGTAGTAGTAGTAGTAGTAGTAGCAGTAGTAGCTAGTAGTAGTAGTAGTAGTAGTAGTAGCAGTAGTAGCTGTAGTAGTAGTAGTAGTAGTAGTAGTAGTAGCAGTAGTAGCAGTAGTAGTAGTAGTAGTGGAAACAATAGCAAGAGTACTAGTAATTAGTTTGTTTCAGAAGTAGTAGTAGTAGCTGTAGTAGTAGTAGTAGCTGTAGTAGTAGTAGTAGTAGCAGTAGTAGCAGTAGTATTATTAGTAGTACTATTAGTAGTAGTAGTGGTAGCAGCAGTAGCTGTAGTAGTAGTAGTAGTAGTAGTAGTAGTAGTGGAAACAATAGCAAGAGTACTAGTAATTAGTAGTGGCAGAAGTAGTAGTAGTAGTAGTAGCAGTATTAGTATCAGTAGCAGTCGCAATAGCAGCAATAATAGGAGTAGTAGTAGTAGAGGTAGTTGTAGTAGTAATAGGAGGAGGAGTCGAAGTAGAAGCAGTAGCAGTAGCAGTAATAGGAGTAGTAGTACTTAGTAGTGGCAGTAGTAGCAGCATCATCAATAGTAGTGGCAGTTTCAGCAGTACTAGCAGCAGTAATAGGAGTAACAGTAACATAAGTGGTACATGGTCAGAAGCAGATGACAAAGTTGACTGCAGGGTGTTACAAATGACCCGTATCATGTTGAAACCGTGTGTGTGTGTGTGTGTGTGTGTGTGTGTGTGTGCGTCTGAGGGCCGCAGTATTGTCATGTGCCGTTTACTTTGTGTGTAACTTGACGATATTTGGCCTGAGTCCCGCTCGGCTCGTCTCCTCTCAGCCGTGACTTTGTATTCTGCTCTGAAGTGACATCCACAGTGTCATGTGCTAAGGATCTGTAAATAATCCTATCAGGACTTATTTAGACACAAGCCTGGATTAGACGCACGCACACGTGTGGAGAGAACGGATACGGACGAGGAAGAGGAAGAGGAGGAGGAAGAGGAGGGAGAGGAAGGAAAGGAGGAAGAGGAGAGGGAAGAGGAGGAAAGAGAATAAAGATGGGAAAGAGGAAACAGAGGAGGGAGAGGAGACGGGAGACAGAGGAGGAAGAGGAAGGACGTGAGGAAGAGAGAGAGAGAAAACAGTAGAGAGGAGGAAGAGGTGTGTGGGGAGGAGGAGAGAAAGGGAAAGGACAAAAGAGGATGAGGAGGGAGAAGAGAAAGAGAGAGGAGAGAGAGGAAACCAGAGACAGAGGAGGAAGATGACAAAGAGGAGGGGAAGGAGGAAGAGGAGGGAAGGGGGAGAGAGAGGAAGGAAAGGAGGAATAGGAGGGAGAGGATGGAGGGGGAGGAAAGAGCATGAAGATGAGAAAGAGGAAACAGAGGA
>NW_026571353.1:31384293-31591793 GCF_026225935.1 Boleophthalmus pectinirostris | reverse complement strand
CAAGGCACTTCTTCAACCACCGAGTCTGAATGTGATGTGTGTGAGCGTTGAATGAATGAATGAATGAATGAATAATGAGTACACTCTGGCACTTTGAGAGACTACAACACGCCTGTAAACTGTACAACACAAGTTACACTTACAATATTCAAATACATGTATGTTTAACTCTTAGACGCATTTTCAGTTTTGCTTTTGGATGATAACAGCAAACATTCCACATCCTCCGGAGTTGTTTTTGTTGTTGCTTCGTGTTTGACTCTCTACCCTGACTTCCATGCTTTTTTTTCTTTTTTTTTTTTTTCTCTCTAACAGTGAAAAACCAGCAGGGCACTTTTTAGCCGAGTGTGTGTAGAACCAAACACAGACCTGACTGGACTAATGAAAACTCCCCAACCCCGAGCTGAAAACTGTCCATTATATATTTGTGCTTCAATTAGCTGCATTCCCACTGTTTTTGTGACTGGACACAGCCAGAGAAGTAATAGGCTTTTACAAAACTCATTAGTTCAGTGTTGGCAAGTGCTCCAGACTCACCACTTAGGTCGAGCATCCTTTAATTGCCCGGGCATCTGGCCAAAACGCCTGCATGTCCCGGGCATTCTGCTCCATAACATAACCTCAATTACTTTACAAGGGTTTATTTGATATTTACAAATGATCATATCAGCTCATAAAATAAAATCATCGTTATACTTTCTCTTGTTGGTCAAATTTAAAGGTCCCGTATTACGCCAAATTGACTCTGGTGAGGTTTAAGACGTGTTATGATGTTGTTTCCTCATCAAAAACAGACCTGGAGTTGTGTTTTTCTTCATTCAACACATGTCTGAGTAAAGTTTTATTACTCTGCGTACGTCTCCACAGCTCAAAATGTTTTGTTCCACCTGGTGATGTCATGAAGCGGTAGAGAGTTAAAATTGACTCTCAGAGAATAAATTATAAAATTTTCTCCGGGTTTATATGAGTCCAATTTGTTCTAGAGTTAATTTAACATTTCTATTATGTTAATTAAGCAACACTGGACCAAAGTTTCTGTTTAACCCCAAAATCAAGAGTTATATTAATGTTTGAGAGTAAATGGATCACACTTTGTAGGGTTATCCTGATTTAACCAAATGACACACAGAGTTTTTATTTTATTTTTACAGTTTATTTTAGTTAATTTAAGATGAAATTATGCACAAAACTGGTTCAAAATGGTTTTCTCTCGCGGGAGTTTGAAGTGGCGGGTGGAAGGTGTCAAATTAACACTAAAATTAACACTAGGGGAAGCTGAATTATCACTAGGACAAGTTGAATTAACACTAAAAGAAGATGAATTAACACTTAGGGAAGTTAAATTAACACTAAGGGAAGTTGAATTAACACTAAAGGAAATTGAACTAACACTAAAGGAAGTTGAATTAACACTAAAGGAAGTTAAATTAACACTAAAGGAAATTAAATTAACACTAAAGGAAGTTGAATTAACACTAAAGGATGTTAAATTAACACTAAGGGAAGTTGAATTAACACTAAAGGAAGTTGAATTAACACTAAAGGAAGTTGAATTAACACTAAAGGAAGTTAAATTAACACTAAAGGAAGTTGAATTAACACTAAAGGAAGTTAAATTAACACTAAGGGAAGTTAAATTAACACTAAAGGAAATTAAATTAACACAAATGGAAGTTGAATTAACACTAAAGGAAGTTAAATTAACACTAAGGGAAGTTGAATTAACACTAAAGGAAGTTGAATTAACACTAAAGGAAGTTAAATTAACACTAAAGGGAATTAAATTAACACTAAAGGAAGTTGAATTAACACTAAAGGAAGTTAAATTAACATTAAAGGAAATTAAATTAACACTAAAGGAAGTTGAATTAACACGAAAGGAAATTAAATTAACACTATACGAAGTTGAATTAACACTAAGGGAAGCTGAATTAACACTAAAGGAAATTGAACTAACACTAAAGGAAGTTGAATTAACACTAAAGGAAATTAAATTAACACAAATGGAAGTTGAATTAACACTAAAGGAAGTAAAATTAACACTAAGGGAAGTTGAATTAACACTAAAGGAAGTTGAATTAACACTAAAGGAAGTTGAATTAACACTAAAGGAAATTAAATTAACACTAAAGGAAGTTGAATTAACACTAAAGGAAATAAATTTACACTAAAGGAAGTTGAATTAACACTAAGGAGGAATTAACACTTAACACTAAGGGAAGTTGAATTAACACTAAAGGAAATTGAATTAATTTCAACCGTATCAGCTCAACAAATAACACGAACTCGAACCCCCATTTAACTTTCAAATAGTCAAAATAACACTTTTTGGGTTAAAAACAACTCTGAAATATTTCAACAACCCTTCAGTTTTCGCTGTGTGTGTGTGTGTGTGTGTGTTCAGTCGAGATTGGCAGTTCTGGGGCATTAAATTATCCACCGACCCACAGGTTGGCAGCGTGATTTCAGCTCCCACAGATGAATCCTTGTCGTCGTGTCCTTAGGCAAGACACTTAACCCACTTTGCACCCCCCCAGTGTCTGCGTACATTGGTGCGTGTGTGTGAATGGGTGAGTGGTTTCTTGTCGTAAAACACCTTCAGTGCCTTGAAGGTGGACAAGCGCCGTATAAAAATGTGACCATGAAAACACAGTGGAGCGTCACACAGTGGAACTCAGCCTAAAGGGTTGCAGGGTTTGTGTGTTAAACATGTGAATGAAACAAAACACAACTCCAGCTCTGTTTGTGATGAGGAAATGTATATACTGTGGTCCAACGCAAGAAAAATGATCTAACAAAGGCTTTTTGCCGAAACGTAATTTAAAAACAAGTAAAGCTTTTGGGCATCGGCCATCTAAGTGCGCTATGCATTTTTTGCAACTACATCGCAACTATGCAACCTTCAAGTCAGGGCTACATCACCAGTTTGTCTTCATGGATATGTTTTCTGCTTTGCTTAGAACAGGGGTGTCGAACTCATTTTGGTCCGGGGGCCGTATCCAACCTACTTTGATCCAAAAGGGGCCGGATCATGGCATATAAACCCCAAAAATAACAATAAGTTTAAATATTTGTGCAGAGAAACACAAATCTATTACAGAAATCTTTTTTAATTGATGAACTCTTTCTTTTACAAAATATTATAATATTATGAACAACCTGAAACTTTAAGAAAAATGCAATTTCAACGCAAAGTTTTAACATGAACTTGTGTGCATTTCACAGAATTTAGTCATGCTTTCTTTTTGCTCCTGAAACTTGGCATCTTTTAGCCTGAACAAGTGCATCAATATCAGACACCATGTCCTGAGCAGCTGCTGTCTTCAGAATGTCAATCAAGTGCTTGTGTTCAGCTTTGAGTGCAGCTTTGTTTTATTAATGTTCATTACTGAGAAAACCTGCTCACAAAGGTAGTAACTGTGAATCTATTATTTCTAGTTGCATGTCTGCGGACAGAGGTTTTGACTGTGAATGGTGTGCAAAAAATAGCAAACTCTGTCTTCAGGTTTTAAAATATAATTAAAATATTTTTGTAGAAAATCAGCCAAGGGCCGGATCTGGCCCCCGGGCCGTATGTTTGACACCCCTGGCTTAGAATGTCCCACAGCATGGCATTCATCTAACATTTATTCAATCACAAGAGATGCTGCTGCTAAAAATTACACTGAAAGACATGCAGGCATACTGGGAGCGAATTCACCTCTCCACAGATGTGACGTGTAACCTCATCTGATGGCGTCTCCGTGGAGATAGATCAGTTCAATGCAATACTGTGGAACATTCGCGCTATCTGCATATAATATGTCCAACTCGAACTCGGAAATAGGCCTAAATAGAACATGTCGGTAGCAGGTTTTTGTTTACATTCATATGGAACTAAATCTCGAAGTGAATGCATTTAAACTGGTTCTAGACCAGGGGTGTCAAACTCATTTTGGTCCGGGGGCCGTTTCCAACCGACTTTGATCCCAAAGGGGCCGGATCAGAAAACTCATGACATATAAACCCCAAAAATAACAGTAAGTTCCAATATTTGTGCAGAGAAACACAAATCTATTACAGAAATATTTTTTTAATTGATGAACTCTTTCTTTTACAAAATATTATTATTATGAACAACCTGAAACTTTAAGAAAAATTCAATTTCAACACAATGTTTTAACATTAACTTGTTTGCAAATAGGAATAAGTAAATTTTTCTTGTAAATTCCTGCACTCGGCTCCACTTTTCTCATTTGTGACATTTTGTTGATGAGGGTGTCACAGTCAACAGTCAAAACGATCGTCCTTTAAGAGCGTTTGGAAAGAGACAAGTCTTCATTTGTGCTGCTCTGGTGGGAGGGGCCACGTACAGAGACGCTGGAGACGCTGCTGTGATAAACACCACAGAAAATTACCAATATTTTAATAGAAAATATAATTAAATAAAATCAGCCGAGGGCCAGATTAAAGGTCTTGGAGGGCCGGATCTGGCCCCTGGGCCTTATGTTTGACACCTGTGTTCTGGAGAAAGAGACCAGTGAGATTTCTGGCTCAGGTTAATGGTGGAGTTGTGTAATTATCAAATGGAGCACGTGCTCTAATCTTAAACGACCTTTGTGTGCTCTCAAATGGTTCCTTGTTTTTCACTCGGGGCTGTGGACTGTTGGTATAAGCTCTTATCGATTTTCCCTCTGTTCCCCATTCTGCCACTTTATGAGCGCACATCATTCTTGTTCCTGTGCCTAACGTCCTTGTCCCTCTCCCTCCTCCCTCTTTTCTCCTCCCCCTCTTTCTATCTCTCTCTCCACCTCTATCTCTTTCCATCTCTCTCTCTCACTCCACTCTCTCTGTTTCTCTCTTCTCTTTTTCTCTGTCTCGTTTTCTGTCCGTCTCTCATCTATCTCTCCTCCTTCTCTCTGTCTTTCTATCTCTCTCCCTCTCTCTCTTTCTCACTCTGTCTCTGTCTCCACCTTTCTCTTTAGCTTTCTCTCTCTCGCTCTCTCTTTCTCTCTCTATTCATCTCCCTCTCCTCTTTTTCTCTCTCATGCTCTTTCTCTCTCCCTCTCTCTCTCTCGCTTATTTGTCACTCTTACTCTTTCTGTTTCTCAGTTTCTCTTGCTCCCTTTCTCTCTCGCTCTTTCTATTTCTTACTCTCTTGTGCTTTGTACCTCTCTCTCTCTATCTCTTTCCCCTCTCTCTCTCTCTCTCTCTGTCTTTCCATTTCTCTCTCCCTCTCTTTCGCGCTTATTTCTTAGTCTTGCTCCTTCTGTTTCTCACTCTCTTTCTATTTCTTACTATCTCATGCTTTCTCTCTCTCTCTCTCTTTCTATCTTTCTCTTGCCCTTTCTATCTCTCTTTCTCCCCCTCTCTCCTTCTCTCTTCCTCTTATTTCTCACTCTTTACTTTCTGTTTCTTAATCTCTCTCTCTACCTCTCTCTCTCTCTCTTTCTATCTCCCTCTCACAGTCTCTCTCTTCACCTCTCTTTCTGTCTCTCTCTCTCACTCCAGTCTTTCTCTATTTCTCTCTCTCTTTCACTCATCCGTCTCTGCTCTTTCTGTCACTCTTTCTATATCTGTCTCCCTCCCTCCATCTTTCTCTCCTGTTTCTCTCTCTCTCTTTCTATCGCTATCTCTCTCCCTCTCTCTCTCTCTCTTCCTCACTCTGTCTCTGTCTGCACCTCTCTCTTTCGCTTTCTCTCTCTCTCTCACTTATTTGTCACTTTTGCTTTTCTGTTTCTCACTCTTTCTCTCTCTTGCTCTCTTTCTCTATCTCTCTTTCTATTTCTTACTCTCTCATGCTTTCTCTCTCTCTCTCTCTCTTATTTCTCACTCTCTCACTCTTTCTGTTTCTTACTCTCTTATGCTTTCTCTCTCTTTCTATCTCTTTCCCTCTCTCTCCTTCTCTCTTATTTCTCACTCTTGTTCTTTCTCTTTCTTAATCTCTCTCCCTCTCTCCCTCTTTCTATTTCTTACTCTCTTATGCTTTCTCTCTCTTTCTATCTCTTTCCCTCTCTCTTGCTCTTTCTACCTCTCTCTCCCCCTCTCTCCTTCTCTCTTATTTCTCACTCTTGTTCTTTTTCTGTTTCTTAATCTCTCTCCCTCTCTTTTCTATTTCTTTCTCTCTCGTGCTTTGTATCTCTCTCTCTCTCCCTCTCTCTCTCCCTCTCTCTTATTTCTCAGTCTTGCTCTTTCCATTTCTCACTCTCTTGCTCTTTGTATTTCTTACTCTACCATGCTTTCTATCTCTCTCTCTCTTTTTTTAATCTCTTTCCCTCTCTCTTGCTCGTTCTATCTCTCTCTCTCTCTCCCTCTCTCCTTCTCTCTGTCTCTTATTTCTCACTCTTGCTCTTTCTGTTTCTTACTCTCTCTCTTGCTCCCTCTCATTCTCACTCTATTTCTTACTCTCTCGCCCTTTGTGTCTGTCTCTCTTTCTATCTCTTTCCCTCTCTCTTGCTCTTTCTGTTTTTCACTCTCTCTCTCTCTTATTTCTCACTCTTGTTCTTTTTTGTTTCTTAATCTCTCTCCCTCTCTCTCACTCTTTCTATTTCTTACTCTCTCGTGCGTTCTATCTCTCTCTCTATATATATATCTTCCCCTCTCTCTATCTCTTTCCCTCTCTCTCTTATTTCTCACTCTTGCTCTTTCTGTTGCTCACTCTCTCTCTCTCACTCTTCCTATTTCTTACACTCTCTGTTTCTCTCTCTTTCCCTTTCTTTTGCTCTTTCTTTCTCTCTCTCCCCCTCTCTCTTATTTCTCACTCTTGTACTTTCTGTTTCTTATTCTCTCTCTCTCTCCCTCGTTCTATTTCTTACTCTCTCGTGCTTTGTGTCTCTCCCTCTCTCTCTCTCTCTCACTCACTCTATTTCTTTTCTCTTCTCACCCTTTGTATCTCTCTCTCTTTTCTGTCTCTTTCCCTCTCTCTCTCCCTCTTTCTCTCTCTGTCTCTTATTTCTCACTCTTGCTCTTTCTGTTTCTTACTCTCTCTCTTGCTCCCTTTCTCTCATTCTCTCTATTTCTTACTCTCTCGCCCTTTGTATCTCTGTCTCTTTTTCTATCTCTTTCCCTCTCTCTTGTACTTTCTGTTTCTTATTCTCTCTCTCTCTCCCTCGTTCTATTTCTTACTCTCTCGCCCTTTGTATCTCTGTCTCTTTTTCTATCTCTTTCCCTCTCTCTTGTACTTTCTGTTTCTTATTCTCTCTCTCTCTCCCTCGTTCTATTTCTTACTCTCTCGTGCTTTGTGTCTCTCCCTCTCTCTCTCTCTCACTTACTCTATTTCTTTTCTCTTCTCACCCTTTGTATCTCTCTCTCTTTCTGTCTCTTTCCCTCTCTCTCTCCCTCTTTCTCTCTCTGTCTCTTATTTCTCACTCTTGCTCTTTCTGTTTCTTACTCTCTCTCTTGCTCCCTTTCTCTCATTCTCTCTATTTCTTACTCTCTCGCCCTTTGTATCTCTTTCTATCTCTTTCCCTCTCTCTTGCTCTTTCTGTTTTTCACTCTCTCGCTCTCAAAATACATGGCTTCAGTGTAAAGTATAAACAAACATGAATACTTTTACTATGCTGATTACTCACTATAAACTCACTCTGGTAATCATGGAGGATGGATCAAATTCACACACACACACACACAGAGAAACTATTTGTACATTTCTCTTAACCCGCTCTCGTCTCTCTTCCAGGAAATCTCCGACTACGACCTTCAGGAGTTGGTGATGAAGTCCATCGGGCGTCTGACTCTGGTGCGTCAGACCTTCCCCATGCCCCAGAACACCACCCAGCGCTGCGTGAAGCACAACCACCGCATCAACACCTCCCTCTGCGACCCCAAGAACCCCCGCGCCCAGCAGCTCGAGGTGGGTGTCCCTTTTCCTCAACTCTGCCCACTCTAGAATATTTTTACCGCGCTCTTACCTTTAAGGGGGGATATTATGCACAATGGAGGTTTTTTTTTTTTTTAGATTTCTACCATGTTATAATGTTCCCTCATCAAAAACATCCCTGAAGAGGTTTTAGATGCTGTACATGGACGTTTGAGTATTTTAGCGATCTCTCCACGGCCCTCTTCAAACCCTTTTTACGGTTAGCTGTAAGATCCTGTCTCCCACACGACTACTCTGCATAAATATACAAAAACACGACACAAAACTGTACACACAACCTTGACAAACCCGACGTGATGTACAGTAGTTCCAATAGCACGCTGATTGTGTTTTGTGTTGCGCTATGAATGGGTGGTGACTTAGCACGGAGAGCAAAAGGAGAGGAGACTAAAAACAAAAAGTAGGTTTATTAAACATGTTCATTTCAGCTATAAAAGGGAACACAGTGATCTAAATTTGTGATGTGTTCAGTTAATACTCCCCTCTTTACATCAATTTCCCAAACTTTTTTTACATTTTAAAAGTCACAAATCTTTGCGACCCAAGTCAATAGACATTATTCATGAAGCCTAAAATAAATTTGTGATCATTATTGAACATTAATGAGGATATCTGATTGTTGACTGAATGATCGTGTCTCACAACAATTACTATTACCGTATTTTTTGGACTATAAGGCGCACCGGATTATAAGGGGCAATATCAATAATGTTGAATTCTTTCTTCTATTTTTATACATATTGCGCAAAGGATTATAAGTGTCATGGTTCATGTTTGTAGTGGCTGTATTTGCTCATTTTGGTGTTTTATTTTGACATTTGTCATGTTTGCTTGTAGTTTTGAGTTTTACTTCCTGTCTTGATTGTTTGCCCCGCCCTGATGTGTTTGATTCTGTGTGCATTTATACCCTGTGTTCTCCTCTGCCCTTGGTTGGTCCATTGACACTGTCAGAGGCTCATCTTGTCTCATGTCATTTAGTTTTGAGTTTGGGATTTTTTGGGATTTATGGATTTGTTATTAAATACTTTAAAGCAGTCCTGCATTTTGGGTCCTCCCTCTGTTTCTACTTGACAATAAGATGCATTAAGCGAAACAAACGGACGACACTTGAAACTTGAGACTTTTTTATTTCCTATGAGGAGGACTCAAATATACATTGAGTAATAATGTGTTTAATGCAGCTTTGCGCACATTTGTTTACTTTTTACAGAAACAAAACTTAAAATCACATGGCTAATTTGCATAAAATATAAGTTCTAAAAAAACAGCTTGCTCCTTGTGTGCTGATGCCGTTCAGCTTCTGTTGGACTAAAGAACAAGACTGTGAAAATCAGTTCGAGGTCAGTGAGCACAACCAGAATTAATACATAACGCACATTGGATTTTAAGGCGCACTGTCGATTTTTAAGAAAATTAAGGGATTTTAAGAGCGCCTTAAAGTCTGAAAAATATGGTACTAAAGTTTTAAATAAGGAAAAACAATAAGAAATGAGGAGTGGGAGGTGTGCAGAGATGTATGTAGAAGTAAATTACAGACCTACATGCAG
This sequence comes from Boleophthalmus pectinirostris, assembly GCF_026225935.1. Classification (NCBI taxonomy): domain Eukaryota; kingdom Metazoa; phylum Chordata; class Actinopteri; order Gobiiformes; family Gobiidae; genus Boleophthalmus; species Boleophthalmus pectinirostris. The sequence goes on along the minus strand of NW_026571353.1, from coordinate 31,582,388 downwards.
ATCGTGACAAGGTGACCCAAAAAAAATCTCTTCAGACCCACCTGAATGGGTCACGACTCAGTCTTTGGGAAACAATGTTTTAAAGTACATATGACAGATTTTAGTTTTTGTAATTATTACTTGGTTTGGTGGGATACTTCCAGGTTACTACCAATATTCATCATAATTTTACATCAGTTAAGTGGCAGTTTGTGGAGAAAGGAATGAATAGAAAAGTACAAAAATACAGGAAGTAGTGCTGAGTTCTAAAAGAGAATTCCATTTGTTATCAACTCTGAAAACTCCGTCCAAAATGTAAGGACAATTTATGCACAAAGAAGGCATTTTTCTGGCAGTTTAAACCTTCTTTTAATAGAATAGAGAGGCATTATCATCCATTTTTATTAGTCCATGCATAACAATTGTGTAATTTAGACGCATTTTGCCTTTATTAACATTATGGTTGCTAGGTAACAGTTATACAATTACCTCTACGTATTTCGTATCTGCTCTCAGTGTCCAACCAAGAAGTTAAATTATAAACTTCACTCCAAAAAATGAATAAAAAATACAAAACCAGCGCCTCAACAGTTCCTTACATGACCTCAACTGGACAGCTGGACGTGGGTGTCCATTTTCCTGAAATCCGTCCACTCTGGAATATTTCTGCTCCTTCCTGCCTTTAGGGGATTAATAGATCATGTCATTGGCAGCGTTTTGCGTTGGACCATATGTGTGGCCATGTGGTCCTTCCGACAAAACCATTGTGCAAGTGAAATATGGACAAAATGAACCCAATTACCGTAATGTTGAGAAGTGTAGGGCAAAGCATTTTTTTTTTTTTTTTTTTTTTTTTACAAAGCACTGCAGTGTAAAGAGTGCTGTGAGCCAAATGGAAAGCTAGTGTTAGCGGTACATGGAGGAGTCATTAGACGTATGAAAGAGACCAAAAGACCACCAGGCTCTCAAAACGCCTAAGTATGCTAATTATGGTTTAATTATGCGTTCTCCATATGTACATAGATTATAATTTTACCATTTGGCCTCCCATTCGCCACTTACAGAGGTTAAAACGTTTCCATAGTAACACGCTCTGAAATTTATTTTTATTATTTTTTATTTTTTTACAGGTGCATTGTGTAGCTTTTAAGGTGGACAGTAGGCCGCCTGTTTGTCTACACAGAGAGTTATACTTTGATATTTACATACATCATGCTGGTGGGGTTCTGCGTGCACGTTTACGGCAGAATGTTCAGCGGTTTCCTTGGTGACGCACAGCGCACCGTATTAGAAAACACTGTCAAATTATTTTCTGAAAACACATTAAATGGATTTAAACGTGCCGCACTAATCGAGACTAAGACCTGTCAGAGACCACAGGAACCCAAGACCAGGACGAGACCAAGACCAGAGATGGGGACTTGGACTCGAGTAAGACTTGAGTCACTGTTTTTAGGACTTGAGACTTGACTTGATAAACTTGACTAAGACTTGGGACTCGACTTGGAATTGAAGGTCAGTGACTCGGGGCTTGACTCGAACTTGAGGCCTGTGACTTGAGAAGACTTGAGAAGCCTTGGACGCGCGTCTAGAGCGTCAACGCGAAAACGCTCAAGACGCGCGTCCAAGGCGTCAGCGTCAAGAAGTTGAAAATGTTGAACTTTAAGCGTCAGATGCGCCGCGTCAACCAATCAGGGACGAGTATCCAGAGACACAGCGACGTTATTATCAAGAAGAAAAACCCGAGAACCAGAGGGAGCATAAATATATACACCACAATCACCGAGCGGATCGCGAGGACTACACCAGGACCAGACCAGGACTAAACCAGGTCTAGACCAGGACTAAACAAGGACTAGACCGAGACTAGACCGGGACTAGACCGGTATTAGACCAGGACTAGACCGGGACTAAACCAGGACTGATCCAGTGTCATTAGTGGAGTATAAATATAAATACGCCCCAGTCGATGACCCGATCTCCTCCGCTGATGTTTTATGTCATAAAAACACTAAAGTCTCTCTCAGTCTGGTCTGACATTGTTTCGGGAAAAGAGCGGGACCGGGCTCTTGTTTCCAGGGCAACGGACGCGCGTCAAGTATTTTTTTCCCGTTCGTCCACGGCGTCAAAGTCGCACATTGGGCGCGTCTAAACTCAAATGCAAAGGCTCCAAATAGAGACGTCAATGCGTTTTTTGACACTTTGGTGTGAATGGCCCTTTACTCATAATTTATTGTGACCACTTCCTCGGGCCTTCAGAATAAGATGCAAGTAAACCAAACCTATATTGCATAGTGATTATTTTTAACAAATGGTAATTTTTTTTTTTAGCATGACATTATGACAGATGAATTATAACATATGTCTTACTAAATTATTATGAAGCTTTTTAACCCTTCACTGAAACACACTTTTCCTGTGGGCAGAACAATGAACTCTTCCAATGCTGCAGCCCTATCATTAAACGCTCTGAACCGACTGCCTTACTTTTTGGTAGTTCCCAGTTTAACAGCTATAATTCTGAAGACACGCCCCTCACATCATATACCCCCTGAGTAATGAATGGTTGTTGTTTTGCAATGCATCGTGGGATATCTTGAGTCGTTTATATTTACACCATATCGGTATAATTGCCTTCCAGTCAGAATGTTGTTTTTCTGTGTATTTTTGAGCTATAAAACCACCCGTAATTAAATAAATGTAAAGTAGAGCTGTTTAAAATCATACTGTGGAACATTCTAGAGCAGGGACCTCCAATCTTTTGCATCCAGCGAGCTATCTTTAGGAAACAAAAATGCCGGAGAGCTACTAAAAAAATGTAATGGATATAAGAGGGCAAGCCTTAGTGTTGTACAGTTATGTGCCTATAAAACCTAAAACAATTATCCATTTATTTGTGCACAAAGTTCAAAATAACACATTTACAATCGTAATTAATAAAATTTGAGTTATTCAGTATAATACCTCATTCAGAAATTCTTTGGCGAGCTACTTATAACAGAGTGGAGAGCTACTGGTGCCTCCAGAGCTACTGACGTATCCATAGAAACAAGCAGGTGACGGGCCTCCACCAGAAAAGTTACAGAATTCAGCTTTAAACCATGTTACAATGTTGTTACCTCCTCAAAAACAGACCTGGAGTTCACACATGTTTGAGTTTCATGTTACAGGCGACGGTTTACAATTCAGTAGATAAAGATTTTGTTAAATTGGCAATTCCCCTGGCAACGAGTTTAATTTTTATTCATTCTGAAACACGTGGATTGGGAAAGTGGGAGAAACATGCTACTTTAAAGGTACTTTTTTTTTTTTTTTTTTTTTACACAAAATGGATTCTAGTGGAAAAAAAAAAGGTTTTAAGTCACGTTATAATGTTGTTACCTCATCAAAAAATATACCTGGAGTTGTTGTTGTTGAGTTGTTTCCTTCACAGGTTTGCGTAATTCAGTTTTTTTTTTTTTTTTTTAGTCTGTCTGCATCTCCAAAGCTCAAAACTCTCTGTTCCACTTTGTGATGTCATACCTTCGTAATTTTCAAGGTCGCACTTACGTTTCGCATTTAGTTCAGTAGAGACTGGCAATTCCGAGGCAAAAATCACCTTAATGATTCTAGTGAAGGTGTATGGAGTTTAAAAGCACAGCACTTCAGCACTTTCTGTATCACCTCATGACATCACGAGGTGGAATCGAGCGTTTTCAGTTTGAGAGAAGAACCCAGCCTATAAATATGTTTGGTTTGTGTGTTAAACGTGTGATCGTTTTGAAGTTAACAGTTCATTTTAGTTCAGTAAAGCTTGACAATTCCAGGTTTGAAATTGTCCAGATTGATTCTAGTGAAGGTGTATGGACTTTAAAAACACAGTGGAGCGCTTCCTGTATTACCGCATCGCACGTTGGAATAGAGCATTTTCAGTTTGAGAGAAGAACCCAGCCTATTATGCAAGGTTTGTGCGTTAAAAGCGTGAATGAAACGAAACAAAACACAACTCCAGGTCTGTTTGCGCTGAGGAAACAACATTATAACACAGATCTGAAAATGGCGTATTAAAGGCCTTTTAGCACCAGCTATGTCCCTCTAATACTATAATTAACCGCATCTAAACGTAGGATATCAAAGAGTGGAGACATAAGACAACGGATGAGTCATTTCCTCTGAGAGATCGACAGTGTCCCAGGGGAGAAAACGCATTAGTCGGTCCAGTGGCGGCACACTGTATAATTACATAGGCAAGTTTAGCTCTGTTGTTGAATGTTGGGGTCAAAATGTTACGTGGAAAGCGCGTGATGACTTTGCGAGCACTTCCTGGGCACTTTAGAGCAAGACTAACAAAAACAATTAACCCTTAGGTCAGCGTCTGGGAAGTTTCAGAGTCTCCAGGCCTGTCACAAGAAGTGCAATCGACTGCTGCAGGAAATATCACTGGAAAACTGGAATATTGTGACATCATGCTACGTAAGCAAGAGAATACCCCCAAAAATCTGATTCTACATTGCCGCGTTTACATGTGAGCTTTAATTCAGAATAAAAATCATAATTCCGCTTTAAAAAGACCATGAAAACACTTAGTTCCTAATGAAAATGATTATTCAGAATTAAATTTAATTCCGAAGAAAGTGAGTGGTTTATTCCGATTTTAAAGCCCAACTGATTTATTCCTTGCTCATGTAAAAGTTTATTCTTCTTCTTTTTTTTTTTAAACTTTATTTTTGTGTGTGTTTGAAAATTTTATACGTTTACAAAACAAAACGAAACGGAAGTGCAGACCACAACAAAACAAAGTAAAATAAAGATAAAATTTAAATTCAAATTCAAATTAAAATTCAGAGCATCTAGAGTAACCAATAGTTATCTGTCCTGACAGTATTAACATATCGAATTCAAATAATCATTCCATTTCCTCCAATACCTATTACATTTAGCAGTAGAAAGTCTCAATGAAAATGTCAATCTTTCCATGTCATACATCTCGTTGACTACTTTGATCCAGTCAGTGAGTCCAGGTGCATCTTTACACAACCATTTCCTGGTAATGGCTTTCTTTGCTCCAGCCAGCAATATTGACAAAAGATATTTGTCTGATTTCTGTAATCCACATATAATATTACAAAAAAAGACCTCAGTAAATCCCAGTGATATTGGCAGGTGTAATCTGAATATACTTTGAATAGCTTTTATCACCATTGTCCAGTAGGATGTGATCTTAACACAGTCCCAAAATATGTGAAAATGCCCTGCTCTGACATCACCACAGTCTCTCCAACACCGAGCCTCTCTGGGTCATTACTCCGCTTACTCTTAATATAGGGTGGAACAAAAAAACGTACAGTAGTTTTCCATGTGAATTCTCTCCAAAGACCAGAGCTGGAGGTGGTCATTGCAGTTCTGCAGATATTGTACCAGTCATCCTCAGATATTGTAATATTAGAATCTTTTTCCCATGCTTCTTTAATGTATATACTAGAAATGTTCTTTGATGCTTGTAGTTTATTCTTCTTAAAAAATAATTCTGCTCGTTCAGCGCACGCCTGTTGAGTCGCCCTTCTGACGCGATTCAGACAATCCGGCTCCACCAGTCCTCACTTTGGACTTTCATCCACGTCTCTTTGGAAAAGGAAAAGGACGAGGTTTCTGGTGTTGGCGTTTTGTGGGGCAGTGGCGGCAACATCCGTAGAAAGGAACGTGTGAGTGTACAGTCACAGCCAAGAGTGGTGGGATTGCGATGTGCTTCGCTGCTTCACTCACACGGAGTTCAAACACTATTTCCATATGACAAGAAGAATGTTTGTGTCCATTTGCGAGCATCTAGGTCAAACGAATGTGACCTGACCATTAGGATCTTGAAGCTGCATGTCAAAAGATCGGATATGTATCGGTTTTAGGAGCACATATCCAAGTGGTCTGGGTTGCATTTGAAAAAAAAAAACAGATCTGTGTTGTTCAGACTGTCATTAAAAGATCAGATACAGGTCACGTAGGGGTGAAAAAATTTGATTTGGGTCACTTCAGGCTGCAGTCTGAACGTGGCCTAAAAATGTTACACGGTGCAGTTGAAACGTAACTGTCAGGACGTAACATCTGATTTATAATTTGATGTACATATAATTAGAAGGACAAAACATTAAAACATCCACAAAATCTGGTATTTTCAGAGAATAGACACAAAAATGAGGAAATCACCTATATTATATCTGAAGGAGCGAAGTAAGAAACACAAACGTTCAAAAAATTTAAATGCAAAAATTGTGCACTGTCCCTGTCTCAAATAAATAAATAAATAAATTTCATACTGTCAAGATGAAGTTTCTGTCACTGGTTCACTAATCCAATCCAATCCAATCCACTTTATTTATATAGCACATTTCACAAACAAACTGTTTCCAAAGTGCTGCACAAATACATAAAAAATAACAACAATAAGATGATAAAGTAAATTACTAAAATAATACTAGTCTTAAAGTCATAAAACTAGTAAAATAATATAAAATAATATAAAACCAGTAAAATAAAAATAAAACTATATCATAGAATAGAAATAAATAAACCAATAAATAAATTAAATCAGTAAAACCAATAAAAATAAATAAAAGACACAGAGGACCACACAACTCACGCGGTGTTAAAAGCCAGAGAATAAAAGTGGGTCTTCAGACGAGATTTAAAACTCTCCACTGTGGAGCTGCTCGAACGTGAAGCGGCAGATCGTTCCAGAGTTTAGGGTCGACCACAGAGAAAGCCCTGTCCCCTCTGGTTTTAAGTCTCGTCTTAGGCCCCTGAGCTGGAGCTGGACCTCGGACCTCAGAGCGCGAGCAGGGGTATAAATTTGGATGAGGTCCGAGATGTACTGTGGAGCCAGTCCATTCAAAGCTTTAAAAACAAACAATAAAATCTTAAAATCAATTCTAAAATTAACAGGGAGCCAGTGCAAAGATGCAAGGATTGGGGTTATGTGCTCTCTCTCCTTTTTGTTCCTGTTAAAAGTCGCGCTGCAGAATTTTGGACTAACTAAGTAAAGTGCGTTTTGCGAAATGCCGGAATAAAGTGCATTACAGTCGTCCAGGCATGATGAAATAAAAGCCTGCATAACTTGTTCAAATAGTTTAAAAGATAAAAAAGGTTTAACTTTAGATAAAAGCCGCAAATGATAAAAACTTGATTTTAAAACATTGTTAATCTGTTTAAGTCTAAGTGACGCCTTGGTGACCGTGGGACGAACATGATTTTTGAGGAATCCCACATTAGTGAGGGAACTGTTGGCCCCAAACAGTATCACCTCAGTCTTATCTTCATTGAGTTTCAAAAAGTTTTGGGCCAACCACGCCTTGACGTCCGATAGACAGTCGAGCAGGGGTGTCAGGGGGCAGTGATCCTTTTGCCAAAAATAAATTTGGCAATCATCTGCATAAAAATGATAAGACAGGCCATGTCTTCTAAAAATTTCTCCAAGAGGGAGCAGATAAAGTGCAAAAAGCATAGGCCCCAGGATTGAACCCTGGGGGACTCCACTAAGAAGAGGGGTGGATGACGAGGTGGAGTCCCCCAGCCTTACAACGAAGGACCGCCCAGAGAGGTACAACCTAAACCATTCCAGGGCGGTCCCCCTGACACCCACACATTCTTCAAGGCGTTTTAAAAGAGTTGCATGGTCAACTGTGTCAAAAGCAGCAGTCAAGTCTAAAAGCACTAAAATGGCAGAATCACCAGCATCAGTTATTAAAAACAGGTCATTAAAAACCTTTAAAAGTGCAGACTCAGTGCTGTGAAACGCCTTGTAGCCTGACTGAAAAGTGTAAAATTCCAAACTAAGGCCCCATCTACACTAGTATGTACTGTATTTGAGTCGTTTTCATTACAGATACAGTGTTCGTCCACACTAATCCGATGGAAAACGGCTCCAGAGACGTAACGATCTGGTACTGCTGACGTAGGAGCTCTAGTTGCGTCCTTATTGGACCACGTCACTTGCGCCTTCCTGATTTGCCGGGTTTGTGGCATCGGTTCACGTGACACTATTGCGGAAAACAGTTTAAACAAACCATAGACTTGCTAGTAGGCAATGGAAAACGAGGAACAACCTTAGATGTCTCTGCTATCTCTCTCTGACTCGCCATCTTCCTTGGCTCGAAATCTGTTGCTGCAACTTCAGAAACGGTGCTCCGCTTCCTTGTTTTTACCACCCATGTGATGTCGTGATGACGTGACGCCAGCCTAGTCATGTGACCAGCGTTTCAGGCGGTTTCACGTTATTGTGTGGATAGGGAATGCTTTTATTGCAGGCACAGAAACGACGTGTCTGGACGCAAATCTTTTCCGATACGGCAGTGATTCATTTGAGTGTAAACGTAACCTTAGTCCGTCTTGAAACAACATTATTGCGTTGTTCTCTTTACACCAGTGCTGTTTTGAACTGCAAACACAAACCTGTAACTTTTATCTGATGAAAATATATCAAATACTATAAAATCAGAGCGTGGATCGGAGGTGAGGCGATGAAAGCAGCCTGGAGTGTGCTCCTTCTAAAATCAGTGAGTCATTTACAAAGACAGTCTTGAAACATGCAAGGCTAAACAGGGAACAAGCACCGGGATGATTGCGTTTGAATATCTTATACTATTTAGGTCAATGTGCTGTTCATTTGTAATAAAAGTTCTTGCAATCTTCAGCGGCTGGCTTTATACAGTCAGTGTTATCTCTACCTGAGCCTTTTCTGTTCTATAATTCGATTTCTGATACATAGATTATTTTTGTCTATTAGGGACACTGTTGGGCAAGTTACTTTGAAACTGTAATGCGTTATTTATTACCTATTACTGTCATTTCAAAGTAATTCGTTACATTACAATATTACTGCATTTAAAATGTAAGGCATTACATTACTATTGCATTACTTTAAGTTACTCTCACCAAAATAACTTTTGCGCTGTATATGGACTGAACCAGGACTAAACCAGGTCTAAACCAGGACTAAACCAGAAACCAGGACTAAACCAGAACTGAACTAGGACTAAAACAGGACTCACTGTAGGGACGGGCTCGAAGGTGACCGCAGGAGAAAGGAGCGGCTCTGCTCCGCACCTCACGGAGGTAAGAGCGACTGTCGCCCGATCGCTCTTTATGGACCCTGCTGCTCGGGCTCGCGGCCCTGATTTCAGCAACTATTTGCAGGGACCCGAGCCGGTGCAAGAGTCTGTTACAGCGCGTAACTTCTACCTTCCTTCAGCGTGTCCAGAAGTCCAACTTTTTGTGTGATGGTTTGCATCTTCCTCTGCCTTTTGGGTGCGAGCGCAGGAGCCTTTGTCGGTGCAGAACGTTTCGTCGACGTTGTGGGTTTCGTCGGGGAGAAAACTTACAACCGTACAGCACTTCAGAAACACACTGATACAGATTGAACATGTATTTAAATTTGGCAGCTGAACACATTCTGTACTGTACTGTACAGGAGACAGGAGTCCCTTGGCCAGTCAGGACGCAGCGGGAGGAACGCAATACGCATTCATACAATGTAAAAAAAAAAAAAGGCATGCAAAATTGCACACACAAAAAAATCTGCGAGACAGCGAAAAGTGAACTGCGATAGAGGAGGGACGAGTGTAAACCAGGTCTAAACCAGAACTGACCCAGGTCTAAACCAGGTCTAAACCAGAACTGACCCAGGTCTAAACCAGGTCTAAACCAGTGACCCAGGTCTAAACCAGGTCTAAACAGCGTGGAGTTCTTTGTCAGTCCTTTCGCCCGCGGTTACCTGAAGGTCTATGAGGGCGCATCTCCGGCGTTTCACCACTGCTGATATCGAGGTGATTTTAGCGAATTTGTATGATGAAGAAAAACCCACCACTTCAATCCAGGTAAAAAAAAAAAACATTGTAACGCGCGTTACTCACATTTGTACCGAGTAAAATATTACTATTTTTTCCCCTGTAATGCCTTACATTACTGCGTTACAGCAAAAAGTAATGCATTACTGTAATTCGTTACTTTTATAACGCGTTACTCCCAACACTGATTAGGGATGAGACAAGATCTTGTGCCACAAGAATTTTACCTTTGGTTTGGACTAAAAAAAAGAGTGAAGAGCTGGGGAGAAGCTGTAGTTTCAAAAAGTAGAAGTACAATGACCGTTAAAGAATGGCATAAAATAAATTAAAATCGTGAAGCCTGTTTTGATGGATTGCACTACTTATTATATTTATTACAAATTATGTCAGAATTGTGTCTTGTCTTATTTTCACGGTGTGTCTCGTCCCACACAACACCTGTTATCTAGACTTTAAATTGAAAATTTAATCTTATAATCCAGAGAGCTACAGCAAGTACCAGTTTAAAGATACAGGACTACAGTCAATCAGGGCAGTAAATACACATTCTTTTTTTTATTGTGTTTTTATGTTTTTCTTACTGAAGATGCACACACAAACACTTCCAAAATAAATATCATTAATGTATACAAAGTAGTGATATGTAAAGCCCCACTGTGTAACGTTTAAGTGAAAAACTAAAATGAAAGCATGTTTGCATTTTTGGTTCATTTTTATGTTTTTATTAAACTTTAAAACTTTGAACTTTGATGTGCATTCTCACTCTGAGCGGCCTTGCATCTAATTGGAATCATGCAGGTGACTTTACACCTCCGGAAAGTTACACAGTTTACAACAAATTTAGACTCAAAAAATAAAAATTAAAAAAGAAATCATTGACAAATTGAAGTGGTTCTTGATTCAGTTTTGATAACTTGCACTGTCCTTGAGACTGTGGGTTTTTTCGGAAGGTTCAATGCGTGTCCTAAAAAGAAGCACAGGAGATGGAGAATCCGAGAGAACAGGCCACTTTATTTCAGCATTTCCATTGAGAGAGATTCAAGTTGATTACCAAGTACAACTGTCACCCCGGAACGACGTCTCTGACCAACTCAAAATCAGGGGTAGCTTTATACTACATCTTGACAAAACATTAACTTGTTGATTTAGCATATACAGCAAGAAAATGAACAATACTGCTGACCCAGTACACCTTATCATGGGTGGGAACATGCCACGGGGTCCACATATGTCAGTTTTTCTGCTTCGTGGCACTCAAAGTCCAGAAAAACATGTTCTTTATGGCACTCCAAGTACAGAAAAAACATGTTATGTAGACCTATAGATAGTCATACGTGTTTTCCACCCTGTTGTCATTCCAAAGTCCATAATATTAGGTGAATTAGCATGACCACCACATAATATTTCCCACAAGACACACTTGCACATATTAGCAAACACAAACAAATACAATTTCAAATTGTAAGAAAACTCAAGAAAAATGGTCCTGTTTAGGTGTTGTTTTAACAAAAGCCCGGTTTATAGTTCACCTCGTCACCGTTGTTTTTGATTTATGGATTTCTGTCAAGGTCTATGTGCTGTGAAGCCGCCACAACGCAAGGGGCCAAAAATTTAAAAATCACATTCGTGTATACAAAATGAAGCGGGAAAGCAGAGTACTGGAAATGTATGTAGAGCGGATCTAGAGAGGAAACATCACAGCCCTTATTGTCACAGTTCTGCCTTTTTGTTTGTTTTCCCCAGTCCAGCTCCGTTTGTCAGTCCATTCCGGTCCTCCTTTTGTCACCTCCCTCCTTTCCCTACAGCTGCCTCTCATTCCGTCATCAGCCCAGGCCCAGTCTATATATACTCCCTCTTCTCCCTCAGTTCTTGCCAGGTTGTAGACGTACTCTCAAGCTCCTGAAAATCTGAACCCCAATTTCTGAAACCCCTGTATTACCCCTGTATCCGATCTGTTTGTGACTTCTGCAATTCTGAGTTTCCCTGTTTGTTGTCCCTGTTCCTGAGTTTCCTCCTAGTGTGTTTTTTACTAGTGTATTCCCAGTCTTGGAAGATATTTTTGTTCACATTTTATATCATACATTCCTCTGTTATATTTTCAGTCTGAGTTACCATTATACATTACCTGTTAGAGGACACGTTCTGTTATTAACTAAGAGTTTGTTGCCTGTATACTTGTGTTGCATTTGAGTCCAATTTACCTGCGTGATACTTATTGTCTGTGTCGCTTTCCCTTGCTGTCTGTGTCATTTCGACGCATAGTTATAAAATTTCAGAGGTGCACATCGGTCGACGCAAATGCCGTGAAGAGGGGATTCATGATGACAAATCGACGCAGACGATTTTACACACGACCATAAATTGGTCTTAATGCTAAGTAGCTTCTGACTGTCTTTTTTATTTGAGAGAGACTTGGGTAACAGCACAAATCAGCTCACCTGTTGTAGTTCCAACTAACTCAGTTCTTTCTGTTCAGATGATATTAAAATAAAACTCAAATTAAAGTGTTCAAAACCTCAGATAGAGTAGTTCACATCCCCACAGAATGTTGACGGTCAGCAGTGTTGGGAGTAACGCATTATAAAAGTGACAAATTACTGTAATGCATAGTTTTTTGCTGTAACGCAGTAATGTAAGGCATTACAGGGAAAAAAATGTTAATGTTTTACTTGGTACAAATGTCAATAATGCGCGTTACAATGCTTTTTTAACCTGGATTGAAGTGGTGGGTTTTTCGATTTTCTTCATAATAATTCACTAAAATCACAGCGAAATCAGCTGCAGTGAAACGCCAGAGACGTAGACCGTCAGGTAACCGCGGGCGAAAGGACGGACGCAAAACTCCGCGCTCCACGAGGCGAATCGCAGCTGACACCCAATCGCGCCTTGTAGACACCCTGAGCCCGTGGAACAGGGTGTCTTTCAAGTTCTAGGCCAAGATTAGTCCTGGTTTGGTTCTGGCTTGGTTCTGGTTTAGTCCTGGTTTAGAACTGGTTTAGACCTAGTTTAGACCTAGTTTTGTCCTGGTTTAGTCCAGGTTTAGTCCTGGTTTAGACCTAGTTTAGCCCTGGTTTAGTCCTGGTTTAGACCTAGTTTAGTTCTGGTTTGGTCCTGGTTTAGACCTAGTTTTGCTCTGGTTTAGTCCTTGTTTAGACTTGGTTTAGTCCTGGTTTAGCTCGGGTTTAGCCCTGGTTTAGTCCTGGTTCAGCTCTGGTTTAGTCCTGGTTTAGACCTAGTTTTGCTCTGGTTTAGTCCTTGTTTAGACTTCGTTTAGTCCTGGTTTAGCTCGGGTTTAGTCCTAGTTTAGTCCTGGTTTAGACCTAGTTTAGACCTAGTTTAGTCCTGGTTTAGAACTGGTTTAGACCTAGTTTAGACCTAGTTTAGTCCTGGTTTAGACCTAGTTTAGGCCTAGTTTTGCTCTGGTTTAGTCCTTGTTTAGACTTGGTTTAGTCCTGGTTTAGCTCGGGTTTAGTCCTAGTTTAGTCCTGGTTTAGACCTAGTTTAGTCCTGGTTTAGACCTGGTTCAGTCCCGGTTCAGCTCAGGTTTAGTCTTAGTTTAGTCCTGGTTTAGACCTAGTTTAGACCTGGTTCAGTCCTGGTTTAGTCCTGGTTCAGCTCGGGTTTAGTCTTAGTTTAGTCCTGGTTTAGTCCTGGTTCAGTCCATATACAGAGCAAAATTTCAGCATGTTCAGTTATTTTGGTGAGAGCAACTTAAAAGTAATGCAAGAGTAAAGTCATGCCTTACATTTTAAATGCCGTAATATTGCAATGTAATGAATTACTTGAATATGAAATGACAGTAACAAGTCATAAATAACGCATTACATTTTTAAAGTAACTTACCCAACAGTGTCAGTCAGTAGTGAAGTTTTCATTTCAAACCGAGAAGTTGCCGTGTGTAGACCTCCCCGAACGTCGCCCAAAGTCTAAAACGTTAACAGAAGCCGACGTAATGCTGTTTCTGTTTGATGCATTTATCTCCACACATATGACAAGCCGCTCTATACCTGATGGCTCCTCTGATTTCTTTTCTCAAATCCATTATCACTCCCTACAGTTCATCACATATGGCGGTTGTTTTTTTGTTATTTTTTTCCCATGTTATTTTTCACATAGACTGTTTTTGTCCCTCTGGGGTGGTAATATGCAATTATAGTCCTTTGGTATGCGCGTGAGTCACCAATCTGCTGACAAATAACAGACAAGAGATGGAAACACGCTCCTCTGTACGCGTCACGTTTAGATCTGAAATTGAATTAATGTGGCGCTGATTTATGGGAACGCCTGAGGGGAGCGCTGTGATGAGGTGTGGAGAATACAGGAAATCCCAAATGACATCTTTAAAGAGACATGGTGTGATGTATTATAGATATGAAAATACTTTGGATAACTTTGGATTGGCATTTTATGTTTTAATGTCAAGGAATGTAAGGAAAAATTGAAAGAAATTGGATGAGTATATACCGTAAAGTACCAATAATAATAGCCGGGGCGTTTATTAGTTTCAATCACTTCACAGACCAGGCTTTTATTTGAGACCAGGCGGCAATTTGGGGCAAGCGATTAATTCCTTCCTCAGTAAACCTGGGAAAAATACAGTTTTTACGGCACACCGCGGAGGACGCGTCGCCGTTTTACGATGGCCCGGCGACTACTTTGCCTACCGATTTCTGCCACCTCGTCCCCTGCCTTTTCTCGCCACAACTTTCCTCTTACGCCACAGCAGCTACAATGAGATTCGTGCTTCCTCCGAATTCCCAAACTGAAGTAAAATTACCAAAAACTCCTAAAAGCTGCTTCTGTTTCCTGCCTGCTATGTTGCACCTAGGGATGGGCATGATTAATCGATTAATCGATAATTGATCATTAAGAATTTCATCGATTATGTTCATTTTAATCGACAAACCGAATGTAGGTTGCTGTGCGTAGCGTGACCAAACAGGGGTCTGTACATGTGTCTCTCTGCACTCAGAAGGAGCGAGACACAAACATTCGGTCAGTCTGCAGCGTACCGCAGCGCAAATGTGTATTTAACGATGATTTATACAAGAAAATCCAGGCTTTCCGTTGCGTTCGGGACAAGTGTGAGTCCATGTGCACAGTGAACAAAGCAGCACATATGTTTCTGTGTCCAGTGGGAAAAAGTTTTACCAGGTGAGAGTCGCGCAATGTCGATGACGAGTCCCCACCTCCCTCCCCCCGTACGGTGTCCTGGTTTTGACAAACGCAAATATGATCACACTAACCTGTATTCACCTGAGTCATGTCTTTTAATCCGACAGAAATTGACCGCATCAGCGACACAAGAGCTGTAGTTTTATCTTCGCTGAGTTTATGTAAATTAGCGATGTGGTTTTAAGTTTTGTTTCTGTGAGAGTTGCGCAAAACTGAATTAAACACATTATAATGTCAAACGGATTGATGTGGCTCTAGAGTCGTTAAGGTTTATATGTCGTAAAGTTGAATTTATTTATGCAGATTAGTAGTGCAGATAGTAATAATAATGATGATCATTTTAATATAAAAACGTTAATGATTAATCGGTAATCGATCGTTAATTCTTCCGACGATAGATTAAGAAAATTTCATCGAATGCCCATCCCTAGTTGCACCATCTTTAATTTTTTACGTCACTTCAAAATTCTTCGGATTTCACAGCAACGTCATCTGTTCCGCCACTTTTTCAGTGAAGTTGAGGCTGATCAGACGCAGCGAAGAGAATATAGCCTATCCATTCCGAGTCACACAACAGTTTCGTAAAGGCAGGAATGAACTGAAGTCAAACCGGTCCTATGTCGGCTGCAAACATCATGCTCTTCATGGTGTCGCTGCACTAATCATGATATCTTGGTTAGATAAAGCACAAAAAGCGGGAAATGGGAGTTTTGAGCAGCCAGAACATAGGCGAGTTAATTTCAGAAGTTACAACTTAATATCTAGGGAGCGAGGAGTTTCCCTACATTTGAAAGTGACTCCTGAATTACAGAAAGTAATTAAAACCCTCCCGCAACATGCTGAAATTTCTTTAGCAAGTTAAAACAAATGACAGATGCAGCAGGTGAGGGGCAGGGCAATAACTTCGAAACCGAGAACATGGACTGATACAACCATGTGGGATATTCCTTTAAAGAAATATCTAACTAAAAATACACAAATGTTGAACCAGATTATTTGGGTAAACAAGCTTTCTATGTTTCAAAAATTGTAGCTCAAAATTCATTCAACTGACAAGAATCATGTGTTTGAGCCCATCAATTTGCAGCTATTCAGAAAAATGGAGAAAGAAATCAATAGAGAAAAGCATTTGGTTCTACTGAGAAACACAAAATTTTTCCCAGTTTTTTAAAAGGTACAATGTGTAACTTTTAAGGTGTCTCCGCGGAGTTGTTATTTCTTGGAGATGCTATTTATTTGCCCGGTATGTTCCACAGTAGGGCATTAAACGTCTTCCATACAATTGTTCAATTACAGGTGTTTTATAGCTGAAAAATACCTTAAAAAACACAAATTCTGACCGTGTGCAGGCTTGCTTCTCCGTAGATCTGACCATTAACCTGTCTCCACTGTGACGGTGCACCAGAAAAGTTACACAGTGCACCTTTAAATGTTGACAGGCTCAGTAAATACAGAGATATAAACCATAAACAAGGACAAAACATGAACTTTGTGACATTTAAAACCATCCAAATACTGACCTGCCTCCATCGCTTTTTATGCTATGGTCATTTCAGAATAGTACGATGTATCTGAAATATGTAATAATAATGTTAAATAAACGTGAATACTAAAGCAGTCGCCTTCTCGTAAAATGCAGAAAAATCCATCTCTTCTCATTTAAAGGCCCTGAATCAGATTTGTTGTTCATACACTACCGGTCAAAAGTTTTAGAACGCACACATTTTTCCAGTTATTTATTGCAGTTCAAGTTGTGGAAGTCCAATGAAGAGCTTGAAATGGTACAAAGATAAATACTGAACAGCCAGAGGTTAAAAAAATGACCCAAAAACACAAGTCCAAGTTCTGCCAAAACTACCTCAAGAAAAAAGGACAAGATGGTTTGTCCACAGTGATGAACTGGACAGAAGAGTGAAAGCCAAACAACCTACAAGTGCCACACATTTATGGAAACTTCTGCAACAGACGTTTTTAACACAATTTGATTTCTATTGTAGAAAGAATGAGTGTGTTCAGCTGTTATATCTGCCAAAGTTTGGCTACTTTGATGAGTCAAAGGTTTAGAATCCACTGCAGCCGCGGGGTCTTAAAAGTCTTAAAATGGTTTTACATTTCATGTTCCTAAATTAAGAACTTAAAAAGGCTTAAATTATGTTGTCCAAGTCTTATTTTTTTCACAAAGGTCCTATTTTTTTTGTATTCTCAGTCTGGCTGCAGTGCAATGTTAAGTGGAGGGAGAAAAAACAAAACAACAACGTGAAATCGCCTAATGTGAATGAACGTCTAATTTGGAGTATGCGCAAACAATACTTTGGTTTCTGGCACCGGTGGCAATGAGTAAACAATCAGAACAGTGGAGAAAAAACGTTGGATGGATCATGGGGAAGTGTAGGTTTAATCCACAGTGGCTCTTAGATTCTAGATATATTAGTTGTTTGGTCATTATTAGAACTGGATCTGGTGTTTTTGGCCCACATAATGGGCTTGATGTTGGTTAATTTTCATGTAAGTGGTCTTAAAAAGATCTTTAAAAAGTCTTAAATTTGGGGTAGTCAAACCTAGTGCCTCTGCTCAATTTCATTTCTATCCAGCAACGAGGTCAGGAATCGGAATACACTAGACGGTTCGCAAAAACCCTGGAAGTACAAGCCCGGGCACCAACTAATCAGCGAAGAGCCATATATTCTGTGTTGTCAGCGATTCTTGAGATTGAAGATGTAAAGCTGGAATAAAGAGTATGTTTGATGAACTTCATCAAGGGGAAAGACGTTATTGCTCTTCTTTCTACGGGATCTGGGGAAAGCTTAATGGCGCATTACATACATCATGACCAAATAGCAGTTAAATGATAAAAAGTACCCGCCTACCGTTGAGCGAACAAATTCTAACACTGCAAAGTCAGACGGTTTGTACGAAGTGAAACCAGTTGATGAATCAGGCTAAATCAAACCTGGGGATACCCTGGGATATGTTCTGGTCTATAAATTGTTTTGATGATTTCTTTTTCAACTCAAATGGCTTATTTGTTCTATGCTTTCATTTTAGAGAGCAATGACGTTTATTATAAATGGAATAATGTTCTGTCAAAAACTGGAAAAAGTGTAGTGTTCTAAAGCTTTTGACCTGTAGTGATATATTAAAGCTAAATTAGTCTTGCCCCAGTTCAGATATATTGTATAAACAGCTCTTGAGGTCAAAATAACACCTCTGTTTACTGTCTGCATCTAATTATAGGACTTTTTATTGTCCAATGATCAGGAAGTGCACGTTAAATTGACTCTTGTGAGCTTTTAGTCGTGTTATAATGTTACTTCATCAAAAACAGACCTGGAATTGTGTTTTGTTTCATTCACACATGTTTGAGTAACGCTTTCTTCTTAGTTTTTCTACGTCTCCAAAGCTCAAAACGCTCTGTCCCACCTTGTGATGTCACAAATTGCTAGTTTTCAAGTTCCTTTTACCTGTAGTTTTGTAGAAATTGGCAATTTCAGGTCTGAGGAAACAGCACTGTAAGATATCTCAATCAATTAATGTCTCAATTTGCTTTCACTAAACGCTTTCTCTTGTTAATACGCAACTCTAACGCTCGCAGCTACTGTTTCTAGCCTTATTTACATCGCCTCGCTCCCTGCAGAGACCGCGGGACGCTTTCAAGGCTCGTGTTTTCTGGCAATCGCTGTTGAATTTAAATCAGAACCAAACGCGCTGATCGTATTTACAATGACGTTGGCTTGAAGCTAGAAGAAGAAGAAGAAGGTTGCAGACTCGGTGTTATATTGTTTTTGTAATGCAGAGTCTGTGTCTGAGCCGCGGGGCCTTAAAGCGCCGGATAACCCGTAAATAAAGCTCTTTCTTTGTGTTTCTAATGTGAATCAAGTGGCCCTCGAGTGTAAAAAGCTATTATCGGGAATCTGGCCCCTGAATAGGTTCATTATGGGCGGGCTGGGGTCACTGTTTGGGCTGTCGGTGGGGCAGAGTGTGGTGTTGTAAAGTGGAGAGAGTGGGGAGCGGGGAGTGTGCCGGTGCAGCTGCTGGAACTCATTTTAGTCAAGGGCAGAGTGCTCATGTATGACACAGAGAGAGGGGGATGGAGAGAGGAGAGGAAGGAGAGAGGGGGGTGGTGTTGTGTTGGATAGGGAGAGAGAGACGGAGGCGAGATGGAGAGAAAGAGGGGGTATAGAGAAAGTGGATAGAGTGTTGGGTGGAGGAGTGGGAGAGAAATATGGAGAGAGGGAAGGGAGGAATAGGGAGAGGGAGGATTGGGATAGGCAGAGTGAGAAAGGGAGAGAGAGAGTTGGAGAGGAGGAAGGATGGAGAGAGGGAAGGGAAGGAGAGAAAGAGGTATTAAGAGATAGGATAGAGATAGGATACTAAAGGAATGAGAGGAAGAGAGAGAGATTGGGAAAGGAGAGAGAGCAGTAAAGAGACAGGACGGTGATGGAGTCAGAGAATGAGAAAGAAAGCAAAGTAGAGAAACAAGGGTGATAAAGGAGTGAAAGAGAGAGAGATGAAGAGATAAGATAAGATAAGATAATCCTTTATTGTCTCCCATGGGAGAAATTTGTCTTGGGACAGGGGGTAACATGTTTTATCAAAAAACAGGACAACACAACACAAAGCAGCACATAAACACCATAAAACAAAGTAAATATGAGACCAGTATGACCACGAGTGATGCACCAACAGGACCTTTAAATTATCCTTAACAGGCAAACCCTTGCATTCTTCTGTTCTATTCATTATTGCACATTCCCTAAGCCTATGTGCAGTTTTAGTTATAATTATTGCACATTCCCTAAGCCTATGTGCAGTTTTGATTGCACATTCCCTAAGCCTATGTGCAGTTTTGATTGCACATTCCCTAAGCCTATGTGCAGTTTTGATTGCACATTCCCTAAGCCTATGTGCAGTTTTGATTGCACATTCCCTAAGCCTATGTGCAGTTTTGATTGCACATTCCCTAAGCCTATGTGCAGTTTTGATTGCACATTCCCTGAGACTATGTGCAGTTTTGATTGCACATTCCCTGTGACTATGTGCAGTTTTGATTGCACATTCCCTGAGACCTATGTGCAGTTTTAGTTATAATTATTGCACATTCCTTAGCCTATGTGTAGCATTAATGGCACATTCCCTACACCTATGTGCAGTTTTGATTGCACAATCCCAAAGCCTTTTATAATTATTTTTTAACTGCATTACGTCTATAGATAGAAAGAGTCGGGATGGTGGTTAGAGAGGCAGGACTAAGGAAAAAGGGAGAGAGTGAAGGCGGGAAAGAGATAAAAAGAGAGAAGGGCTGAGGGAGGAAAACGGATGGAAGAAGGATGAGAGAGAAAGAGTGGGAAGGGAGCGAAAGAGAAAAAATGGTGCATGAGAGGAAGAGGAGAGAGAGACAGTGAAAGGAGTTAGATAGCACGAGAGAGAAAGAGACTGATAGAGAGGACTGTGAGAGAGAAAGAGAGGGAGATAGAAAGACAGAGAAAGAGAGGATCAAAAATGGTGTGTTTCCTGTGTTGTTGGTGTGGGAGGAGAGTGGGCGAGTGAATAAAGTCACGGTGGAGGTGGGAGAAGGACCAGGGGGGAGGTCGCCTTTTTCAAATTCACTTTTTTGTGTTTTTTACATTCACATCTTTGCTCACGGTGGATTTTAAAGTAGAGCCGGAAACACTGGTACTATTGGTGCTAAACAAGTACTGACGTCCTCTCATTTGTAGACTTTAATCAGCATTTTAAGCTTGTTTTAATGTAGAAATATTACTGACAACGTGCTCATTTATTACTATTTTCAGATCTATGTTCCTCATCACGAAGGTCCTATCAACACTAGTTCATATTAGAGTTGTTTTCGTTGTGGATACAGTGTTCGTCTACGCAAATCCGATAGGAAACGGCTCCAGAGACGGAACGATCAGGTGCTGCCATCTGATCGGGCAGTGTGTGGACGCCTGAAAATGTTGATGCGCTGACGTAGGAGCTGTAGTTGCTTCCTTATTGGACCACGTCACTGTGATTTGCACCTTCCTGATTCACTGGGTTGGTAACATCAGTCATGGGACACAATTACGGAAAACAAACCATAGACAAACAGGAAACAGCAGAGCTAGAACTGCTTTCTACTTTCACGCTCGCCATCTTCCTCTGCTCGAAATCTGCCGCTGCAACTTCAGACACGGTGCTCCACTTCCTTGTTTTTACCACCCATGTGACTTTGTGATGACATGATGCCAGCCTAGTTTTGTGATTAGCTTTTCAGGCGGTTTTGCATTACTCTGTGGATAGGGAAGGGACACAGAAACGACGTGTCTGGACGCAAATCGTTTCCGATACGGTGATTCGTTTCAGTGTAAACGTAACCAAACATACCTGGAGTTGTGTTTTGTTTCTTTCACACATTTGACACACACACACTCTGAATATTTAGGATGTATTCTTCTCAAAAAACACTCTTTTCCACCTTATGATGTTATGTGGGGATACAGGAAGTGCTCCAGTGTGTTTTTAAGCTCCATACACCTTCACTTGAATAATTTGGATCATTTCAGGCCTGGAATTGCCGAATCTCTACTGAAATAAATAGGTCAAAGGTAGCTGTTAAATTAAAAAACTTACAGCTTCATGACATCACAAGGTGTAACAGTGCATTTTGAGCTTTGGAGACGTAGACAGACAATAATGTAGGATTACTCAAACATGTGTATGAAACAAAACAACTCCACGTACACTACCGGTCAAAAGTTTTGCAACACACACGTCATCAGTTTGTTCAGCTGTTATATCTGCCAAAGGTGAACACATTGATTTTTCAACTCAAATTGCTTATTTGTCAGAGTGCAATGACAAAATATATTGAATAATTTTGAGTCAAAAACTGGAAAAAAGTGTGGTGTTCTTAAACTTTTAATCACTAGTGAATGTTTTTGATGAGGTAACAACATTATAACGTGACTTAAAGCTCACAAGAATCTATTTTGTGCAAAAAAGAACCTTTAAAGGTTGTATGGAGGATTTTTTTTAGTTTCAAACTGTCAGTGAAAGATTAAAATACCATTACAGAGACGCAGCAGCTTTGTAATTATGATGACCAAAAAAAAAAAAAAAGAACGAAAATCTATCAACTGTGGATGTGTTGAGGCCAGATAAACATCAGCCAATAGAAAACGAGGCTCCCTCATTTTCTATTGGCTGTTGGGTTGTCAATTAAACTTCCTAGTATAACTGATTCGTCGGAGCGTGGGGATTATGTGGTTTACACAGCGGTTCTTAGAGGCTTTTTCGAACTGTCGCTCGCACTTCGCACAAAGTTTGTCGCGACGGCGGACGAGAATCCACGACCGGTTCGCCGCAAAAGAAAGTCCGTTTTTGAGATCGCTGATAGAAGAACAGAAGGGGAAAAGGAGCAAAGCCAAACTGAGGTGATTCTTGGAGATCTCGTCCAGCGATGGCGCGACCGAAGCAGACGAAGGGTCTAAAAACTGACGCGTCAGTCGCTGAATTACTTCTAGACAGGAAACTTCAACAGAAATTCTGAATACGCACAAGGACTGTCGCTGTATTTCTCTTCCCTTAAAAAAATCCTCTATACAACCTTTAAAGTAGCACGTTTCTCCCATTTCCCCAATCAATGTGTTACACAATGAAGAAAAATTAAACCCGTTGCCATGGGAATTGTCAATTTAACAAAATCTTTATCTATTGAATTGTAAAACGTTGCCTTGAAACTTGAAACCCAAACCGACAAATTCATTAACTCCTCAGTCGCTCGCAGCATCTTGCCCATCGACATGACAACAAAACGAAATACCAGCGGGAATCAAACTGGCAGCCTTTTGGTAATCGGGCAAACGCCTCAACCCGCCGCACCGCTGCTTCCTCTCACGCCATGTGGTGGAAATCAAAACGGATATAACTTCATTAGCAGTAAAGCACTTGAGACGCAGTAAATGTCAAACGTCTTCACATCTTCACTAATGATCGTCGAGAGTCTTATGTGGGGGGGGCGGTTTTCTTAGAGGTTGACCCCGCGCGCCGCCGTTGTTATGGTTACGCCGGATTTAAATCGGATCCTGCTGGAGGTGACATAAGTGACGTTAATCGGTATTGTCATCTGAGAGCGGTTAAGTAACGGGATGCAGAGTCGACCGTTGTGTGTAATGTGTAATGTGACTAATGTAGTGTAGCTTTGTTATCAGTGTTGGGAAGGTGACTTTTAAAATGTATTTCTCTACAGATTACAGATTACATACCTCAAAATGTAGTTTGTAACGTAATCCATAAAATTACTTAAAGAGAGTAACGTAATCTGAATACTTTGGATTACTTGATTTGCTGTAGAGAAGCAAAGACGAGGAAATCTTCACATAAGATGTTTTGTCTGATAAAATAAAATAAAAAGCCCAAACTTTACTGAACCAAATTAAAAATATTATTGATAGAAGAGGATTAGACACAGTCCATGCAGCATGATTTAGTCCAGTTAAATGCTGTTTTCGACCTGGTTTAGACCTGGATTTAGACCTGGTTTTAGACCTGGTTTAGACCTGGTTTAGACTTGGTTTAGACCTGGTTTAGACCTGGTTTAGACCTGGTTTAGACCTGGTTTAGACCTGGGTTAGACCTGGATTTAGACCTGGTTTTGGACCTGGTTTGGACCTGGTTTTAGACCTGGTTTTAGACCTGGTTTAGACCTGGTTTAGACCTGGTTTAGACCTGGTTTTAGACCTGGTATAGACCTGGTTTAGACTTGGTTTAGACCTGGTTTAGACCTGGTTTTAAACCTGGTTTTAGACCTGGCTTGGACCTGGTTTAGTGTCCAGCAATGAGTGGAATTACCGGAAAAAAAACAAACAAACAAACTGGAAAATAGCGCCTGTGTAATCCATTTATTTCAACAAAGTAACTGTAATCCAATTACCTCTCACTGAAACAGTAACTGTAACTGAATACAGTTACTCATAATTTGTACTCTGATTACGTAACTCCGGTACATGTAATCTGTTACTCCCCAACACTGTTTGTTATTCAGCTGTAAATGTAATCTATATTTAGACTAAATATTCAACGTTCATCATATTTAAAGTGGATAAATGAAAAAATTAAACTTGACATATATAAATTACAATCAGGTTCATTTGGTCTTCCGATAATTTATGTTATTACTGTATTTTCTGGGTTATTGCACACGC
Organism: Boleophthalmus pectinirostris; assembly: GCF_026225935.1. Taxonomy (NCBI): domain Eukaryota; kingdom Metazoa; phylum Chordata; class Actinopteri; order Gobiiformes; family Gobiidae; genus Boleophthalmus; species Boleophthalmus pectinirostris. The sequence goes on along the minus strand of NW_026571353.1, from coordinate 31,558,237 downwards.
TCTTAAGCCTCCAACCCCATCAAAAAATGACTGTGTGCCCCACAATCCAGAGCGACCTGTACACGAATCCACTCAGGTGTCCCAGCACGACTTCAATAAACTACAAAACCACACCACCCGCAGAACACGCAAACACACACGGAGCAGACAGCGACCGCACAGCGACAAACACCAGCAGACACACTCATCACTCCACACCGACGAGGAACGGAACGAAGGAACGAACCGAAAAAGCGAGTGCAACGTGCCGCTTCTAGACACGACTGAACAACTGAGTCACTGCGAACACGCCGACAATCCAGACAGCACCCTCCCTACACGCCACAACTGAACAAAGCCCAGAGTCACTGTGAACGTCACAAACAAAGTCCCACTGACCCATCACACTGTTGTGTTTCGTTTAAAGTCTGGTGCGGTTTATCTTTGAAAAAAAGTTTGAAAATAGGGCATCTAATGACAGTGCGTTTTATAATTTAGAGCGTCTAATAGCCCGGAAAATATGGTAGATTCTTTTGTCAGACCAAGAGTTTGTTTTCATACCTGACAGTGTCGACTGCTCGGAGTGGTCACGTGATGTTGCTGTGACAATCTGACAATCTACACGGGCGCACCTCCGGGCCCATCCCAACACTCAGTCCTGGTTCAGTCCTGGTTCAGTCCTGGTTCAGTCCTGCTTCAGTCCTGCTTCAGTCCTGCTTCAGTCCTGGTTCAGTCCTGGTTCAGTCCTGCTTCAGTCCTGCTTCAGTCCTGCTTCAGTCCTGCTTCAGTCCTGCTTCAGTCCTGCTTCAGTCCTGCTTCAGTCCTGGTTCAGTCCTGGTTCAGTCCTGGTTCAGTCCTGCTTCAGTCCTGGTTCAGTCCTGCTTCAGTCCTGCTTCAGTCCTGCTTCAGTCCTGCTTCAGTCCTGCTTCAGTCCTGCTTCAGTCCTGCTTCAGTCCTGCTTCAGTCCTGCTTCAGTCCTGGTTCAGTCCTGGTTCAGTCCTGGTTCAGTCCTGCTTCAGTCTGCTTCAGTCCTGCTTCAGTCCTGCTTCAGTCCTGCTTCAGTCCTGCTTCAGTCCTGCTTCAGTCCTGGTTCAGTCCTGGTTCAGTCCTGCTTCAGTCCTGCTTCAGTCCTGGTTCAGTCCTGCTTCAGTCCTGGTTCAGTCCTGCTTCAGTCCTGCTTCAGTCCAGCTTCAGTCCTGGTTCAGTCCTGGTTCAGTCCTGCTTCAGTCCTGCTTCAGTCCTGGTTCAGTCCTGGTTCAGTCCTGCTTCAGTCCTGGTTCAGTCCTGCTTCAGTCCTGGTTCAGTCCTGCTTCAGTTCTGCTTCAGTCCAGCTTCAGTCCTGGTTCAGTCCTGGTTCAGTCCTGCTTCAGTCCTGCTTCAGTCCTGCTTCAGTCCTGCTTCAGTCCTGCTTCAGTCCTGGTTCAGTCCTGGTTCAGTCCTGGTTCAGTCCTGGTTCAGTCCGTATGCAATGCAAAAGTCTTGCATCTCGATCGATGTTTCTTCTGCTCAGTGAATAATGCTTGAGAAGTGATTTGAGAAGTGACGTATTTTTGACACTAGTAAACACAAACTTGAAAACTGAAAAATCAAATCATTAACCATTTTTTCATTTTGGTTTTGGGGACAAATAATGAAGAAAATAGCAGTTTTTTCATTTCTTATTTTTGGTTTTATTTTGAAAAACGAATGAACAAATGATACACGGATTCGCAGTAAATTCACAAGTAATATCATCTCTAACCACTAACCATAAATAAATACATTAAGCTTAAAACACTAGTGTACAGTACAGTGTAATTCTAGTCAGAAAACATCGCAGATTTTGCTTTTTCGATCTCTAACGGTGCCTGTCGACTGTATTTATGTTCCAACACAGACTGATGAGAAAAACACATTTTTGACAAACAAAACACGGTCATCGGGACAAAGTTGGCGCCTTTAAGAACACTTTTTGATGCATGACGCGGTTAATATTTATTCAAAATACTGGGACTAAACGTCACAGGACTCAACTTGGGCTAAATTAGAACAGAAGTACGAGGCCTGAACCGGGAAAAACTCCACTTTGGGAGCGAAAAAAAAGGAAAGATCAAATGCAATTCTGGATTTAGTATTTCAGAAAGTCATCATCTCCTAACCTCAGCGGATGGAGATGAGCGACGTTTTAATCTACATGTTAAAGTGAAGATGCATATGGAGCCCGGCTGTCCGTCACAGAGAGGAGGAGGAGGAGGAGGAAGAGGAGGAGAGGAAGAGGAGAGAAAGGAAAGCGCACTTAATGGGAAGTGAGGGTGGACACGGGGGAAGAGAGAAGAGAGATTTGGGAAAGAAGGAGAGAGAAATTACAGAAGGTGAGTGTGGGAGGAGACGGGAAAGCACAGAGGAGGAGGGAGGAGGGAGAGAGTGAGAGAAAAAGGGAGGAGTGGGGCAGGAGGAAGAGGGGGAAGAAGCGGAAAGGCATTGGGAGGAAGAAGAAGAAGAGAAGACACTGTGAATGATGAGATGAAAATGAGATCAGTGGGGGAGAGGAAAGGAAGAAGAGAAAAAAGAGGAGAGAGATAGAAGAGTCCAGGGGAGGGAAGGAGAAGGGAAGGGGAGGAATACGAGAGAAAAGAGGAGAGGAGGAGTAGAAGAGGGGGAGAGAGTAGAAAAAAGGACAGAAGAGAGAAAAGAGGAGAAGAGGAGTAGAGGAGAGAGATGGGAAAGTCCAGGGGAGTGAGAAGATAAGGAGGAAGAGAAAGGAGAAAAAAGGGAGCGAGAGGAGGGAGAAGGGAAGGAGGAGGGGAGAGAGACTAGAAAAAAGGGAGGAAGAAGAGATAAAAGGGAGAAGAGAAAGGAGGAGCAGGGTAGAGAGAGAGAGAAAGCACAGTGGAGCATACGAGGAGGAGAGGGGGAGTGAGAGGACGATGAAGTGAAAGAGCAGGGAAGAGAAAGGAGAAAAAGGAGAAAGAAGAAACAAAAGAGGAGAGGAGGAGTAGAGGAGAGAGACGGGAAAGTCCAGGGGAGGATATCGAAGAGGAGGAGGGAGATGGAGGAGAAAAAATGATGGAGAAAAGAACAGAGGAGGAGAGTGAGAGGAGAGTGAAGAGCAGGAGGAAGAAGGAGATGGAGAAAGGAGTAGAGGAGAGAGATAGAAGAGTCCGGGGGAGTGAGAGGAGGGAGAAGTGAAGGAGAGGAAGGAGGAGGAGAGAAAAGAGAAGAGGAGGAGGAGTGGGGATGTGAAAGGGGATCATGGAGCGGAGGAGGAGGAAGAGAGAGGAGAAAAAAGGGACGGAGAAGAGAGAAAAGAGGAGAGGAGGAGTAGAGGAGAGAGATAAAGTCCCGGGGAGTGAGAGGAGGGAGAAATGAAGGAGAAGAAAGAGGAGAAACAAAGGATGGAGAAGAGCGAAAAGAGGAGAGGGACAGGGAGAGGAGAGTGAAGAGCAGGAGGAAGAGAGAGGAGAAAAAAGAGACTGAGAAAAGAGGAGAGAGAGAAGTGAAGGAGGAGGGAGAGAGGAGAAAAAGGGAGAAATAAGGGAGAAAAGATTAGAGGACGAGTAGGAGAGCGCACAGCGAGGGGAATGAGAGGAAGCCGAACCAAAGAAGCAGAGAAAGAGGAGGAAAAGCCGTCGACGAGGAGCCCGAAAGAGCGCAGGGATCGAAAAGATGGAGATAAGCGGCGAGCGCGGAGGAGAGGAAGAGAGGGAGGACTGAAAAGAGAGCTGAAGAGGACGAGGAGGAGAGGAGAGAGGGAGTGACGAAGCGATCAGCTCAGTGGTCGGACAGTGCCCCAAAAGCCCAATTTCACACTGCACTGAAGCACAACAAGCACGCACACACGCATCCACATCCACGCGGCTTCAGGGGGACCCTCCGTTCATTTCCCCTTAACCAGATTTACCACCGCGCTAACCTTTAACTCAACCCGACCGATTTCCAAACCCTAAATCAGGCAGGTGACGCCGTAAAACTCTCAAGTGTAAGTTACGGGCGGCGTAATTGACAGAGAGAACGGGTTAGAGTCCCCGCACGGCCAGGGAAACGCGCGCGCACACTCGGACAGATTGCGGTGCGCCGAGGTAAGGGCGCCGATCACCCCCCGACCCCCGCGGAGACGTCGGCTTTCATTTACACCAGAAGAAGAGGACGCAGACAGAGACATAAACGCGTGAATACGTAAATTACGAGTTATTCCCAGTCTAAGCTCCGTGTGAAACTATTTATACAAACTTGAATTAGACTTAGACAAACGTTTATTGAGCCACGACGGAAATGATCTGGGCACAGTAGCTCAAACGTCGCTAAAAAAATAATAACAAAAGAACAAAAAGATAAAGGTAATAAAAAAATAAGTAGCAAAAGAGTCAAATAAGGCATAATTATATAAACATTTTAAATATACAAGTATATGGTGTGACTTGCAGGGCTTCATGCTCAATTCAGATTTTTTTGTGAAATCAGATTTTTTTTCGAGGTCGTTCACATTCCCATTTAAATGTGACTTGTGTGTGATCTCCAGTGTGAACTTTAAACGGCCCAAAAGTGTCCTGATGGCCTGATCCAGTTAGTTTGGGCTCCTGATCTGATATAATTTTATTTATTTTTTTATTTTTTTCAAATCAAATCTCATTCCAATATCGATCTATGCATTTTCAGTGATTTTATTTACACAATTTAGGGTGCGTCTTTATAAACAATTAAATATTCCAGGGAGAATTTAGCCCCAGTTGAAGATAGTAATAAGATATAAAAAAGGCCTACTTAAAAATTAGCCAGGCTGGCACCACCTAGTGCCTCTGCTCAATTTCATTTCTCTCCAGCGACTCGGTCAGGAATCAAAATACAACAGATGGTTCACAAAAGTTCGGGCACCAGCCAATCAGCGAAGAGCCATACATTCTGTGTTGGCAACGATTCCAGAGATTGAGGATTTAAAGCCGGAACAAAGAGAATGTTTGGTGAATTTTATCAAGGGAAAGACGTTACTGTCCTTTGGATTTGGGAAAAGCTTAATATACCAGTTAATCCTGTTAGTGGTGCATTACATACGTCACGACCAAATAGCAGCGATTGGTTAAATGATATAAAGTACCCGCCTACCGTCGAGAGAAATCTAAGGCTGCGAGGTCAGACGGTTTGTACAAACTGAAACAAAGTAAAACCGGCTGATGAATCAGGCTACTTAAAATAGCTTTTAAAAAAAAAAAGTAAATACAATTATAATATAATAAATTTATAATAATAATTCATATACTGAATAGCCTATAGATTAAACCTGTGCATCACGAAGGAGACAAGCAGGTTACAGGACTACACCACATTATGATTCAGATCTGTGGAGAGTCGCCCCTCACAGAAGGAATTACCGCATTTTTTGGACTATAAAATGCACCGGATTATAAGGCGCATTAAGCGAAACAACGGATGAAACTTGAGACTTTTTATTTCCTATGAGGACGACTCAAATATATATATTGAGTAATAATGTGTTTAATGCAGTTTTACGCACATTTGTTTACGTTGTACAGAAACGAAACTTAAAACCACATGGGTAATTTGCAAAAACTATAAGCGCTGAAAAAAAAAATTGCACTGTCGATTTTTGAGAAAATTAAGGGATTTTAAGTGTCCCTTTATAGTGCGAAAAAATATGGTACTGTATTTTTGAACAATAGAAACACCCGTAAATGGTAAAATGTTTAAAGTTACACTATGAAACACTCCAAGCAAAGCAATAACATCTCCATGGAGACCAGCAGTTATAGAAAAGTCACGCAGTGCACCTTTAATATAACGTCTCCAAGGCCAAAGTACAGTTTTTTTAGAGGAGGAATCATTTGAAAAGAGATGGATTTTCTTAGCCGGGTTCACGCTGTTCTCATTATTCTCCGTCACATTGGAGCGACTGCATTCAATCTCAAGGTTTTTAATAGAAAGGAAAATGCTGATTACAGGAAAAGTCTCTCCTGAGCCCGTCTCAACGCACTGAGACAGTTGCAAATTAGAAGCTCATTCAAAGCAGCCTTTGTGTGTTGGATAATGGGGACGTATTACCTGCTTGAGTTTATATAGAGGTATGACGGGGATTGCAGTAGTGCGTTGACTCGGCATTGTCCTATTATGATTATGAAAGGACTTTAATGTGTATTAGCCATAAGAAAAGAAATATAGGTACCGTTAAGAAGTACAATATGAAGTACAATGGACCTTCTATGTACAGTAATCTTAGCCTGAAGGTTCTGCACAATGGCTTGACATAATTGAGTTCATCATTATCGGAAGCTTAGAAGTTCAAAAGTTCAAAGTTCCTCAAAGGGGCACTGTTTAACTTTTTTGGTTGGGGGTTCATCACCTTCTGGATTCTGTGGATTTGTCGTCGCTCTGTCTGGAATGTCCCACAGTGTGACATTAAACAGCTCTACCTTAAGTTTATTCAATAGGAGGGTTTCAGTCACGTGATCACGATGATGCGCGAATTTCAGGTGGAGGGCAGGAAGTGAAGACAAACACGACAAACACGGCTCTGGAGAACACAGATATGGAGAAGAGTTCTTATTGTAAGGATTTAGAGCCAGTAGCGAGGCAAAAGTACGAGCAGTTAGTCGACAAATATATTGGGCGTGACCCCGATCTTATTGAAAATGAGAGAATTTGCCGAAAATCGAGGCAGAGGATATCACGAACTATTTAGCTCTTCAGACATCGTTCTACACCAGACAACAGATGAAGGCAAAGTACAAAAGTTTGGAGGCATATAACTTTTTTTGTCAGTGGATGGGTCCTCAACCTTGGTGCAAAACGCCTAAATGATGATTATCGTTTGGTCTTCGCCGGGGTGAGTGTTTCTCTTATTTTATGTGTATAGACGTTATGGGAAAAACTGCAGTGTATCGGCACTAACCTCTATCTGAACTATTTAATGTCAACAAACGTCGTTAGTCGTTAATGATTCGTTTATGTTTAGGTAAACCACAAAAAACAATTTAGCTTTGTAACAAACCTTTGACGAAGTGGTCACTGCAGACACGAGCATTAGCGAATTCTGCTCCTCCCGACAGCAAACAGGTTTGTAAACCACTTTTTACGGCGTTGTTCTGTCAGCTTTTCCCATTTCTGACCTTTGTGGACGACTATCTTCGGTACTCTAAAAAAAATCGCTTTTCCTTCTTTCGGTTAGAACGATTGGCACAGCCGTAAACTACACAACACATCAGCATTTTCCTCCAGTCGGTTCACTTCCTGCCCTCCATCTGATTTTGCGTGCTGACAAATGTAGCCCTGTGACGTCATGTGAAACCCAGCTATTACAACTGGTTTTATAGCACAAAAATGCTTATAAAAACAGGCATTCTGACTGTGAGCGAAGACGCCTCTCCACAGATTTGACCTGTAACTTGGTCTGGTTTGGTCTGAATGATCTATTGTTTTGGACCAAAAAATGCAATCTCAGGCAACACAATTTTGAGAGTGTCAAAGTCGTGTTTTTTTGCAGTGATTCTAAAACCCAATTTTAAAGGAGAAGTTTAGTTCTGCGTCCACTCAACGCACACTGCCGCCGTCGCCTTGTCGCCATCGTTTTTGATTTATGGGTCTGAACACTCATATTTCATTGAATCGTGTTCTTTAGTCCGACAGAAGCCGAACCGCATCAGCAGCACAAGGAGCGAGCTTTTTTTTTCAGCGCTTATAGTTTATGCAAATTACCCATGTGGTTTTAAGTTTTGTTTCTGTAAAATGTGCACAAACTATAGGCGACTTTCATTGTTGACAAAAGCGCGCGTTGCATGCTGGGAATTATTTTGGTCAGCAGCAAGAAACACTAATTCAACATGACGGACGGAGCGAGAAAGCACGTAAAGGGTATTGATCCCGGTTATTTATCCACTCTAACGGCAGAGGACCCAAGACGATTTGACCAGAATTTGGTCATAAGCATCGACGGAGCCAAATCACCCTTTTCAAAACCTACAAAAGGTGGACCAAACCAAATTTCTGGTCTGAATCACCAACTACCTGGACAAACATTCACTTTGGCGATATCCACAATTTCTTGGTGGAAACTCCTGGGCCATTCACAGCAGAAAAGATGAAAACCTCCAAGAGTCTCGATACGTCGTTGAACTTGTTGGAGTCCACGGTTTGTTAGGATCTTCTACGTTTGCTCTGCGGATGTTTGAAAGCCATTTAATTCACCGTTGGGCGGTTCTTTTCACTCGGAATACAAAAAAGACATTTTCCTTCTTCCGTGCTTCTATTTGTGCATCCGATAATGCAGCAGGAATTTACAATTATCAGGGATAAATACGCGAGGTTACGCACTGTGTTTGACCGCTTTCGTGTTTCTTGCTTCCGACCAAAATATTTCCCAGCATGCAACGCGGGCTTTTAATAACAATGACGTCAGCTGAAACTCGCCTATTCAGCATGAAGTAGTCAGTGCGGGACTCTGGTATGATGTAAGTTTCTGTGATGTTTGCAAATTTTCATGTGCACTAAAACTTGATTTGAAAAAAATCGCAGGATGAAATCGAAATCACAATATCTGCCAGAAAAAACCTATTTAATGTTTTTCTTGAAATTGTTCAGCCCTACTGGAAAACATTTCAGAACAAAGCAATAACATCTTCATGAAGAAAAGCCTTTGACTGACCCTCCACCAGAAAAGTTACACAATGCATCTTTAAATGCCAACTCAATGTAACAGTATTCTAAGTGTTCAGAATACAGTACTCTGATTGGCCCATGTATCGGAATACTCTACAAAATACATTTTAACGCAGGCATATGCAGTTTCCTGTAACCAAATACAGAAACTTTATGGGCTAATTTGGTTGCCTAGTATATTTTTTGGTATTCTTTGTAACTATGGACCGAGTAGGATAAATAAATAAATATTGTTTCCATCACCTGCTGGTCTCACTGTAGATGCGTTTGCTTTGCCCAGAAAGTTCCACAGTGTATCTTTTCTGAGCCAAACACACGGCGTTTCAAGCAGGACGCCTGTGCAGTACCGGCTCTGTGTTTTTCAATGGGGAAGCCGTTCAGACCTTCAAATGAGCCATAACAGCCCCAGGAATACACTGTGCTGGTGGTAATTGCACAAACATAACAGATGCATGCTCTCTGTGTGTTTAGAATGAGACCCACGCCCCAATGTCCCTATAAAACGTGTCCAAAATGTGTTTACACTTGCACAGGGATGAATATTCAGTGTGTCCTACCTGGGCATTAAAGGTTCTATGTTACACAAAATTGAGTCTTGTGAGCTTTGAGTCATGTTATAATGTTGTTACCTCCTCAAAAACAGACCTGGAGTTTTGTTTTGTTTCATTCACACATGCAGTTTTCACGTTAAATCACCTTTTACTTTTTGTTCACTGTAGATCGGCAGTTACAGGACTACAGATCATCCAGATTACTCTAGTGAAGATGTATGGAGTTTAAAAACACAGTGGAGCACTTCCTGTATCACCGCATGACATCACAAGGTGGAACAGAGTGTTTTATTTTTGAGTAAAGAACGCCTAAATATGCAGGGTTTATGTGTTAAACGTGTGTGAATGAAACAAGACACAACTCCAGGTACGTTTGTGTGTGCAAAACTATGGAAATATCGATATATCGTATGGTTTAATTTGATGTTACAGTATCGATATCTTGAGTTGCTGTATTGATATATCGCCGAGAGTATTTTTTGGTATATTTTGCTAAATTATTTTGTTACAGCGCTACAGTTTTGTTGCTTGTTCAGAGAAAGGAAACTCAATTATGCGACACATTTGACATTTTCACTGTTTTGTTGATTAAATTGTTTGTGTTTCATATTCAGTTTACACAAGAAGTGGTTTAGCAAAGACTTTGAATATCACAAACATGATTTAGCCTTTATTTTTCATTGAACCGTATCAAATCGATTTGAAATATATCGTATTGAATCGTGTCGAAAGCTCTCTGTTCTAAGGTATGTATTGTATTGGCAACTTCTGAATGATACCCAGCGCTAGTGATGACGAAACATTATAGCAGAGATAAGAAAATAGTGTACCGTATTTTCCGGGCTATTAGACACGCTCTTAAGCCTCCAACCCCATCAAAAAACAACTGCACGCCCCGCAATCCAGAGTGCCCTATACGCAAATCCACTCCCAGCACGACTTCAGTAAACTACAAAGCCGCACCACCCGCAGCGAAGGAGGAACGAACCGAAAAAGTGAGTGCAATGTGCCACCTCTAGACACAACTAAACAACTGAGTCACTGCGAACACGCCGACAATCCAGCGGTCCCAGACAGCACCCTCCCTACACGCCACAACTGAACAAAGCCCAGAGTCACCGGGAACGCGCCAAACAAAGTCCCACTGACCCATCCAACTGTTTTAAAATCCGGTGCAGTTTATTTGTGAAAAAAGTTCGAAAATAGACCATTTAATGACAGTGCGCCTTATAATCCAGAGCGCCTAATAGCCCGGAAAATATGGTAATATGGGCTCTTTAATTATAATCATTCACAATATTCTACCTGCGCTCAATTTCAATTTCTCTTCAGTGACTAGGTCAGGAATCGGAATACACTAAACGTTTCGCAAAAACCCCAGAAGTTCAAGTTTGAGCACCGGCCAATCAGCGAAGAGCCATACATTCTGTGTTGGCAACAATTCCCAAGATCGAGGATTTAAAGCCGGAACAAAGAGAATGTTCGGTGAATTTTACCAAGTGGAAAGACATTATTGCTCTTCTTCCTACCGGATTTGGGATAAGCTTAATATACTAGTTAGGCCCGTTAGCGGCGCATTACATACATCACGATCAAATAGCAACGATTGGTTAAATTAAAAAAAGTTTCCGCCTACCGTCGAGCAAACAAAATCTAACTCTGCGAGGTCAGACGGTTTCCATGAGGTGAAACCGGCTGATGAATCAGGCTAGAGTCGTACTTGCCTATGATTGTAACCATGAACTGCTAGTGGGTGAATATTGAGGATGAATTTGCAGTCGAAGAAGGTGGTATATTGTTCAATTTTTGTGTGTGTGTGTGTGTGTGCGTGTATGGAATATATTTGCTTTATTTGATTTGTTGTGTTTGCACAGTGATGGCCAAAAGAAAGAACAGGCTCTACTTGGAGTGCGAGACAAATATATGAGATTTCAGTTCATAGTTTTCCTGGCTAACTCTCTCTCTGTCTATTTTTTCTTCCAGATCACAAACAAATACATCTACGACTCCGTGCTGCTGTTGGCCAACACTTTCCACCGTAAACTGGAGGACCGTAAGTGGCACAGCATGGCCAGTCTGAGCTGCATCCGCAAAAACTCCAAACCCTGGCAGGGAGGCAAGAGCATGCTGGAGACTGTCAAGAAGGTACGGAGAACGCCAACTATCGCACACAAAAACAGATAACCAGGCCCGTCGACAGAAATTTTGAGGCCCGGGGCAAAAAACCTCACATGGGCCCCACTCCAATATTAATTAACAGGCTGAGGTTCCAATTCTGGGCTTATTAGATCCTTTGTCTGTCCCCTATCAGCTCTTCTGCAGATAAAAAATACATGCATGATTTTAGTTAATGGAGCTCAAGAAAAGTTTTTCCTCTAGACTTTAAAAAAAAATCAAATATTAATAATTCAAAGACGTCACAGAGTCTAACTAGGTTGGGTTGTTTTAAGGCCAGAAAGGATGTTTGGTAAGATTCAAGGACAAAAAAATAATAAAAAAATGCACTCTACTTACAAATATCTAAAATAAAAAAAGATAAAATTGTAAAGAGGCACTCCTGAGTTTTATTTCTGCAATTTCAGGATGGTTCCTTGAGTTTTAAAACAAGGTATTTATGAATAGATAGAGAGAGTCACTGATGTTGCCTGAAACTATTATATTGCATTTTTTGGAGGTCACTGAAAATAGAACTACTGGAGACACACAATTGAATCCAATCATATTAGTCAGAGAATGAAAACAATGCGGAAACAACAGTCTGTGATTATTCCGGACAGTTCTGTCATGGCGCAACGTCAGAGCGTGGGAAAGGACTAAAAAAAACATATCTGAAGTTGTGTTTTGTTTCATTCACATGTGTTTTTTGTGATGTCATGTGGGAAAGCAGGAAACACTCCACTGCGTTTTTAAACTCCTTGCACCTTCACTTAAATAATTTTGATACTGTATTTTTCAGACTATAAGGTGCACCAGACTATGAGGTGCAATATCAATAATGTTGAATTCTCTCATTTATTTTCATACATAAGGCGCACCGGATTATAAGGCGCATTAATCAAAACAAACGGACGACACTTGAGACTGATCCCTTAGCCCAGGCTTCTACGCTCCATTGGCAGATCCTGGCGTAACTCGCCCGGCGTTGCCTCCCTGCCTTGGTGAATGTGTATTACTTTCCGAGGCTTCTAACTAGTAGCCGTACTCCTCCGACAATCCATCAAGCGTTGTGGCTTCGTAGTAAACCCCTGCAGGAACCCGCGGAACCCAGCACAAAACAATGCAGCGCAAGACACATTTTGAAAGCTCACTGTGTGCGGGTGGGAGTGGGACTGCACAATGCGGGAGCAAGCAGATGGGATGATAAACTACAGTCCCACAAACTACAGGGGAGCCTCAAGGTCTTAAAAGTCTTAAAACGTCTTAAATTTCATGTTCCTAAATTAAGGCCTTAAAAAGTCTTATATTATGTTGTCCAAGTCTTATTTTTTTCACAAAGGTCTTAAATTTCATTAGCGAGTAGTGCAAACAAACAATACTTAATTTGTCATGTTAGAATGTTATAAATGATTTTTTGACCATTTTACAAGCAATGCATACAACTATAAATTAGTTTTACATGGGATTTTATAATAAAAGTATTTTTTTGTTATTTAAAGTAGTGAGTAATGGTCATTATTAGAATTGGACCTGGTGTTTTTCGCCCACATAATGGGTGCTGTTGGTCTTAATTTTCATTTAAGTGGTCTTGAAAAGGTCGTTAAAAAGTCTTAAATTTGGAGTAGTCTAACCTGGGGATAAATTGAACTAAATACCAGTGTAAAGTAAAATATACAAATGATTAATGTATGCATATCATACATCATTTGTGCTGGATATTTTATTTGGCATTAATAAAAACATTTTAAGCAGCCTAAATTTGCAGATGTGGTCTAATCTCACGCATATTTTAGATAATTCCTTTCCATTCTGTTCCACGCAGACCTCTACTTCGTAGTTTACCTAAGTCTTACTAAAATATTATGACAGATTTTTGAGCACCGTGTATCACATAAAATCGGTTTGAGGTCAGTAAACACAACCAGGATTAATACATAAAGCGCACCAAATTATAATGCACACTGCTGAGTAAATTAAAGGATTTTAAGTGTGCCTTATAGTCCTCAAACGTGTGTGAATGAAACAAAGCACAAGCCCAGGTGTGTTTTTGAGGAGGTAACAGTATTATGACATGGCTTAAAGCTCACAAGAGACCTTTAAATACATTTATTGTGCATTGTTTTACTCTTCACATAAAATCCCTTCCGACTGAACACCGAATTTTAAAACAATCCTTTATAAATCCTCTACCAGCAGCGCCTCTGATCACTTCCTGAACTTTTACCTGACATGCTGTATTGCCCTGCAGCTGTGATAAAATAAACCTGTTCTTCACCTTGAGTTTAGTCTGCTCTTTAGCACCGCTTTCATCACTCTCAAACCCAATTGGATCGATGCCCCGTGTTTTGATATCAATGAAAAACGACTTGAGGGACGACTCTACCTCTGAACGATGAAGCCAAGTGAAATGCTAATTTAGTCTTAGCGTCAGGAGACAATAATAAACGAGGTCTTTCAAATCTCTCCGCGCGCATCACCTTGACACAACGGGAGCGCTCCGCAACGTCGGCGTCGCGGTGGCGGTGGGTGTCCGCCGCGGTAATGGAGTTGTCTTCTCGTGTAGCGTCCATTTTGCGAGTGGATAAGCAGAGGTTCCCCCTTGTGCGGCTCGCGTCGTCTTTTGTAGCGATAGTGATTGGGAGGTGTATTGACCCAGCTTAGCGCTTATTTAAAACAATCAGCGGTGCTCTGGAAATGGGGCAGGTTAAATGGTGGAGTTAACCTCTGTGGAGTGCTAAGGCTGCGCTCACGAATAATTCATGTTGTGGAGTGATCCGTCCGCGCCGTTCAAGGATTCTTGGATAAGACGCCGACTGCTAGTGGTTTTGTCTCCATGCTAATGCTAATTTTGAAATGTGGTGAATGTTAAAATGCCCCAAACCACAAACTAATCCATTTCCAGAGATGTTTTTCCATGCAATAACAAATTTAATAAAATAAGTAAGTAAGTAAGTAAGTAAGCAAGTGAGTAAGTAAATACATACATACATAATACTAGGGGTGTAACGGTACGCAAAATTTACAGTTCGGTGTGTACCTTGGTTTTGAGGTGACAGTTCAGTTAATTTTTAGCACGGTATGGGAACAAAATTGAAAACCATTTGCTTGGTGTTTATTTGTGTTTGTAGTAAACCAACAGTTTGTTTTAGCATCATACAAACGGGGAAATAAAATAAATGCAAAGTGCTGCTTGAAAATACCGTATTTTCCGGGTTATTAGGCGCTCTGGATTATAAGGCACACTGTCATTAAATGGTCTATTTTCAAACTTTTTTCACAAATAAACCGCACCGAACTTTAAACGAAACACAACAGTTCGATGGGTCAGTTGGACTTTATTGGCATGTTCGCAGTGACTCATTTGTTCAGTCGTATCTAGAAGTGGCACATTGCACTGGCTTTATCGGTTCGTTCCTCTGTTCCGTTCCTCGTCCGTGTGGAATGATAAGTGTGGCTGTGGGTGTGTTTCGTTGCGCGGTCGCTGTCTGCTCCGTGTGTGTTTACGTGCGCTGCGGCTTTGTAGTTTACTGAAGTCGTGCTGGGACACCCGAGTGGATTCGTGTATAGGGCGCTCTGGATTGTGGGGCGCACAGTCATTGTTTGGTGGGGTTGGAGGCTGAAGAGCTCGTCTAATAGCCCATAAAATACGGTACTAATAAGTTAAATGAAATATTCTCAAATAAGCAGCAAATGTTTGAAATATTATAAAAAATAAATTCCTTGTAAACAGTAAACAAAAGGCGAAAGGTAAAAGTGAGGACCGTGGTGCAATGACCGTAGTTTCTCGAGGATTCACGAGGTTCAGAGGGACATAGTCAAGGCAGGGGACAATTGTTGTCAAGGTGGTCACCCTAACTGTAAAGTGCTGTGGATGAGTTCTCTCATGAATATTAAAGAGCTGAACCTTCCATGTAGCTGCTGCACATGTAGCGGTGGAATGTAAACACACACTAATTGCGGGAACTCACTTTGCACCAACCTGAATGTCCTGTACTGAAACAGTTTGGCATAAATACATGTACCGTTACACCCCTAGTACATACATACAGTACATAAATACATAATTACAAACAACAAATCATAATACATAAGACAAATCCTATCTATACTTTGCAAGAAAAATGGCAATAAGAACAATCACATCATCAGCTTATAATGAACCAACCAATTTGTTATTTATAAACCTTCAGACTCTGAATTTTTACGATTTAGTCGACCTTTACACTTTGAAAATCATGTTCAAAGTAAACAACAATCTCTAGCCAATATGAGCTCAGACGTACGGCCATGTTTATCAAAAAGAAAATCAGAACAAACATTATGAAATTTTGTATATCTGTTAAAGGGGTGGAACTCGGGATCAGCTGTACAGAAAACCTAAAATTGCGTACCACCTTCCTCCATTTTAAAAAGAAGTTTAAATGTTTAACTCTGGGCAGATACATGAATTATGAGACTTAGTTTGTGCTCTAGTATTTTGCTGCACTGTTACTGATTTATTTGTTTCCTTTTGCTGTATTTACGAATATGAACTGGTATCAAGATGGTTCTATGGCAAAGGAATAAAACATTCAGCATAATAAACTCAAGCTACAGCCTACACCTTTTAGGTCTGTGGAATAATGTCAGAATATACCTGCGACCGAAATAAATTAATCACTCAATCAACATTCATACATAAATACATACATACACATATTTTTATTATATTTATTTATGCATTTATTTTGGGCAAGTAAAGATTTACATTTATATACAATAGAACATATAACATAAGTGAAATTAAAATAGAAATGAAAATAACAACAACAAAAATTAACTATTATTATTATTTTACATACATACAAAGACACATACACATACTCACATACACATATCCATACATACATACACACATACTGTACATCCATAAAACAACAATTATAATAATACATCAAAAAAATACACAAAATGAACCGTGGCACACCTTATTAATTGAACAGTAATGAGAACGCAGTTGTGTCCATTGCTGTAATTGAAGAACTAAATATACTTTTATGTTCTTATTTTGAAAGGATCAGAGCTCCAGTATTAATTAGGAGAGTCTTAAAGGTATGAACATTATCCTGGTGGATTTCAGTGTTTACAGTGTGCTCAAAGAAAACACGTGTTTTGGGAGTAAAAGCTTGTGCGATCCTGGGAGAAAAAAACAATTAAATGTATCGCTGGTACATCTTCATATCATATAACAGGCGCCGCTTATTAATGGAGATGTAAAGGACTAATTAGACCAATATCGCAGCTTTAGGTGTTATATTCATCTGAACTTTCACTAGGGATTATACTGACTTTCTTTTAAGATTTTGAACAACTCTGTGGGATCCAAAGGTAACTTAAGGTTTTGAATTATACAGAAAAAGTCAATGAACCGTAATTACATTTTATTACTGTTTTTGTACCTACGCAAAGATACCGGAATGAAGCAGTTTTTATGAGATTAAAAACAATAACTGCAAGAAAAATGGTTAAATATGACTCATATATGAATGAACTTTCATATGAAGTCCTTTTCCAACTCCTTTTTTTATCATTATTGGGAAAAAAGATATAACTTTCATCTTTGTTAAGGGCTAAAAGTGTGAGCCACAGAGCCCTAAGACGATCTAATCACCTGCCCTGCCCCTGTCAGTGCCCCTGCCCTGGTTAAAGACACCCGCACCATGACTCACTCTAAACTGTCTTGCACCTCTCACTCCCGAAACCAGGGTTAGTGCCACAGTTACTAAATCGCACCATTCACAGGGCAAAGAGGGCATGCCGTACACACACACGCACACGCACACACTCTGCACATTGTTTACGCTCATATCAAAAGAGCTTGGGCTGCAGAAACACTGAGAGGAGCCATGTAAACACTAGAGTCGCAACCTCTGCAAGTTCAGTGAATTATTAATGCATGATTTTTAAATGGTAGCATTGTTCTCCCCAAAAAAATCCACTGCTTAAATATTAAAGGAGCACTGAGGGCTTTAATGGGCTTAAATAATTCTGATACCTGCTTGTCTCCATGGACATATTATGGCTTTGTCTGGAATTTTCCACAGCATGCCATTAAACATACAATTATTGCATTTTATATCATTACAGTTGCGCATCGATTGTTCTTATTCTTCCTAAGCAGGGTCGCCTCTCCTTAGATCTGACCTGTAACTTGGCATTGTCAGCATCTTGTCTTAAAGATAGATAGATTTAATACCATACTGCGGAACATTCCTGGTGAAGCAATAACATTTACTTGACTTCTTATTCGATTGCTTCTTTTTATTGCAGGACTCATCAAAGTTTTCTCATATTATGTTATTTTATCTTAGATCATGTGAACACAAATATGGCGAGTAAACTGGGACTAAACCTGAAATGAAACCTGGACTAGACCAAGAATAAACCAGGGCTAGAACATGACTAATCCAAGTCACCAGACATCAGGACTAAACAAGATTCAAACCATAGGCTGTGTATATGTATAAATGGACAGAGATAACCCGTCACGTAGACCTTTTTCACAACGGCTGGAAGTGCCTCGATGCAGGATAAATGTGACTTATGTTAATGATTTTCTATGGCAAAATATCTGTGGAAATGTCTTGAGTATTTTCCACCAGCTTCATAAATCTGAAATCTAAAAACCAACAAGGTTGACAAAGAAAATATTCTGTCCATGAAGAATTTATCCACAACTATCAAGGTAAGAAAGACGAAAACGTAAAATGATTAAAATATAATTAATAAGTCAGTTGTTAATAAGTAACTTTTTAACTCAAACTGATTCTAGAATTAACATTAAAATTTGATTTACTGATGTAGATATTAGCATAGATACATCTGTGCAGTTCAAATACTACAGATGTTCAGAGATTACATGTTTAAACTGCACAAATCTGTCTGCCTATGCTAATGTCTACATCATACAATCGAATTTTAATTGCAGAATCAGGTTTTGCTCAGGAGTAGTTCACTAATACTCATACTTGGCCTCATATTTACTTTGTTTTATGGTGTTTGTTTATGTGCTGCTTTGTGTTGTGTTGTCCTGTTTTTTGATAAAGCATGTTACCCCCTGTCCCAAGACAAATTTCTCCCATGGGAGACAATAAAGGATTATCTTATCTTATCTTATCTTATCCTTTGTCGACATTGTTGGATGAAAATTTGGTGATGGGGCAGATTTATGAATCTGGTGGAAAATATGCGAAACATTTCCACAGATATTTTGCCATAGAAAAGCATTAATGTAAGTGTTGTTTACCCTACACCGCGTCACTTTCGGATGTTGTGAAAAAGGTCTGTTCCAAATAGGAAGTGAGCTTGAGTGAATTTGTACTGAAAAAAATATTCCCCCTCTCTCTGTAACTACTGCAATGAGCTTGTCATTTTTGTTTTAAGATGTTCGTATTAACCCTCTCTTCCTCTAACCCCCTCTTTTTAATTTTACTATTTTGTTCGTAAATCAATTCCTATTCCTAAAATGGAACTTGGCTCCAATTTCACCCCTATAACTGCTTGCCTCGGTGAGCTTTATTTGACTTTGAAGGGATGTCACTCTCCTTTAGTCCACTATTTTATAAAGTCTATGGCTCAAACTATGATTTAAGATGTGTGGACTCATATTATAGGCTTTCTGTAAAGAGATCTCTGACCCTGTTGGAAATAGTCACTTTAATCTACAATTTATTTCAGTATTTTATGGATTTACCTTTATGTTTCCAGTTTGGAGTCAGCGGTCTCACCAGTTTTCTCGAGTTCACGGACAACGGCACCAACCCCAACATCTTCTTCGAGATCCTGGGAACCAACTACGGAGAGGACAGGGGCCGTGGGGTCAGCAGGGTAAGTGTGCTCCAGCCTTCCCCGTGATTACTGATACTTTGCAGCCGATGACATCAACATTCTCTGGGGGTGTGACGCTAACTGAAAGCACTGCTCTATTAGGCTACGTTCAGACTGCAGGGCTTAACTCTTTCCCCCCTGGACGCCTACTAGGAACAACCCATACATATGTTACTAGTTCTACCCATAGAGCATAACTGCATAAAAGAAAACAGACTGCCACGAGTGATTATAAATTATTTTTACACTCATGAACTTAATTGTAACACAGACATATTTGTATCTCTGGAAACCTTAGACTCTGAACTATTCATTTATGGATGTTTAAATGTGATTCAACTCATTTATAGGTGTATAACAGCTCACTGAAAATGAGAGTTTACCTGGTCAGGTGCAAAATCGAAAACAAAAAACTACATTCAGCATCTGATATCTGCATGTTCTGAGTACTATATTCATAAAAATATAAAAAATATACTTTGTCAAAGTATTTAAACAGATTTCATATCACCAGATACAGTAGAGACAAGTGTGCACCTGTTTTTACCTGTTGTACACCTGTGTGCACCCAATAAATTTTTTTTCATTTAACTTATTCAACTCATTTAGCTTATTCAACTTATTTTATTTATTCAACTAATTCATTTTATTATAATATAATAATATAATAATAAAACTCTTCCCCGTCAGTTTGTGTCCAGTATTTGTCATCTTGTTTACTTTTCTCGTGTGCAGAGCTCCACATAAGCGTTTTTTTCTGTAGTGATTCTGTTATACATCGCATCTTGGAAAAAAAGACTGAAATATTTTAAAGGACTGGCCTGGGCAACATCCAGATTTCAGGGCAATTTTGGTTCATAATCGAGTATAAAGCTCAGATAGTTTGTGTTGGATATCGCAGGACTCCACACAGACGCATCAGCGGCATTCTCACCTTCTCCCCGAAAGTCCGTCGCTATCGCTGTTTTCCACTTTATAATCAACTTCATCATCACTTTGAAATCTATAAAAGTCACTTTCTCTAAACTTATCCATAAAATACGTCCGCTCCTCATTATTTCTAAAACTGTTGCGCCGCAGCGCCGCGATCTTTCCATTGCACGTGTTTCGTGTTGTGTTTTTTCCGGAAGCTACAATCGTCACTATTTCGATTAACTTCGGAAAAAATCGGCGAAAACATATCCTTGAATCCTATTGGTCAGTCTAGTGTGGGTTGTAGTGGCCCCCACCTATCACAGTCTCTGTTTACATGTGAAAAACCGAGCCGTTTCTAAAGGTCGTCAAATCACGTCTTTAGTGATACAGCGGAGGTGTGAAAAGTCGTCATTAAGGGTTCAGGGGGGTCGTCAAATGTCGTCTTCATGGGGGAAAGAGTTAATGCTCAATTTGTTCACATTTCCAGTTAAATGCGACTTGTAGTGTGATCTCCAGTGTGAACTTTCAACGCCCCAAAAGTGTCCCTCATGCGCACTGAAGGACACGACGACGTCACAGGCAGCGAACGTGCTCGGTGTTTATGAAGTAAACATGGACGCGAGCATTGAGCACCTGGAGATTTTAAAGTTGCTGTTGTACCAGAGCCAGAACATGTACAGCTTATTTGGTTTAAGAAAGAGATTGCAGAGTTGGAGACTTACAAGTTGCGACTTGGGACTCGACTTGGACTTGAAAGTCAGTGACTTGGGACTTGACTCGGAATTGAGGCCTGTGAATTGAGAAGACTTGAGAAGCACTTTTAAATCTGAATAATTTCTATTCTGACTGTAATGATTCACACTAAGATCTTGTCAAGACATTCAAAAAGGAAAAATTAACTAAACTAATTTCTTCAACTCTATTCTTATTTAAATATGCTTTGATTTTTTAAAAGTACAATTTAGTTTAAAATTCAATATAAATTGCAAAAATCTAAGCTCTATTTGGTACTTTGGTTTAAAGACTTGAAGCTCAAAGCAGACGACTTGGACTTGACTTGGACTTATGGGGCAGCGACTCGAGACTCGACTTGGACTTGCTTCTATTTGACTTGTGCTCTTGCTCGCATTTGAGGCCAAAGACTCGAGACTTACTTGAGACTTGCAAAACAATGACTGAGACGGAGAAGGACGAGGTTTTAGGCCGCGGCGTTTTGTGGAGCAGCGGCACCAACGTCCGTAGAAAGGAACGTGTGGGTTCAGAGTCAAGAGTGTTGACACTGATTTGTGCTTCACTGACACGGAGTTTATACACAATTTTCGTATGACGAGAACATTTGTGTACATTTGCGACCGTTCAAGACTAAAGTCGCATGCCAAAAGATCAGATATGTATCGGTTTTAGGAGCACATATCCAAGTGTCCTGGGTCGCATTTGAAAAAATCTTATCTATGTCGTTCAGTCTGTCATTAAAAGATCAGATACAGGAGCATAGGGGTGAAAAAATCTGATTTGGGTCACTTCAGGCTGCAGTCTGAACGTAGCCTTAGAAGCGCTGTTACACAATTTAGACTTACTCTGAGTTTTATTTGAAAACAATCTAACCAGAAAGATTTGACATGATTGGAAGTGCAACAAGTGAGATGATGTGTGCTCTTAAACGAATCTCTCTCACATAAAATTAGTCGCAAACTAGAAAAGCACTCAGAGAGCGCAGACCTCCGCCAAGGACTACAGCCCCCCTCATATTAATTGTGTTTTCCATAAATATTTGTCTCGTATCTTTCAATTTGGAATATGAAAGAGGATCCCATTGTCCATCCCTGAGTCAAATTTCATGGGGTTTGGTCAATAATTAACCGAGATATTGAGAAACAAAATTTTTGGCCCCATTTACCACAATGTTAACTAAAATTTCAAAGTGATCCAGAATCCAGGATTTCTTCCGGATCACCCCCAAAATGAAGGCAAGGCAAGTGTTTTTGTACAGCACAATTCGTACACAAAGTAATTCAAAGTGCTTTACAGAATAAGAAATACATTAAAATCATAATAAAAACAAGTCAAAACATAAATAATCATAAAGATTCAAATTAAAAAAAGAGAGATATAAATTAGGGAGAAGAGTGCGGAATAAAAACCTTTCAGTTATTTGCACAGTTAAACAGAAATGTTTTGAGCCTGGATTTAAACAGCGTCACAGAAGAGTCTGTCTCACATGTTCAGACTGTTCCAGGTTTTAGCTGCATGAACCTGAAACTCTGACTCCCCTTGTTTAGTCCAGACTCTGGGCACCAGCAGGAGGCCGGTCCCTGAGCTCCTCAGAGTGCGAGATGGTTCATATGACACTAACATGTCACAGACGGACTTTGAAGGACTCACTTTTACCTTAACAGGACCATGAGCACTTGTATTGATCACAGGTTCCTGCAAATGTGTCCTTTAAATCCATTTTGTATTTTTCTTGAGTTTTCAGACTTCAAATATTCGTGTCTGTGTTTGCTAAAGTCTGCATTGTATCATCACGGTAAACGCTGAACATTCCGCCAATACAGATACATGTAGCACACCCCCAGCCTGATGTCTCTGCAAAGTATCAATACAACTCATGCACCCATTCAAAAAAACACACAAGTCCAGCCACCTTCTCACCTTCATATTGGACGTAGCTGTTTATTTTAAGACACGTGGCTGCCTCGCGTGTGAAAAAGCGCGCTGTCACTTTTTCTGTGTTTTTCCAAAAGGCTCCCAGACACTTTTCTCGCCGTGGTGCTCGCTCGCTGGTTATTCCTTTGCTTGTTTCTCTGTGGAAATAACTATTACCAGGTGCAATGTTCTTTCTGGAAAATCACAGGAAACGATTTGGGCGCATTCAGGCTTTTTTATAACCGCAGATGTGTGCAACTTCAAATAGTAATATGAATGAGAGTGTTATTTTTTAGTCTATGTACAAATGTATTTTTTTACGTGGTAGTGGTTTGGTGGTTTGGATCCCATTTGGGCCGGAGTTCACTGTCGCTGAACCTTGAATGAAGTGTGTTATTTTGCAATTGATGGACACATAGATGTTGAGCAGCGGTAAAACGGGCACAGACTGGCACTCTTGCTACTGTCAGTGTTCCCCGAGGCAGCACTTTTGGACAGTGTTGGGGAGTAACAGATTATATGTACCAGAGTTACGTAATCAGAGTACAAATGATGAGTAACTGTATTCAGTTACAGTTACTGTTTCAGTGAGTGGTATTTGGATTACAGTGACTTTGTTGAAATAAATGGATTACACAGAGGTGTTTTCCTGTTTTCACATTTTGGGCTAAACCAGGATTAAAATCAGGATTAAACCAGGACTAAAACCAGGATTAAAATCAGGATTAAAGCAGGACTAAAACCAGGACTAAAACCAGGATTAAACCAGGACTAAAACCAGGACTAAAACCAGGATTAAAATCAGGACTAAAACCAGGACTAAAACAGGACTAAAACCAGGACTAAAACTAGGACTAAACCAGGACTAAAACCAGGACTAAAACAGGATAAAACTAAAACCAGGACTAAAACCAGGATTAAACCAGGACTAAAACCAGGACTAAAACCAGGATTAAAATCAGGACTAAAACCAGGACTAAAACCAGGACTAAAACTAGGACTAAAACCAGGACTAAAACCAGGATTAAAATCAGGATTAAACCAGGACTAAAACCAGGACTAAAACCAGGATTAAAACCAGGATTAAAATCAGGATTAAACCAGGACTAAAACCAGGACTAAAACTAGGACTAAAACCAGGACTAAAACCAGGACTAAAACCAGGATTAAAATCAGGATTAAACCAGGACTAAAACCAGGACTAAAACTAGGACTAAACCAGGATAAACTAGGACTAAAACCAGGACTAAAATCCCAGGATTAAAATCAGGATAAACCAGGACTAAAACCAGGACTAAACCAGGACTAAAACCAGGACTAAAACCAGGATTAAACCAGGATTAAAACCAGGACTAAACCAGGACTAAAACTAGGACTAAAACCAGGACTAAAACCAGGATTAAACAAGGACCAGGATTAAACCAGGACTAAAACCAGGACTAAAACTAGGACTAAAACCAGGACTAAAACCAGGATTAAAATCAGGATTAAACCAGGACTAAAACCAGGATTAAAATCAGGATTAAACCAGGACTAAAACCAGGACTAAAACTAGGACTAAAACCAGGACTAAAACCAGGACTAAAACCAGGATAAAAAGGATCAGGATTAAACCAGGACTAAAACCAGGACTAAAACCAGGACTAAAAGGACTAAAAACCAGGACTAAAACCAGGATAAAATCAGGATTAAACCAGGACTAAAAAGGACTAAAAGGACTAAAACCAGGACTAAAACCAGGATTAAAATCAGGATTAAACCAGGACTAAAACCAGGACTAAAACTAAAAGGACCAGGACTAAAACCAGGACTAAAACCAGGACTAAACCAGGACTAAACCAGCCCTAAACCAGATTTAAAAGCAGGACTATACCAGAACTAAACCAGGGTCTAAACCAGGTCTAAAAGCAGGACTAAACCAGAACTAAACCAGGACTAAACTAGGACTAAACCAGGATTAAACAATATGACACTAACAGTAGGGTGGACATAATTTAAGGCAGCCGTGATCTCATATAGAAATCATTTCTCTATCAATAATATTTTTAATCTGTTTAAGGAAAGACTGGGCTGTTTATTGTCTTTTAGCAGAAAAATCTAAAGTTCTGTTAAAATATCCTAGGCTTTACTTCTCTACAGCAAACAAAAGTCTGTTCATGGAGTCTTGGGCTCAACAGACAATTTGAAGAGAATTTTCAGGATGTTGTTGTTACATTCATGTAGTTTTTTAAAAAGCATGACAATATCAAGTAATCCAAAGTATTCAGATTACGTTACTCACTTTAAGTAATTTAATGGATTACGTTACAAACTACATTTTGGGGTATGTAATCTGTAATCTGTAGGGGAATACATTTTAAAAGTAACCTTCCCAACACTGCTTTTGGAGTATATTAGTGAATGCATGTTATTGTGAAGCCTTGATCACTGTTGCGTCATGAATTTTGCTATTTATATTATTTCAGTGACCTTTGTGTAGATGCCAATGACACACGATCACAACATTAGTGCTAGAAAAGGGTTCTGAGGCAAGTTACTCAAGTTAGACTTTAATCTGACCTTTATTTTGAACAGTCAGACCAGAAATATCTGACTTATCTGAACCTACAACAGGTTATATAAACCTCTTTCACATAACATTACAGTCACAGGCTTCTGAAAATGTGTTTAAATCCATTTTGTATTGTTTATCTTGAGTTTTCACTTTTTGGCAGTGTGTCTGAATTGTTTCACCATGGTAACTCTTAAACATTCCACCAAAGAGATACATGTAGAACACCCCCAGCGTCATATCACTGCAAACTATCAATGGACGGCAATGCAACTTGACATAACACTAGTGCCGGATAAACGAAAGAAAATGGGTGGATGGATTTTGTCATTTTTGTTCAAGTTAGCAACACATTTTAAACAGCCCATGTTACCCACTATTTTCTGATCTATGTTGTAATGTTGTTTCCTCATCATTTGTATTTTTTAAATGAATTAATCTTTGCATTTATATTGTGCCTTTCAAGACATCCAAAGCACCTTACAGAGCATTATTCATTCACTTCATACTCAGTGGTGGTAAGCTACTGTGGGTTTTTTCGGAAGGTTCAATGCGTGTCCTAAAAAGAAGCACAGGAGATGGAGAATCCGAGAGAACAGGCCACTTTATTTCATAATTTTCCATTGAGAGGGATTCAAGTTGATTACCAAGTACAACTGTCACCCCGGAACGACGCCTCTGACCAACTCAAACTCAGGGGTAGCTTTATACTACATCTTGACAAAACATTAACTTGTTGATTTAGCATATACAGCAAGAAAATGAACAATACTGCTGACCCAGTGCACCTTATCATGGGTGGGAACATGCCACGGGGGCCACATATGTCAGTTTTTCTGCTTCGTGGCACTCAAAGTCCAGAAAAACATGTTCTTTATGGCACTCCAAGTACAGAAAAAACATGTTATGTAGACCTATAGATAGTCATACGTGTTTTCCACCCTGTTGTCATTCCAAAGTCCATAATATTGGGTGAATTAGCATGACCACCTCATAATTTCCCACACTACTATTGTAACCACAGCTGTTACAATAGAAAAATCCCCCCCCCCGTGGCACCTAATTGTCATAGTGGTCTCCCATCCAAGTACTAACCAGGCAAGGCCTTGTTTAGCTTCTGAGATCTGACAGGATCAGGCTTTGACAAACCGGTGTAGCCACGACAAACACAAACATAACACACATTGCCGGAGTTGTGTTTTCTTTCATTCACACATTTAACACACAAACTGCATATTTAGGCTGAGTTCTTCTCTCAAACAGACAACACTCTGTTCCTCTCTGTTCTGGCAATACAGGAAGTGCTCAGCTGTGTTTTTAAACTCCATGCAGCTTCACTAGAATCATTTGGATAATTTCAACTCTGGAATTTCCGATCTCTGCTGAACTAAAAGTAAAGGATATAAGCTGTTAATCTGAAAACTACCACTTCATGCCATCACAAGGTGGAACACTTTGAGTTTTGGCGATACAGACAGTCCCAGAGGCGGCGCTACCATTAGGCAAAAGTAGGCGGTAGTCTAGGGCCCCCAAACCTGGAGAGGCCCCCAACCAATTGCCCTCAGTGCTTCTAATGGCCGAGGCCTCAGAGCAATTAGATTTTCTTTCAATCTGACAGTAAATGAGAGTAGTTTACTTTTAAACAATGAATATATGAAAAATAATAATAATCATATGTAATGGATGTAAATAAAAAATTGTACTAACAAAAGCGATAAAACGATTTTCAGTTCTGCCAAGTAAGGTACGTGACTAATAAGATGAGTTTCCAGTTCACCATAATTAGAGATGTGCATGTCTCAAGAACAGTGGGGGAAAACAGACAATAAATATATTAAAAACAAAACAAAAAAATATGCATTATAGTGATGGCCCTCAAATTGCTAACTCCACCACTGGACAGTCCAGTAATGCAGCATTAATCAAACACGTGTGAATGCAGCAAAACACAACTCCGGAAATGGTTTTGATGAGACAGCAAGATTATAACATGACTTAAAGCTCACAAGAGTCCATTTTCCATAATATAGGGCCTTTACTTTTCTAAAATTTGTTTTGCATGCATATAAAGTCCTTCCTTCCACCATGTGTTCACCTGCATAAGTTTACCATAACAGGCTGCCACACTGTCTACAGCACACACATTACATGGAGACATCTGGACTCACAGGTGCGCGCTGTACTTTAGGGCCATTCTTTAACACAAACGTACTGCCTGTGGTCTACACCAGAGGGCCCCGCTCGCCGCCGCCGCCGCCGCCCGCCTCTGAAGTGTATGTGATTATAGATAATGTTCTTATATGTGATGTAGCGCAGCTTGCCATCGCCAACCAAATTAATCTTCAAAGCACAGTGTAATTACATAAAAGAGCTATTCCCTAATCAGAGCATAATGATACCAGGGAGTTAAGACACTGGGTAGACTGTATCTGAGCTGCTGTACTGTGAAACTCTGACTGGCCCAGGCTTGGTTTTCAATTACGTTTATTATCAAATGAAATAATTACAGAGGGTTTTGTTCCACCTTTATAGAGTAAATGCTGGAAAAACAAGGCATTATATTATACTGTGTGCACCATGTAACTTTTCGGTGGGGGTCCATCACCTGCTTGCTTATGGATACGTAATTGCTTTGCCTTAAATGCTCCACAGTTTGACATTAAACAGCTCTACTTTACATGTATTCAATTACAGGTGGGTTGCCTCTCCACAGATCTGACCTGTAACTTGGTCTGAATTGAAGCATCCCCATGGAGAAAAGCGTCTGACGGACCCTCCACCAGAAAACTTACACAATGAGTGTATCAGTATCCTGGTTATTAGCCACATCCCGGTTATGGCAGTATTCGGGATACTGCGTATACATGAACACTGAGAAACCAGGATACTCATATCACTGTACATGCTCAAATGTAGTATGCCAGTTATGGCAGTGTTCGGGTTACTGTGTATACTGATAAACCGGGATACTCATGTCCTTGTGTCAATGATCAAATGTAGTATCCCGGTTTCTTGACATAATCTTACAAATGCACAAATGCAAAAATTATATATTTAATAAACCAGGAAAAACAAAAACAACCATGAGCTCCTTAAGCATATGAAGCTCAGGAGGTTCCTAACCAGCACTAAAGAGTCATGAGGTATCCCACAATCCACTGCACAGATCAAACCAAACATTTTCAAATACTATTGTACAAGTTTTTCACTGCAGCAGATTCTTAATTAAAATCTTCCACATAAATAAACTTAACTTTACAACATATAAACCATAACCACTATAGAGCCACATCAGTCTGTTTGATAATAAAATTCAGCTTTGGGCACATTTGTTTACATTTCACAGAAACAAAACTTAAAACCACATGACTCATTTACATAAACTATAAGCGCTGAAAAAATGTCTCGCTCCTTGTGTCCTGATGCGGTTCAGCTTCTGTCGGACTAAAGGACACAATTCAGTAGAATATGAGTGTTCTTTCTGTGACAGAGGATGTGATGATGATGGTGAATCTGTTCTGTGTGTATATCGTGTCGGAGATGGTTCACGTTTAACTTTTCAGAGCGAGTGCAGATTGTACATGTGCAAGTTTAGTGCAGCTCTTTAGTCATTTCACTCATGTATGGTCACTTTATTTATGTTGGTCACTTTTATTTTATGTCGCTACTGTTGTGATGAAAAGACTGAAAAGTGTTTGTATTGTGGACACATGCGCACTCAACTTTATGTTGCAGTAACCGGGATACTTTGTATACATGCCACAGTATCCCGGTTATAATCGGAATATACCAGCTGCAGTATCCTGGTTTCTCATAACCGGGACACCGATGTGCATGTATACACACTCAATGCACCTTTAAGACTGTGCATATGGCAATTGTATCTTGGATTGTTTTAAAAGAGATAGCATCCTGCAATAGTATTTCGTGATAAAAAATGCACTTTCTTTTAAAATAATTACATTTTGCAGTTGCTGTTTTTAATCTTACTTGGATTGTCAAAGTGCCAAATTTGATCCTCATTGTTGCTTTACGGATCATTCATGGTCGGCTAGTGGAAGTTTCTCTTTGTACCCATAAAAAAAAAGGTGATCAAAGCAGGTTTTTGAATTTTAAAGAGCTGTCTATTCACTTTATTCCCAAAGTTGCCGTGGGCGCCGCCATCATATTATTTAGGGTTGTAATATTTTTTATGGGGCTGCCATCTCCACAGTAAATAAGTTCTATCTGGACCGCAAAGCTGTTTTAAAGCCCCCCAGAGAATTGCAGCATTGTTGACTTGTTGGTGCAGATGAACATTGAACATTTTACACAAATAAACTTACTTTATTTCATATTTAAGCAGTGAAACTTTTCCCAAATTCCCCATTGAAATTTATGGGATTCTTGCTTAACAAGGTGTTCCACCACAAAGAAAGCGCAGTTTAGTCACATTTACTGCAAAAGTGGACGAGACCAAATAAGGTCAATTAAAGCGTGATTTTTCCAGTCAAAAGACACTACCCTGACGGAGAACAAAAACATAATGGGCTCTATCTTGCCCAAAGTCTTAGCACTCGAGCTGGAATTAATGAGTGGTCGTGTCCAGGTCAGGCTGTACTTCGCTGCAGGAGGCAGGAGTGGGACGGTACAAGTACATATATGGTGATGGCATCTGAACCAAACTGTGACCACTGAAGCATTTAAAAGCACTGCCAGTGTGGATAATGTTTGTAATGTCTTTGCCTCATTAACAGACAACAAAAAGAGTTGTGGGAAAAGTTATGAGTAAAACAGCTCCGGAGCCCCACGATACAAGTACGCACCAAAAGAGGCATCAGGAATATAGAATTTTGGATGTGTGGTGACAGAACTGGCACTCCACGTGTCACACATGTCAACCTTTTTAGTTTTCTCTGCATTCCTCATTTCATTTGCCTCCCATTACACAGCAGACCAGTGTCTATTATCCAACCCTGCCCACCACCACCACAACTGCACGTTCGATCGCACTTCGTCGCCCCGGTGAGATGCTGGTGCCAGTGATCGCATTTCATGTGTCTGCTCCACTTCACTGTCACAGCTCTGACCTGTCAGTGAATGTCAGAGTCCGTCCGCGGTCCACGGTTTTCTACGGTTCTGATGGTAACCTACCTGCAGGTGACTAACTTTATAAACTAACCAAAGCGCCACAATGGGAATAATTTGGTCACGAAATTAAATGGAGCTGATGACATGAGGAAATCTGAGTTTGCAGCATTAGAACTGCAGACAGGGTAAGAGAACACACTTTAGGACAGAGCTGTAAATGCCCTCATGTGAGCAGCTTTTGTACAGTACACTTGTGCTAGTTCTAAGATCGGGGGCAAGATCAGACCCAGTGTCTTTGATGAAAGTACCCAAGTCCCCACATTTTCATGTAATTAAATCCCTATTCACATGGGATTAGTATGACCTGTGGATCCTTGAAATAATTGCGGAGGCTGCCTGAGATCTTAATCCCGTGTGAGTGCGCATCCTGTGCGAATGCGAAAAATTACCTAATATATTTCACCAAACACAGACATCCGGTGATAATACTGCACAAATCTGCATCTCAGGGTTTGTTGTTGTAATTGTAATCGCCGTTTCTATCTCTTACTTTTCTTTTCTCTTTCAATCTGTATCAGTGTCAGTAAAATAGAGCAATTTACGGACTTGGCTTATCCTGTGTGAATGTGCTGCAAGTAACACAGAGGTGGGGCGGTAATTTGCAAATTACCAGACATCCCCGGGTTGTACTTATCCCGGGAGAACAGGACTAAAGTAATATTTGTTTTGTTTTGTGTTTTGGAATCTGATTATAGAATTTTACCTGCTGCCAGTCAGTAAGTAATGCTGCGTGTAGTGCACTGTTAGCATGCTAGTTGTTGTTGTTGTGGCAAAACTCCACTCTGGCCTGTGAAAGCTTTGAAACGATCTTAAAAACTCACAGGAGCGAATAATTAAAAAGAAAGTGAGGAATAACTTTGGACCCCTGCAAACTTTCAAATGATCTAGTTTTTCACGTTTTTAAGAAAATCTGCCTTTTTTTTTAAATTAACCAACACAGAATTCCTTGAAAAAAAGAGCTTAACATTGTCACACTCTCGCTGCAGTGAACCTGGCGAATGGGTGGGTCACAGTTCAGACTTCTTTATGTAAAATGGTTCTTGTGTAAAAGCCTTTGTGCGCCCTCATTCAGCGCGGGGGTGAGAGTGTCAGCGGTGATGTAATGCAGCAGGAGAGCGGTCCTTTCTGAGGTTAATTAAGATGGTGGGTGTCACTACTTCTAAGGAAAAGGTCTTTTATAATATCACCCATACAACCAGAATGTAACAAGGACTATATACGTATAATGGGTCTTTTTTTTTTTTTTTTTTTTCCTTTCACCAATGCACTATGCCATTTCATAAAGGCCAAGGCTGCATGGTCCTGGTTTAGTCCTGGTCTAGACTCGGTTTGGCCCTGTTCTAGTCGTGGGTAAATTCTGGTCTAATCTAGTTCTGGTTTTAGCTCCATTTTCGTACAAATTTTTATGTTTGAGGAAAAAGAAAAAAGTGAGTTGTAATGTTTGTTTTTTTTGTTTGTTTGTTTTGTTTTGTTTTTGACTGTAAGGTGATGAAGAGGAGAACAAGTCTATTTGTCAAAAGGATCAAAAATCAGATGCAAATCGATACTAAAACTAGTATCAAAACTAGATATTCATTTGAGCAGGTATCGATACCAAAAAAGTCACATTCACAGGACAGAAACAAACTTTTCCTGAATAGGTTTGGGAATGATCTTGGGCTGTATCAGAACACGTATAAGAGCACACAGACTATGATTCGATGTTGAAAATCACATTCAACTGTCTAAAGATCGAGTTTATCAGCAACATTGTGGTATCGTAATCTGTTTATCTGTTGTATCGAGTCTGTCCCTTGGTATCGAAATCAAGTTTGAAATTTTAGTCCTATGACAACACTAATATAGACGATAGAGTAAAATATAGTTGCAGCATGAAAAAGCATAGCACAAGATCAGATTTTGTGGCATGTTACGACTACCGTATTTTTCAGACTGTAAGTTGAACTTTTTTTTCATGGTTTGGGTGTTTCCTGCGACTTATACTTCAGTGCGACTTATGTATTAGAGCCTCTGTTCTGTCTGTATCATGTCAGTCGACTGCACCGTTACTACGGCATGGAGTTGCTCAGAAGTGACACCGAGGATAAAGAATTCGATGGATTTAGTGATTTGGAGTGAGATCAACAGTTTGGTTGAATTTGTTCTGTTCTGTTGTTTATGTTATAGTTTATCTGAAGAAATGTTCATGTGTCGTTAACAGCCTGTTGTTCTCTGTTCTGTTGTTTTTACTAGAACTTGCCTTTCAAGATGAAATGTCGGTTCCCGGTCTCTGATTTTATAAAATTAATTCCCAAAACAGTGCAACCTAGAGTTCAGTGTGACTTAAATGTTTTTTTTTTTCTACTTCTTCTTCATTATGCATTTTTTGGCTTCTGCGATTTATACTCTGGAGTGAATTATAGTCTGAAAAATATGGTATACACCAAAAATAAAATGCTTTCACTACCGCATTTGGGTTTATTATTGGATTGGATTTTTTTCCTCAGCTTGAGTTGAGTAAAAAAGAATATGAAAAGCCATCTTGAATTGAAATTAACTAAAAAAAGAAAGAACATATTGGTAATGTTTTCATGGTAGTATTTTATACTCCGGAGCAAATTAGAGTCCGAAAAATATGGTATACACCAAAACTAAAATGCTATCACTACCACATTTGGATTTATTATTGGTTTGGATTTTTTTTTTCCCCAGCTTGAGTTGAGTAAAAAATAATCTGAAAAGCCATCTTGAATTGAAATTAACTAAAAAAAAAAAGGAAAAAAATATTCGGTAATGTTTTCATGATAGTATTTGATACTTCAACCAGAATAAAAAGTAATTATATATTTTGTTCTTGTATAATCCTTCTGTTATTAACATGAGCCGGACTGGCCTTCACTAAAACTATTCATTCTCAGACACAGATTGACTAATTATTAAACACATTTAATTCCCCTTGTGTTATTTAGCTTGTTTAATCAGTGACGTTCCAGCTGACCTGACACTGACCTTTGTTGAAAACAGCGTGTTATTTTGCTGAATGAATTATGAATCGTCCCTTCCCCTCTGTGCATTAGCTTCCATAGTGAATGAAGTCAAATGTACTTCTCGTGTACATTTGTAAGCCTCTGCTCTCTGCTCCCCGTGTGTCTCTTAACTGGTAATGAGTACTGCATGTATTTTGTATTGAGTCTGACAAGTCTGAATAATGAACAGCAGCATACGTCCCAGACACTGTGCCAGAAACGAACCTTTCCTCAATGGCTTTATAATGATCTGGAGCTGTTTCAGACGGTGTAAATGTTGGGCCTCTGCCTTTTCACTCGCTGTCATATTGACCACGGTTCTGTGACTGAAATAAATTGAACTGAACTAGATACTTGTCATGTTCCACCTAAAAAAAAAAACTTACCCCTTTTGTTTAGATGTTCTGAAATGTGATTCTTGTATCAGTTGTCAGCTCATATTTCAGTCTTCAGGACATGTTTAAAATGTGAACTTTACATTTAGACTTAGAGGGAAATTACGTGGACACAGTAGCTCACACATCACAATATATTATAATAACAAAGAGAAAAATATGAATGGTCATAATAAATTCAAAATAAGTTGCAAAAATACCTAGAGACAAGTCAAAATAAAATAGAAAATATGCTATAAAAAATATCTCAGCAATATAAAAGTGCAAAAAATGATATGATAGTTGACAGGACATAGGGTTATCTGTTACATAAAGGTGAGTTGTACGGTTGTAGGGAGTATTATCTGGTACATAAGACTGAGTTGTTGTACAGTTTTAGGGAGTATTATATTACACAATGGTGAGTTTTGTAGAGTTGTAAGGAGTATTATCTGTTACATAAGGATGAATTGTTGTACAGATGTAGGGAGCATTAGCTTAC
Source organism: Boleophthalmus pectinirostris (assembly GCF_026225935.1). NCBI lineage: Eukaryota > Metazoa > Chordata > Actinopteri > Gobiiformes > Gobiidae > Boleophthalmus > Boleophthalmus pectinirostris. The sequence goes on along the minus strand of NW_026571353.1, from coordinate 31,523,918 downwards.
ATAAAGGTGAGTTGTTGCACAGTTGTAGGGAGTATTATATTACATAATGGTGAGCTGTGCAGTTGTAGGGAGTATTTTATTATAGTGAGTTTTTGTACAGTTGTAAGGAGTATTATCTTACATAAGGGTGAATTATTGTAGAGTTGTAGGGAGTATTATATATGACATAATCGTGAGTTGTAGGAAGTATTATATTACATAAGGGTGAGCTATACAGATGTAGGGAGTATTATATTACATAATGCTGAGTTGTTGTAGTTGTAGGGAGTATTATACTACATAATAGTGAGTTTTTGTGCAGTTGTAGGGAGTATTATCTGTTACATAAAGGTGAGTTGTTGTACAGTTGTAGGGAGTATTATATTACATAAGAGTGAGTTGTTGTACAGTTGTAGGGAGTATTATGTTACATAAGAGTGAGTTCTTGTACAGTTGTAGGGAGTATTATACTACATAAGAGTGAGTTCTTGTACAGTTGTAGGGAGTATTATATTACATAAGAGTGAGTTCTTGTACAGTTGTAGGGAGTATTATATTACATCAAGAGTGAGTTCTTGTACAGTTGTAGGGAGTATTATATTACATAAGAGTGAGTTCTTGTACAGTTGTAGGGAGTATTATATTACATAAGAGTGAGTTCTTGTACAGTTGTAGGGAGTATTATATTACATAAGAGTGAGTTCTTGTACAGTTGTAGGGAGTATTATCTGTTACATAAGAGTGAGTTTTTGTACAGTTGTAGGGAGTATTATCGGTTACATAAGAGTGAGTTCTTGTACAGTTGTAGGGAGTATTATCTGTTACATAAGGGAGAGTTGTCCAATGGTCGTCAGAAGAATCCCAATTCTATGTTTCCTAAATCTCGCTACTTCATAATAATTTTCTACATGCGCGGCGCAGATGATTTTATTATTATGACAAATACATACGACTGTAAAGAATTTAATAATGAAAACAATACAGAGGGCATCCAAGGGCCACTTTCATGAAAATGTTTTATGAAATGTTTCTGTTCATCCTTATTTCTAAACGAACACGCGTAGCTGTTTTCATAACAATTATAATTAACCGTCTGAAGTGTCCTGATTAAAATGACATTAGTACATTTAATAACATGCTGCTCTGATGTTCTATTGGTTTCTCAAAGGCGCACAGTTGGTTTTATTGCCATGGCAAATGCATACAACTCTAATGTCCTTTGAGTTGTATGCGTTTGCCACGGCCCCCAAGCCAAACATGGGCCATTTAAATAATCAAACATAACATACATCGAAGGGAACTTTTCTTACTTACTTTTTACTTTTCTTCCTCATTTCCCAAACAAAACGTAGCTCGTATCTAGAGAATAATTTAGATCTTGCATTTTCTTAAATCACATTACATTAATGCGTGTAATGAGCATTAGACGATGATCACATATTTCACTTGTTGCTCAAAGACAGAGTTGGTTTTATTGCTACGGCAAATGCAAACAACGTTAATGTCATTTTGTTTACAGTATAACCCCCGAGCCAATCAAGGGCCATTATACATATTAGATTCTGAAAAACAACATACATCAGATGAGCCTTTTTACTATTCTGACTTATTTCCAAAACACAAGGATGCACATCAGCATCACTGTTATCGCTGAGAAACCGGGATACTCATATTCCTGTGTATATGATCAAATGGAGTATCCCGGTTTCTTGACATAGTCTTACAAATGTGCAAACGCAAAAAATATATACTTAATTAACCAGGAAAAATACACACAACCATGAGCTCCTTCAACATAGGCAGCTCGGGTGGCTCCTAACCAGTGGATCCAGTATGCAGATCAAACCAAACGTTTTCAAACACACTGCAACAGATTCTTAATTAAAATCTTCTGCATAAATAAACTCAACTTTACAACATATAAACCATAACCATTATAGAGCCACATCAGCCCATTTGATCATATAATGCAGCTTTGCGCACATTTGTTTTACAGAAACTAAAAGTAAAACTGCATGGCTCATTTGCATAAACTGTAAGCACTGAAAAAAAAAAAAACAGCTCTTTCCTTGTGCGCTGATGCGGTTCAGCTTCTGTCAGACTAAAGGACACGACTCAGTGGAATATGAGTGTTCTATCTGTGACAGATGATGTGCTGATGATGGTGAGTCTGTTCTGTGTGTATATTGTGTTGGAAATGGTTCATGATACTCATGTATTGTCACTTTATTTATGTTGGTCGCTTTATTTATTTTGGCTACTGTTGTGATGAAAAGACTGAAACGTGTTTGTCTTTTGGACACATGCACACTCAACTTGATATTGCTATAACCGAGAAACTGTGTATACATGCCACAGTATCTCGGTTACTATCGGAATATACCAACTACAGTTTCCTGGTTTCTCATTGCTTTATTCAGGATACTGAGACTGGGATACTGTGTTTACATGCACCATGACGAAACCGGGAGACTCAAAAAAAAAAAAACGATCATAACCGGGATACTGATGTGCATGTATTATCATTTTCAAATTACAATTTTTGTTTCATAAAATTGCATTCATGCATGTAATAACAGTGACATATTTGACATGTTTCTCAAAGCTACACTGTTGAATTTATTGCTACGGCAAATGCGTACACTACATGTGCAACATACATACATGTAATGTTGTCTGTAGCCCTCAAGCCAATCATGAGCCGTTCTACTTTGATCAAAAATCTGTTTATTCAAGGAGCTGTACCTGCTCTATTTCACAACAACTAGCATGTTAACCATGTAACCTTGCACTTCATGATGCACAGGGTCTGTCTCTGTGTTGGCTAAAACAGCAAAGACCTTTTCAAACTATTATTACTGATAATATCTATACACTGAATGTTTACATGTAAAATCTGATTATTATCTGGTTATTGAAATGTCTGTAAACAGTTAGATCTGAAGTGAGTAATCTGATTTCTTTCTGATTGTTCACACCTATGCTGGTTTTCACGAGGAAAACACAGATACCGTATTTTCCGGGCTATTAGGTGCTCTGGATTATAAGGCGCACTGTCATTAAATGGTCTATTTTCGAACTTTTTTCACAAATAAACCGCACCGGACTTTAATCGAAACACAACAGTTGGATGGGTCAGTGGGACTTTGTTTGTGGCGTTCACGGTGACTCTGGGCTTTGTTCAGTTGTGGCGTGTAGGGAGGGTGCTGTCTGGGACCAACGGATTGTCGGCGTGTTCGCAGTGACTCAGTTGTTCAGTTGTGTCTAGAAGCGGCACGTTGCACTCGCTTTTTCGGTTCGTTCCTCCGTTCCGTTCCTCGTCGGCGTGGAGTGATGAGTGTGTCTGCTGGTGTTTGTCGCTGCACGGTCGCTGTCTGCTCCGTGTGTGTTTGCGTGCGCTGCGTGTGGTGCGGCTTTGTAGTTTACTGAAGTCGTGCTGGGACACCCGAGTGGATTCGTGTACAGGGCGCTCTGGATTGTGGGGCGCGCAGTCATTTTTTGATGGGGTTGGAGGCTTAAGAGCGCGTCTAATATCGGAAAATAAGGTAATATGGATCTACATGCACCATGACGAAACCGGGATACTGATGTGCATGTATTATCATTTTCTAATTGCAATTTTTGCTTCATAAAGTTACATGAATGCGTGTAATAACAGTGACATATTTGACTTGTTTCTCAAAGCTACACTGTTGAATTTATTGCTACGGCAAATACGAACAACTCTAATGTAATTTTGTCTGTAGCCCTTAAGCCAGTCGAGGGCCATTCTACTTTATTAAATCCGGAAAACAAAAAAACATACTTACTCCTTCCACCAAATGTAGCTTCTTGACAATAATTTTCATCTTCCTTTCTAAAATCACATTACATTAGCACACGTAATAAGCATTAGACGCTGATTACACGCAGTATTTCATTTGTTGCTCAAAGGCACAGAGTTTATTTGTATTGTAAGTACATGAAGCAGTACTGTGTGTACATGTGCCTCCTTGACCGGAGCCCTCAATCCAATAAAGTCCAGTTACACATGCATGGATTTTCTTTATATCTAATTACATAATGGCTTTACACGCTGTGGGTTATTACATATTCTAAAACGGTGAGAAATTAATTACATACGTTTTCATTAAAATAACTTACAGATTTGGCTTCATTGTGTCTTTATCTAAATTAAATATTACGATCAGATTAATATTATTATCATGAAACGTCTCGCAGTGCTCTCATCTCTTCTGTCTCTTAAAAGTGCTGCTCCCACGAAACAAAACGAATTCATTTTAAACTTTTTGCAATGGTCCAAAGTTATTCCTCACTTATTTTATGTATTTCGAGCATACGGCAAGTGCGCGGTTAGCATTCTAGTCGTGAAAATTACTTATAAACTCATCACGGTGAATAATTTGGATCTTCCGAATGCGTAAAATAAGCGAGGGATACATTTGGACCATGGCAAACTGTTTAAAATGAACTTGTGTTGTTACAGGAAGTGCTCCGTTGTGTTTTTAAACTCCGTACACCTTCACTTTCACTAGAATCATTTGGATCATTTCAGTCCTGGGATTACCTGTCTCTATTGAACTAAAAGGTAGCTGTTAACCTGAAAACTACCAGTACATGAGATCACAAGGTGGAACAGAGCATTTTGAGCTTTGGAGACGCAGACAGAGAAATAATAAAGCGTTACTAACCAATTCAATGAAACAAAACACAACTCCAAGTATGTTTTTAACAGGATTATAACATGATTTAAAGCTCACAAGAGTCGATTTTGCGTAATATAGAACAGGGGTGTGCAAAAATATCGAAATAACAATATATCGTATTGTTTAATGTGATCAATTGAATGTATGTTATTAGACTCTTTTTTTCAGACCAAGAGTTTGTTTTCTTACCTGACTCGACTGCTCACTAGTGCTCTTCCTCAAAGTGGTCACGTGATGTTGCTGTGACGTGTCCGGGCAGCTGATTTCTACAGGTTTTGGCGCTGTCTTCCCACCAGAGGAGTGGAGAACCTCACTGGACTGTTACGCTCAAGTTATGAACAACAATGTGTCAAGGAATTCCGGAAACTAAAACAACTGGAATTGAAAAGGACATGTTTCCGTAACCATCTCCAATTCAACCTTCGTTGCCGGGATGAGGGAATTATACCACCCAGTCTGGACCTCAAGAATCCCATCCCAACCCAGAATGTGGAGAAAATTGCGAGCAACAAAACACAAAGCAGACCAGAAACAACTTTAATCTCTGACCACAAGAAAGAGAAAAACACATTTATGGACAGGGACAGAGGAAAACAAACATAATCACTGGATTAAAGAGGCAATCAAAATACGGAAACGTGCCCACGGGACGATAAACTGGGATGAGGGGGCTTTTTTACTCTCACACACCTGCGATACTGAGGAAGTCGGACTGGAGATGGCGCTGTCGTCCTGCCTCCACCGGCCCCAAAACCTGTTTAAATCATCTGACCAGACACGTCACAGTAACATCATTTGACCGCTCTGAGAAAGACCTCTGTGAGCATTCGAAACTGTCATGTATGAAAACAAACTCTTGGTCTGAAAAAAGAAACTAACATACCAAAATGAACCTCGCTGGACTACTGTGATCAGTCAAACTTTATTTATAGAGCTCTTTTCATACAAAAAAATGCAACACAGAGAGCTTTACCGTATCAATATCGTGGGACTGCTGCATCAATATATCACCAAGAGCATTTTTAGATGTATTTTATTTAATTATTTTGTCATAGCGCTGCAGTTTTGTTGCTCTTTTGTGCAAAAAACTGGACATTTTGACGATTAAAATGTTTGTGTTTCATATTAACTTTGCATAAGAAGTGGTTCAACAAAGGCTTTTAGTATCACAGCCATGATTTATTGCCTTAATTTTTTATTAAACCGTTTCAAATATATCGTATTGAATCGAAAGTGCACTGTATCGAGGTATGTATCGTATCGTGGCCTATGAATCGTATCGGCGACTTCTTAATGATACCCAGCCCTAATAGAGAACCTTTAAAATGCACTAGTTCTGTTTTTCACGTTTTAAAAATCAGGTGCAGCTCTTCTAATCTTTTCTCGAATGCGTTTTCTCCATTTGTACCTCTGGCACACACACGCTGTTGTCTGCTGCTATAATGGTACGAGCAGACACCTCCAATCGCTCATAATTATTCCTGCGTCTCTGTGTGATCCAGTGGCTTTCTGCTCCATTAGCCTGCAGCATGGCCATAGAAGATAACGTATATCCTCCCCTCCTACACTGCCTTATGGATACGCGGGGTCTGTCACTGCTAAGCTCTGTGTTCACTAAAGGAGCAAACTACTTTATTTTAGGCTGTTTACGTGCCAAATCTGATTATAATCTGATTTCCGGAGTTATCAGATTGTTGAATGTCTGTAAACAGTTCCATCTGATGTATTTAATCTGATTTCACGCAGGTTTTGATGAGGGAAATTATGCAAAAAAGAGTAAAGTAATGAGGCAAAAACAAAAATAAAATTGAAAATGTTAAAGGTTGAAATAAATATGTTAAAATTCAATGTAATTTGGTCTTTTAAATGCAACTTTACTTGAAATTTCCATTGATTAAAGGCGCTGTACCTGCTCTATTTCACAACAACTAGCATGCTACCCGTGTAACCTTGCACTTCCTGATACACAGGGTCTGTTACTGTTATCTTTGTCTTAGCTAAAGGAGCAAAGATCTTTTTAAATGATTTTTATTGATAACTAGACACTATTTACATCCCAAATCTGATTATAGTCTGATTTCCGGAGTTAGCAGATTTCTGAAATGTCTGTAAACAGTTAGATCTTGATGTGAGTAATCTGATTTCTCTCTGATTGTTCAAACCTATGCTGGTTTTAATGAGGAAAATTAGAACAAAAATGGCAAACAAAGACATAAATGAAAGTGAAAATGTTAAATCTTGATTATGATCTGATTATTGAAATATCTGAATTGACCAACAATGGCAAACTAATGGCAAAGATGAAGGATATTAAAGTGAACATGTTAAAGATTGAACTAGTTTTGTTAAAATCCATTGCGACAAGCCTTTAAAATACAACGTTCACTCAAAAAATCCATTTATTAAAGGTGCCATACTTGATTTTTTCTGTCTGAAAATGTGAAAAACAGTCAGTTTATTTAAAACCGTTTTCATTGGTCCGAAGTTATTCCTCACTCACCTTAGACATTCCAAGCATTGAGTTTCGCAGTGTTTTTTTTTTTTTTTTTTAAACTCTCAGACGACTAGCATGCTAACTGTGCACTTCCTGATAATAGATCAATAAAACTCTTCATCAATAGATTCAGACGGCACACAGCGGATGTTTGGACCTCGAGAGCCACAAGGGGTTTTTGACGATTTTATTTCTTTTATGCCGTGAACACACCAAAAAAAATACTCTAATCTAAAACAAAAAAAAGGATTGAGTTAACAGATTATTCCGGTATCTCATTCTTACTGGCCAAATTGTACCCTGTTATCCCACTGGCTTTCTGCTCCATTAGCCTGCAGCATGGCCATAGAAGATAACGTATATACTCCCCTTCCACGCCGACCGTATGGATACACAGGGTCTGTCACTGCTAATCGCTTTGTTAGCCGTCCATCTCGGAGCTAAAAGGGTGAAGAACTTTTTAAAGTGTTCCAGTGACAATAGACAGCGGCTCTGTGGAGGAGGAGGAGGAGGAGGAAGGGGGTGGCTGAAAAGTGGCTAATTTAAGCAGAGGAGCAGAAGATGGGACGAGACAGGCGCAGACAGGTGCAGACAGGGGGAGAGATGGTCTAATCTAGCTGTACCATCGGGACAGGGCATTTTGGACTCACAGCTTTTACACTATTACTCTTCCAGGCATGTGTGTGCTCTGGCGTGGAATAGTTTACAAAAGAAAACCTAGGATATAGAGAGAAGATTGCTTTAGTCTGCTGAATAGTTGCCAATCTATGACTCCCAAACTTTGTGTTTTCATCGTCATTGTAAAAATCTGTGTCACACCTCTGACGAAGGCGGAAGTGCTACCGCCAAAACATGTCAGGTTAATACACTGTTTATGTTTTTATAAATTGTCTTATTAGAAGAAAACACAAAGTTTCTATATAACAAGAAGACAAAATACATTTTCTAAACACAATCTATGGCTACGTTCAGACTGCAGCCTCAAGTGACTCAAATCCAATTTTTTCACCCCTATGCTCCTGTATCTGATCTTTTAATGACAGTCTGAACGATACAGATCCGACTTTTTCAAATGCGACCCAGACCACTTGGATGTGCGCTCCTAAAACCGATACATATTCGATCTTTTGACATGCGACAGGACGCATTCATCCCACCCGCACGTGTTTCCTCCCGCGAGCGTGGTGCAAGTAGGCGCTCACAAATGTACACAAACGTTCTTCTCGTTATACGGAAATTGCGTATGTATCGTGTCAGTGAAACAGTGCGGCACATCGCAATCCCACCGCTCTTGGCTGCAACTCCACACCGGGTTCCTTTCTACGGACGTCGCTGCCGCTGCCCCACGAAACGCCATGGCTAAAAACCTCGTCCTTCTCCTTCTCAATCTCCTTAAAACAGATAAGCTGTACATGTTCTGGCTCCGGTACGACAGCAACTTTAAAATGGCCAGGTGCTCAATGCTTGCATCCACGTTTCACGCTCGCTGTGTGTGACGTCATCATGTCCTTTAATGCACATGCGGGACACTTCTGGGGCGTTTAAAGTTGTAATTGATGCGTTTAATGCCATACTGTAAAACCTTTAATAATATCTCCATGGAAACAAACAATACACCTTGAATATTAACGGGCGTGGAGAGACAAAAGCTTAAAAATGTATTGAATTTTAGTCAGTTACTGTTTTATTTATCTTGTTTTACATAATTTTCCATTGATTCTTAAACGGCGCAACTTTTCTGATGGAGGGTCTGTCACCTGCTCGTCTCCATGGAGATGTTGTTGCTTTTGTCTAGAATGTTCCATGGTATGACATTAAACAAGCATTTTTTCGTTATGAGTGTTTCTATTGGTCAAAAATACAATAATTAAATTAAAGTTCACACTGGAGATCGTAACCTATGACACCCGTGAATCACAAAAAAAAAAAAAAAACACACAAAAAACACAAAAACTCAGCATTTTTAGTTCATCTCTCAAACAGAAAACACCCTGTTCCACCTTGTAAAGTCATGAGGTAAAACAAGAAGTGCTCCACTGTGTTTTTTAAACTCCATAGTCCTTTACAAGAAGCATTTGGTTAATTTCAGTACTGGAATTTCCAATCCCTACTGAATTAAAGGTAAAAGTTAGCTGTTAACTCGAAAACTACCGCTTCCTGACATCGCAAGGTTGAGCAAAGAATTTTGAGCTTTGGGGATGTAGATAGACTAATAATAATGGGTTACTCAAACGTGAACGTGAAGGAAACAAAACACAACTCCAGGTCTGTTTTTGATTAGATAACAACATTCTAACATGGCTCAAAGCTCACAAGAGTCAATTTTGGAAACAGGGTCAGCTGACTTCTCGGTTGGAAAATTGTAGAGGCCAACGAGAGTCCACATCCCCAAAAACACCATCACAACAAGGAGCCGTGCAGCTGTCGGCCCCTCCTGTGGATAGCTACAGTTCGCTCTGATGAGGATTGAGCGTTTTTTTTTTTTTTTTTTTGGCTATGCTACACTGACAAATCCTACGCATATCAATCAAAATGTCAGTCAATATATCAATAAAGATGGAGAGTGGAGTGAATACAGAGCTGTGGGCGTGTGCGGTGTTGGTGAATACGGGGGTAGATTGGAGAAATGACGGCTTGAATACAAGAAAGATTACTCAAACATGCATGAATCACTCTAAATACAGCTTCAAGTGGGGACATGAAAAGGGGAAACTGTAATTTTTTCTTCAGTGTTTCATATTAAATTACTACATACAGTGTTATCATAAAAAATGAAAGGGGGGAAAAAAAAAAAAAAATTTATAGTTGCAGTTCACCACCTGTTTGTCTTCAAGGAAATATTATTGCTTTGCCCAAAATATCCCACATTACGGCATTAAACTTATCTATTTCCATGGAGACAAGCCTGTGATGCCTCCAGGCCAAGTTACAGGTCAAATCTATGGAGAGGCGAGCTCCCTCACTGTAGACATGCGTGTTTTTTGCAGTATTTTTGAGCAGTAAAACACCTATAATTGATGCGTTTAATGCCATACTGTGAAACCTTTTATAATATCTCCATGGAAACAAGCTTGTGGTGGACCCCTCCCAGAAAAGTTACACAATACACCTTTAATATTAACAGGCATTGAGGGGAAAAATGTTTAAAAATGTATTAAAATTTAGTCAATTACTGTTTTATTTATCCTGTTTTACTTATAATTTTCCACTGAATCTTAAAGTTGCATTGCGCAACTTTTCTGATGGAGGGTCTGTCACCTGCTCGTCTCCATGGAGATGTTGTTGCTTTGTGTAGGATGTTCCATGGTATGACATTAAACACATCTATTTGGCTTTTTTTTTTTTCATTATGAGTGTTTCCATTGGTCAAAAATACAATAATTCTCTTTGCGAATAGGGTTGCCTCTCCACAGATCTGACCCGTAATGTAGCCTGTAGTTTAAGCTCTCCCAAGACAAGCAGGTGACGGACCCTCTACCGGAAAAGTTACACGGTGCACCTTTAAAAGCGTCACGTTCTAATCTCAAAGAAGGAGAAAAGACAATATCAGATCTCAGTCGGACACTTTCAGACCTGAGACCTCCAGCCTTATTCTGCCACATGAGAAGAATCAGAGTCAGTGTTGTGGAAATGGCGGCGTGGCTCAGATTGGGGTCACGTTCGATTAGACTCTCCTGTCGGCACTGACTCATGGGCTGAATTACACGCAGTGACTCGCGGGTTTCGCACCGTTGATGTCATCCCTGAGACTGGCCCTTTATTATTACATCTGCATCACTGAATCAATCTCGACATGACGCCTTGATTCGTGATGTTCTTTGTTATAGTAATTTAAAGGGCCACTATTACGCAAATTTCTGATCTGTTATTATGTTGTTTCCTCATGACCAACAGACCTGGAGTTGTGTTTCGTTCACACATGTTTGCGTAATCCTGCATTATTAGTCTGTCTATATCTTGTGGGAAATATTATGTGTTGGTCATGCTAATTCACCCAATATTATGGACACGTATAAACAGGTATGACTATCTATAGGTCTACATAACATGTTTTTTCTGTACTTGGAGTGCCATAAAGAACATGTTTTTCTGGACTTTGAGATGCCACGAAGCAGAAAAACTGACATATGTGGACCCCGTGGCATGTTCCCACCCATGATAAGGTGCACTGGGTCAGCAGTATTGTTCATTTTCTTGCTGTATATGCTAAATCAACAAGTTAATGTTTTGTCAAGATGTAGTATAAAGCTACCCCTGATTTTGAGTTGGTCAGAGACGTCGTTCCGGGGTGGCAGTTGTACTTGGTAATCAACTTGAATCTCTCTCAATGGAAATGCTAAAATAAAGTGGCCTGTTCTCTCGGATTCTCCATCTCCTGTGCTTCTTTTTAGGACACGCATTGAACCTTCCGAAAAAACCCACAATCTCCAAAACTCAAAATGCTCTTTTCCACCTTATGATGTCATGTAGAAGTAGTTTTCCGCTACCTTTTACCTTTAGTTCAGTACAGACTGGATCAATGGCAGATGCAAGCGTTTGAAATGAGTTTCCTCCGCAGGGTGGCTGTGCACTCCCTTAGAGATAGGGTGAGGACCTCAGTCACTCAGGAGGAGCTCGGAGTAGAGCCGCTGCCCCTCTACGTCGAGAGGAGCCAGCTGAAGTAGCCCAAGCATCTGTTCCACATGCCTCCAGGGTGTGTCCCTCCAGCATGTCTCGAACAGGAAGGAGGCCCCAGGGAAGACCCAGGACACGTTGGAGGGACTATGTCTCTGGGCTGGACTGGTAACGCCTTGGGAAGAGCTGGAGGCAGTGTCCAGGGTGAAGGAAGTCTGGGCGTTGTGTTGCTGCTTAAACTGCTGCCCTCAAGACCCCGCCCCGGATAAGTGGAAGAAAATGAATGGATGGACGGGATTCCTGAAATTATCCAAATGATTCTAGTGAAGGTGCTTGTGTGTTAAACATGTCTGAATGAAGCAAAACACGACTCCAAGTTTGTTTGCGATGAGGAAACAACATTATAACATAGATCATCATCAGAAAATCATGTAACACAAACCCTTTAAGAATAGCACAGAAGAGCACCTGACTTTTACCTGTGATGTAACAATCCTGGGAATATTTCATTTACAAAGCACTTTGCAGAACACATATTACAATGAGCAATAAAGTAGATAAGCAAACAAATAATACAGAAAAGATAAAAACAGGTGAAAATAAGTTTAAATAAAACAAAATGATGAACTAATTTGAATGAATTGACAAATAAAACCAGCGTGAATAAAGCTACATACAACTCCAGGTATATTTATGATAAGGGCACGACACTTTAAAGTTCAAGAAGTCAAATTTACATACATATAACGTACATATAACATATAAATTAATACATAACGTCCTTCAATTTCAATGCGGCGCCCCCTCTGGACAGACACAGCGGTCACAGACTGGAGAGCCGCGCGTTCTTACATCTGCATAAACCCCGTGACATGTTTAGAACGGCTGCTGCCCTTTGACTGAACACTGTGATTAATGTCAGTCCACGTGAGCGTCAGTGGCTAATGCAGGGGAAGGGTCTGCACTGCATGTAAGCGGAGAATATCAAAGCTAATGCAATAATAACTAAGGTTTCTCTTTTTTGCTTAGACCATATAAAAAAGTGGAGTAAAGAGAGTTTGACGTCATCCACAGAGTTCGGCTCCAGTCAAAAGAAGCGATTGGAGACAGGCTCTATATTTAATGGACAAAATAGTGAAGTAAAAACACCAGGATCACGTGGAGCGAGTTAATACGAACATTTTAAGACCAAAATGACGAGGCTCGTAGTAGCAGTTGCAGAGAGACGGGGCGACATGACCAGCCCTGAACCACACGCTTTGACAAAACTTTACAAAGACGAGCAGATCTGGAGCTGTATCTCGACTCCTTGATTTCAGCGGGTGTGACTGACAGGCGGATCAGATGTTCTGTTCGAGTCAAAAACAAATATAGCCTCTTATATGTTAAAAAATAAGACAAAAAACAACAACAGAAGACTGAGAAACAGCAAGGATTTTCCCAGAATCAACACTCAAAGCACCAAACTATTACTTATCTCAGGTAAAAGAAGTTATACATTTTCTTCTTAATGTTACGAGAATTTTGGAGAGGAGATGTCTTGCGTCTTTTCTCTGAGTTTGAGAGACAGATTAGCAGCTGTAGTTGGATCTCCTCAAGTTTGGAGAGAGAATTTTCACCCTCTATTGTTCCAACCCCTTTTGTATTTGTGCAGAATGTAGAAGAAACTGGCTGGTCTTGTAGAAGGAGGATCTTTTTCCTGTGAATGTTGTTTCATTTGCTTGTTATTTATTCTTTTATTGACCAATGCCCATTTCACAGTTTCATTTTTTACTCACTGTTTGTTAAATCAACAGCTTTGTTAAACCCTGTGAGGCGACCGCTGCTGTGATTTTGGGCTCTTCAAAAATAAATAGAGTGGAGACGAATTGAACTAAAAGCTTAAAGGCCCTCCACCTGTTTTTTTGTTTTTTTGTTTTAGAGCAAAATGTGTCTTGCCCCAGTACTGATATACTGTGTTATACAAGCATCTTTTAAGGTCAAAAACAAGTCTGCTGTGTGCTGTCTGCTGCATCTAATTAGGACGTTTTTTTATTGTCTGATATTCAGGAGGTCAAAACTCCTCTCTAGTGTCTGTGAGTTGTGATAAGTGCTTATAAACTTAATGCGGTGGACAATTGGCATGTTCAGAATGTATAAGGTATAAGGAATAGATTTTGAAAACTGTTTAAAGTCAGTTTTTCTCTTTTGTTAAGATTCAAAATGAGGTATACCCGCTTTGAGGTCGTGAATTGTACTGTAGGTAAAATCCCTTAGCCTGATTCATGAACCACTTTCAGTTCATGGAAACCGTCTGACCTCGCAGCATTAGATTTTGTTCGCTCGACTGTAGGCGGTTACTTTTTTTATTTAACCAATCATTGCTGTTTGGTCATGAAGTATGTAATGCGTCAAATCCCGTAGGAAGAAGGGCAATAACGTCTTTCCCCTTGATAAAATTCACCAAACATTCTCTTTGTTCTGGCTTTAAATCCTTGATCTCGTGAACTGTTGCCGACACCGAATGTATTGTTTCGTCTACATCCATGTCGACCGCTTTGTTTACTGTTGTGCTGTACCACAAAAGGGACCCAGACAGGTGCTTGAGTTTGACGTCATGGCTTCACATCTCTTCGCTGATTGGCCGTTGTGCTGTCTTACAACTTCCAGGGTTCTTGCAAACCTTCTAGTGTATTCTGATTTCTGGCCTAGTCGCTGGAGAGAAATGAAATTCAGCCTGGCTTAAAATCCCTCAGTCGTTCAGGTAGAATCCACGGCAAAAGAGAAATTCAATTTGTCAACTGGAAACAGGTTTTTGCTTTTTGATTGAATACTTGTCCCAGCTCATCAAAGTTGCTTCTTCAGTTCTGGTCAGACGCTGATGGACACTGCGGGACCGGAGACCTTGTATTGTGGAGTGTTCCAACTGGGTCACTACTATAAATCAGAAATTGTCCTCAATATCCTGCCTTCTAAAATGAATATAAATGAAATGCACTCACTCAAACATGCTTGAATGAAACAAAACACTCCAGGTATGAGAGCTACTCACGATGCTTACAAATGAGCCCATGTCCTTTAGAGGCCGAATCATTTGGATAATTCCAGCCCAGAATTGCCAATCTCTACCAAACAAAAGGTAAAAGGTTGACATTCAATTGAAAACTACCACTTGATGACATCACAGTGTGGAAGAGAGCATTACGAGCCTTGGACAAACGTGCGAATGAAACGAAACACAACTCCGGGTCGGTTTTTGTGGCGGTGACAACATTCTGACATGTCTTAAAGCTCAGAAGAATAAAACAACTTTGCACTAAAACCATATAAGCGTTTTTGCAATTTAAAATGATAATGTCGTCTCTTCTGAACAGAGATTAAATGCGGTGTACTCAGAGCGCCCCATGTTTGTAGTTCATTCATTGCACTCCATTGGAAGCAGAACAACATACATTTTTAATACATCTGTTCCAGTTCAATTGCATTTACATTCCACGGCTGCTTTTACCGATGTCTTTTCATTATTCATGCGTAATGTCACAGTGGTTTTCTGTAGGGACAAACCCGACCCACCCCCTCTGAGAACCGGGCTCAAAACGTAAAGATGAGGCCCTGGTGAGGAGAGGGAAGGGGACGATGAGATGAAGGGAGCGATGAAAGGATGAGGAGACTGAGGAGAGAATCGGGAGAGTGAAGGGGTCAATGAGAGCACGAAGAGAGTGAAGGAGGGTCGATGAAAGGATGAGCAGAGAGAAGGGGACAATGAGATGAAGGGAGTGACGAAAAAATGAGGAGACAGAAGGAGATGATGAGATGAAGGGGGCGATGAGAGGATGAGGAGAGTGAAGAGAACGATGAGAGGATGAGAGAGAGAGATGAAGAGAGAAGTGAGAACGATGAGTGAGGAGAGTGAAGAGAACGATGAGAGGATGAAGAGAGCGAAGGAGCTGATGAGATGAAGGGAATGATGAAAAAATGAGGAGACAGAAGGAGATGATGAGATGAAGGGGGCGATGAGAGGATGAGGAGAGTGAAGAGAACGATGAGAGGATGAGGAGAGTGAAGGGGCGATGAAAGGATGAGCAGAGAGAAGGGGACAATGAGATGAAGGGAGTGATGAAAAAATGAGGAGACAGAAGGAGATGATGAGATGAAGGGGGCGATGAGAGGATGAGGAGAGTGAAGAGAACGATGAGAGGATGAGGAGAGTGAAGAGAATGATGAGAGGATGAGGAGAGTGAAGAAGAATGATGAGAGGATGAGGAGAGTGAAGAGAACGATGAGAGGATGAAGAGAGCGAAGGAGCTGATGAGATGAAGGGAGTGATGAAAAAATGAGGAGACAGAAGGAGATGATGAGATGAAGGGGGCGATGAGAGGATGAGGAGAGTGAAGAGAATGATGAGAGGATGAGGAGAGTGAAGAGAACGATGAGAGGATGAAGAGAGCGAAGGAGCTGATGAGAGGATGAGGAGAGTGAAGAGAACGATGAGAGGATGAGGAGAGCGAAGGAGCTGATGAGATGATGAAGAGAGAGGAGGGGATGATGAGGAGGAAGGAGAAGATGAGAGGATGAGGAAAGTGAAGGGGTGATGAGAGGATGGAGAGAGGGAAGGGGGCGATGAAAGGATGAGGAGAGTGAAGAGAACGATGAGAGGATGAAGAGAGCGAAGGAGCTGATGAGATGATGAAGAGAGAGAAGGGGATGATGAGGAGGAAGGAGAAGATGAGAGGATGAGGAGAGCGAAGGAGAAGATGAGAGGATGAGGAGAGTGAAGGAGAACGATGAGAGGATGAAGAGAGCGAAGGAGCTGATGAGAGGATGAGGAGAGTGAAGAGAACGATGAGAGGATGAGGAGAGCGAAGGAGCTGATGAGATGATGAAGAGAGAGGAGGGGATGATGAGGAGGAAGGAGAAGATGAGAGGATGAGGAAAGTGAAGGGGTGATGAGAGGATGGAGAGAGGGAAGGGGGCAATGAGAGAATGACAAGAATGAAGGGGGTGATGAGAGGATGAAGAGAGAGAAGGGGATGATGAGAGGGTGAGGAGAAAGAAGGAGCTGATGAGGAGGAAGGAGAAGATGAGAGGACGAGGAGAGTGAAAGGGATGATGAGAGGATGAAGAAAGTGAAGGGTGCGATGAGAGGATGAGGAGAGTGAAAAGGACGATGAGAAGATGAGGAGAATGAAGGGGAGGATGAGAGGAAGAGGAGAGCGAAAGGGCGATGAAAGGATGAAGACAGCAAAGGGGAGGATGAGGAAAGTGAAATGGAGGATGACGAGAGTGGCAGGGATGATGAGAGGATGAGTAAAGTGAAGGGACAATGAGAGGATGAGGAGAGTGAAGGGGACTATGAGAGGATGAGGAGAGTGAAGAGGACGATGAGAGGATGAGGAGAGTGAAAGGGAGGATGAGGAGAGTGAAGGGGATGATGAGAGAGTGAAGAGAACGATGAGAGGATGAGGAGAGTGAAGGGGACGATGACAGGATGAGGAGAGGGCAGGAGAGGATGAGGAGAGTGAAGGGGACGATGAAAGGATGAGGACAGAGAAGAGGACAGTGAGATAAAGGGAGCGATGAGAGGATGAGGAGAGTGAAGAGGACGATGACAGCATGAGGAGAGTGAGGGGACTATGAGAGGATGAGGAGAGTGAAATGAAGAATGAGGGGTGATGAGAAGATGAGGAGAAAGAGGGAGACGATGAGAGGATGAGGAGAGTGTGAGGGGGTGATGAGAGAATGAAGAGAGTGAAGAGAACGATGAGAGGATGATGAGAGGGCAGAAGACGATGAGAAGATGAGGAGAAAGAGGGAGATGATGAGAGGATGAGGAGAGTGAAATGGAGGATGAGAGGATGAGGAGAGCGAGGGGGACGATGAGAGGCTGAAGAGAGTGGAGAGGATGATGAGAGGACGATGAGAGGATGAGGAGAGGGAAGGAGATGATGAGAGGATGAAGACAGCGAAGGGGAGGATGAGGAGAGTGAAGCAGACAATGAAAGGATGAGCAGAGCGAAGGGAGCAATGAAAGGATGAGGAGAGTGAAATGGAGGATGACGAGAGTGACGGGGATGATGAGAGGATGAGGAGAGTGACAACAAAGATGAGATGACAGAAGAGTGAAGGGGACGATGAAATGATGAAGAGAGTGAAGGGGACAATGAGATAAAAGGAGCTATGAGAGGATGAGGAGAGCGAGGGGGACGACGAGAGGCTGAAGAGAGCGCAGAGGACGATGAGAGGATGAGGAGAGGGAAGGAGACGATGAGGGGGATGAGAAAAATTAAGGAGAGGATGAAGGCAGTGAAGAGGATGATTGAGAGGATGAGGTCAGTGAAGGAGGATGAGAGGATGAGGAGAAAGAAGGAGATGATGAGAGGATGAGGTCAGTGAAGGAGGTGATGAGAGGATGAGGAGAAAGAAGGAGATGATGAGAGGATGAGGAGAGAGAAGGAGATGATGAGAGGATGAGGTCAGTGAAGGAGGTGATGAGAGGATGAGGAGAAAGAAGGAGATGATGAGAGGATGAGGTCGATGAGAGGATGAGGAGAGTGAAGGGGAGGATGAAAGGATGAAGAGAGGCAAGAAGACACTGAGAGGATGAAGATAGTAAAGGTTTAGCTTTACTATCTTCATCCTCTCATTGTCCACTTCACTCTCCTCATCCTCTCATAATAACTCCCTTTATCTCATGGTCCCCTTCACTCTCTTCTCCATCTCATCGTCTGCTTCTCTCATCAGTGAGATGATGAGGGAAAAGAAGTAGACGATGAGATGATGAGAAAAGTGAAGGGTTGATGAGACGATGAAGAGAATGAAGGGGACGGCGAGATAAAGGGAGACGATGAGAAGAGCAAAGAGGACGATGAGGAAGAGAAGCTGAGGCGGTGCAGACGGGGCCCTGACCTGACGAGGAGGACGTGTAGTGAGCGATGAGGAGGAGGACTTGGAGTGTTCTGATGAAGGCTGAGGAGCCAGTAAACTCTGGAGAGGCAGTGAGGTAGACGGGAACAAAGTTAGGTAATTTGTCAAGCTTTTAGGACTTGGCAGAAGAAGAAGAACAACAACAAAAGAACATAACCTAAAGAATAACTGTACATAAAAATAATGAGTGCGCATTAGTTCATCCCCGCCCTCTCCCTGTACTTAGCTGCATTTAATTGAAAAATGAATGAGCTTCTTTTCAAAAATAAAAACAAGTAAATGACCGTCCACTACTTGCTTTGATGAAATGCCTTTGTGAAGAGGCAGGGCTTCTCAGGTCTGTACTTCTTTTCTTCTAATGAGACAAATTGATTGATTTGTCTATCTTACATTTAAAGTACACCACAGTAACAGGATCGCAATCTACAGTAAAGTTCCATAGCGCAATCTAAGTATCACCATTCATGTAATAGCTCAGAAAAAGAAATGAGCTGATGGGGGGACAAAGGGATCTGTTGTGTCGGACTCCGTGGTTTTAGGGGCCCAGATTTGGACTCTCTTCCTATTAATTTATATTAGAGGGGGACCAAAATGTCTGTCAACGGTCATGTTTGGGTGGTAGGATTTCCACTTTGGTCAGAGGTGTGAGCTGACTATCGTGACGTGTTTCTTCTCCGCTGTTGTCCCAGGCCGGGTCAGTTTGACAGATCGTGGTCGTCTCTGGGCAAACTCTAAATCAGTGGTCACCAACCTGTAGATCGCGATCAGCAGTTCGATCTTTGCTGTGTCCCCGGTAGATCTCCAGCTTAATTCAACAATTTGTGATATTAGATGTGCATTGAAAGTGAGTGCTTACTTTTGTTTAACTTATCTGAAATGAAAATCATCAAATCCAAGCACAGA
Organism: Boleophthalmus pectinirostris; assembly: GCF_026225935.1. NCBI lineage: Eukaryota > Metazoa > Chordata > Actinopteri > Gobiiformes > Gobiidae > Boleophthalmus > Boleophthalmus pectinirostris. Next base: position 31,504,319 of record NW_026571353.1, on the reverse strand, counting down.
AACAGTCTGACTGATGGGCACCTCACAGATTGTCTCAGTTTAGCTGTCTGCAACTATAAACCAAACTTCAAAACACTATCCAAGGAAATTCAGACTCAGCCATCACCCTGAGTTTGATAATAATAGAATTTCTCTCATTAACACTTCAATATACTGTTAATGCTGTTTAGTGGTCAAATTTGCACTATTTTGATTGTTTCACTGCATTTAGTTTGCATTTTGTTTGTATTGCAGTTGCACATTTTTTCTTGCAGAGAGTGTTTTAGTCCCCATTCTGTAATGAGTGTTCCTTAAAGGTTGTATGGAGGATTTTTTTTTTTTGTTTCAAATTGTCAATGAAAGATTAAAATACCATTACAGAGACGCAGCAGCTTTGTAATTATGATGACCAAAAAAAAAAAGAATGAAAATCTATCAACTGTGGACGTAGTGAAGACAGATAAACATCAGCCAATAGAAAACGAGGCTCCCTCATTTTCTATTGGCTGTCAGGTTGTCAATCAAACTCCCTAGTGTAACTGAGTCGTTGGAGCGTGGGGATTATGTGATTTATGCAGCGGTTCTTAGAGGCTTTTTCGAACTGTCGCTTCCTTGCATTTCGCACAAAGTTTGTCGCGACGGCGGAAGAGAATCCACGACCGGTTCGCCGCAAAAGAAAGTCGGTTTTTGAGGTCGCTGAAAGAAGAAGAGAAGGAGAAAAGGAGCGAAGCTAAACTGAGGTGATTCTTGGAGATTCCTTCCACCGATGGTGCGAATGAAACAGACGAAGGGTCTAAAAACTGACGCGTCGGTCGCTGAATTACTTCTAGACAGGAAACTTCAACAGTGATTCTGAACGAGCACGAGGACGGTCGCTGTATTTCTCTTTAAAAAATCCTCTATACAACCTTTAAGTTACAAGATTGCAAAAATAAAGCTGTCTGGAACTATAAACATGATCACTTTTTTTTGTTGTTATTTACGTTCATGTTGGTAGATCCTGCTCCTTTCTCAGACCAAGCATGTAGATCTTTGTCTGAAAAAGGTTGGTGACCACTGCTCTAAATGGATATCGCGTAGATGAAAGGAGAGTGCATGATGTTTTTGATCGTGATGGTTCTGCCAGACAACTTTTGAAGGTGTCCAAAGTGTCTGGGATGGTGCATGGAAAAAAAGAAAAGAAAATTTTATACTGGGTTATATTTCTGGGTCTGATACTTGCATGAATGCTTAGATCTGGTTCGGTAGACTGTACACTTAGACAAACTTTATTGATCCACAAGGGAAATGATTTGGACACAGTAGCTCCCACATCATGATATAATATAATAACAAAGAGAAAAAATATATAAATGGTAATAATAAATTCTAAAAAGGCTACGTTTATATGATGACGGTCTGAACAGAAGACGCAAAAGTGGCGTCAGGTCTTCACTTTTTATTCCCCGTTTAGACAAGTGTTTTTGGGAGGAAATCTGTGCGGATGCAGCGGCGCAAAAGTGTGTGGAATTCGATTGGGTAAGCATGCCAGGCAACAAGGTGGTGACGCCAGGTGGTGATGTATGTGAGGTAAACGTGTACGTGATGTGAGCAGATCTGACGAGTGTTCTGCGGAGCATATTCAACTTTTCCACTCTGGAGGGTGGTTTCAGATTTTTGTGTTTTTCAGCCCCAAAAACGCCATCACCGTCTAAACGAAAGAGACTTCTGATAAAATATTTTGTTGTTTTTACCCACATTCTCGTATAAACAGGCCCTGAGAAGCAAAAAATATATCAAAAATAATATAGACAAATAAGTAATAAAATATAAAGTCTCAGCTTTATACAAGAGGTCAAAGGAAGACTTGTGTGAGCCAAGGTGAAGGCTCCCTCGTTTCAGTTCATGGTCCTTGCTTCCCAGCCTCTCGTATCCATCTATGTTTGTACTTGTGGTGCCCAGTTTTAGCCCTGTCCCAGTCCATGACCTGATTTTCCCTTTAATAACAGTCAGATACATCAGATAGATTGTCAGATATGTGAAGAGGTTACCAAACTCACAATAACACTTCATGCTTTGGGTGTTTTTGTAGCTACAGAAACTTGTGTAAATGAATAAATGTGTGTAGAATCCCTCAGTCGTCCAGGTAGAATCTATAGTAAAAAGAGAAATTCAATTTGGCAACTGGACAAAATAAACGTTTGTGCAGTTGCCAAATTGAATTTCTCATTTTGCCATAAATAAATAAATACAAGACAAGATATCAAGTTAGTGCCTTACTCTGGAGCATTACTGGCAAAGTAATACAACTCCATGAGGCAAGCACTTGGCGGACACTTTCATTGATACTTGCAGCTGATGTCGTTAACATTCTCAGGGGATTTGAAGCTAAACGAAAGCACTGCTCTGTCTGAAGCTACTCTCTCAGAAGTTAGACTTGTTTATTTTAACACAGTCTCACTATAAAGAATTGACTTACGGGTGAACTGATTTGTGCTCTTAAACAAGTCACATAAAATTACAGACACAAGCTGTTTTTGTTGAAAATCAAGCTCTTGAAAATGTGTTGTTTAAATCCATTTGGGGTTTTTCCTTAAACCACAAAACCATAAAATTATTTTTCCAGTGTCCAGGGTAACTCTTAAACAGAGGTTTTCAAACTAATGCCCCTTTGACCGACACCTCAACCCCTCTGCTCCTCACCACTTGAACTGGCCCTATGAGGCAATCCAAAAAAGTTGTCATGGCCTATTTTTTTTATTACTTTTTGGCAAATAATAACACGTCTGCATCTTGTATTTTGTAGATTTTTTCAATTAAAAATGTTTATATGAAGTATTTAAATTTATATTTAAATAATTATATGATGTATTTACATTTTCTGCAGAATTTTCGTGACCTGACAAACTCGAGATCGAACAGTGACAGTCAACACACGTGTAGGAGTTCTGTAGTGCAGTGAAGGACAGAAAAATGGCTCGTGTTAAAGTATGAAAAGTTGACAGAATGTGCAGACTTTTCAAAGAACAGTGGACGACAGATTATTTTTTTTGTTCAGTGTAAGGAGCGTTCAGATTGTCTGATACGTAAAGAAAGTGTGGCGGTTTTCAAAGAATATAATCTGTGTCGTCAGGATCATACAATTCTATTACACGGCCGACCCGACCCCGTCCCCCATCACAGTCAAGCGCGATAATGTGGCCCCCAGAGAAAAAGTTTTGGTGACCCCTGCTCTTAAACATTCCACCATATAGTAAAACATGTACAACACCCCCGGCGTGATGTCAGTGCAAAGTATCAACAGAAAAGAAAGAATGAACGAAAACACAGTGCCCCTTTAACCGGTCTACTCCTTACAACACATCCCCGCACCTCGCCGAGCGCTTTCCTGGCTCCTTCCTTTACTCTGATTGATGTGGAGCGTTTGCTGCAGTCGGAAGGTCGCGTCCATCACCGTGGCAACATGCACTGACCGGCCGGCAGCTTGTATTGTGAGTGACCACAGCGGAGCGGGCAGCAGACGGTAATTGGAGCTGACAAAGTGCCTGGGGTGTCCTTGGATCGGGCCTAGCGTGGCACCACATGCAAATCAGAGCTCACGAGGTTTCTTTGTGGGAGGTCTGATATGGAAATGTGTCCGGACAAAGTGGAAAAGAGTGTTCTGAAACAATACAGGCTCAGTAAACAATAAACAGCTTCAGTAAATAACGAGGTAATGTGATCAGGTGAAATGACAAGGAATATCGGGGTTCATTTCTGCCCACTTTGTTTTGGGAAACAATTTATGAATGTAGAACAGACAGAGGTCACAGCGGCTTCCATCGCTGCTGGAACTGATGTGGGCAAGTGTTTTTATCATGTTATTAAAGAGAACACTTGAGATGACATTATGATTGATGATACACCTGCTTAAAGACATAATATGTGACTTTTTTTTCTGAAGTAATACTCTAAAATAAAAGCTTTTTTATTTTCATTATTAAGGTTTTTATGACATTGAAGAACAGAACAATATTCACCCCTCCTGTAAGTGGGCTTGTATCTCCACAAACCTGACTTGCTAAGCCTGGAGGAGGGCCTTTTCCTTCTTGTCTCCATGGAAATGTAGTTCCTTTGGCTTTAATCTTCCACAATATAGCATACAGCTGATCTGTTTTCATGGAGAATATTTCTTTTTCCATCGAATCGTGTAGTTGACTTTCTACCTCCAGAAAAGTCATATACTATCATTTTAAAGCCACAGTATGTAGATGTTTTTTTATGGAACTGAAACAAAGAAATACTTCTTACTTGTTGTAGAAGTTTTCTAGCCTGATTCATCAGCCGGTTTCACTTTGTGGAAACTGTCTGACCTCGCAGCATTAGGATTCGTTCTCTAGACGGTAGGCGGGTACTTTTTTATTTAACCAATCGCTGTTATTTGGTCGTGGCGTATGTAATGTCCTAAATCCCGCAAAAACGTCTTTCGCCTTGATAGAATTCACAAAACATTCTCTTTGTTCTGGCTTTAAATCCTCGATCTCAGGAATCGTTGCCAACACAGAATCTCTGTCTTCATCTACATCCATCTCAACCTCTTTGTTTACTGTTGTGTTGTACCACAAAAAGGACCCAGACAGGTGCTTGAGTTTGACGTCATGGCTTCACAGCTCTTCGTTGATTGGTCGGTGCGCGGTCTACACCTTCTGTGGTTCTTGCACACCGTCTAGTGTATTCCGATTCCTGACCTAGTCGCAGGAGAGAAAGTAAATTGAGCTGAGGCAATAGGTGGCGAAAACGTGGCTAAAAGGTTTCAGCTTGTCCAAGAAAGTGTGGAAGTAAACGGCTGGAGGAGCAGGATTATTTACCATCTTGGGAAGGCTTGGAAAATCAGCTTAGTATGATTTCAAAAGTGAACATAGTATGATCTTTGAGTGTTCAAGCCCCTTTACTATGCTTCCAAAAAAAGTTTATAAAGCAAGTGTGCTGAGACTATGAAGGCCAATAAGCACCGGTTTGACAGCAATATGCCACAATTTAGATAATGGTCTGCCAATGGTTCGCCAAGGGAAGATGATCGTGTTACTGTAGCTCCTGTGAGTCAAAGTTAAACTGAGAGATGTACGTGGACGATAAATTACTTAAATTCTGTTACACTACCGTCCCCACAAACCTGACTCTTATTTTTGCTGCTTGCTTCCATGGAGACGTTGTTCCTTTGGCTATAATCTTACGACATAAACCATCTCTCTATCTCCATCTATCTTCTGAAGTATAGTTTTAACTTTCTACTTCGTCTGAGTCACGCAGATGGCTTTCCACTTCCATCAAGTAATACTTTAAAGGTGTCTTTTATAATATTTGCACTAACTTGTTTCAGGCTAATTAAGTTACAGCTTATAGCCACTCTTCACGTCTTATCTCTTTCATTATTTGAGTTATTAGCCTCTGCAGAGCCTCCACAGTCACTCTTTAAGTCGCTCTAGGCTTTAGCGTTAGCATTAGCCACAATCTCGGTCTGTCGGCCCAATCAGCTGCAGTCCATGCATGCTTATATAACAATATTACACAATTTAAATCATCCTTCATGGTATATCTGCAGAAATATGATTTGGCCCTGCAGTCCTTATTACTACACATAATGTCCCCTGCTTCTCTCTAAAAGTGCACTGCGAAACTTTTCTAATGAAGAGTATATCTCCTAATTTTCCGCAGCGTTAACCTCCATGTAGACAAGATAGGGGTCATGTGTCAGATCTGTGGAGAGGCGAACCTGCTCCCACCAAGATGTTTTTCGAGGTATTCTGAGCAAGAAAAATGCAAAAACGTAATCATAAATCAAACTAATCCTATACTTTTACATTTAAGGTAAAGCAATAACTATCCTAACAATTCTCCTCTGTCAATTGATACTGTGCAGGGACATAGTTCAAGGGGTGTTCTACTTGTATGTGTATGGAGAAATGTTCAGCAGTGTGCGTGGTAATGCAATACACATTAGCCGACAAGGTCAAAATGTTATAAGATTGTCTGAAAGCTCAAGAAAAAATGCAAAGTGGATTTAAACAAAACACTTTCAGGAGCCTGTGATCTACACTAGTGTTAAGGGTCCTGTTTAGGTGTTTGATTTTCAAGAAAAAGGTGAAAGTGACTAACTGAAAAACTGTTGACTAATGCTAGTGTGTGACTGTAATGTTATAGACCTTTTTCACAATGTCCGGAAGTTCCCCGTAGGTTGGTTTTCTATGGCAAAACATCTGTGGAAATGTCTCCACCAGCTTTATAAATCTGCCTCATCAACAAATCTTCATCCAACAAGGTCCACAAAAGATATAAATGCATGAAGAATTTATCCACAACTCATCGAGGTAAGAACGACGAAAGCTTAAAGGCGAATAACGACGACGCGTTAGTGAACTACTGAACAAAACTAAAGTTATGGTCATGAACAAAACATAAGTAACTTGTTCACTCAGACTGATTCTACAGTTAAAATTAAAAATCAGTTTCAAGATTTTAGCAAAGATAGATTTGTGCAGTTCGAATGCGAGACATCTCTACCACAATGTTAAGTTTTGCTCAGTAGTTCACTAATGCTCGTCATTGTTCGGCTTTAAGCTTTCGTCTTTCTTACTTTGATAGTTGTGGATAAATTCTTGGACCTTGTTGGTTGAAGATTTGTTGATGGGGCAGATTTATGAAGTTGGTGGAGAATACGCAACACATTTCCACAGATGTTTTGCCATAGAAAACCACCACAAACCTACAGCTGGGAATTTTCGGCCTTTGTGAAAAAGGTCAATTTGAGGAGGACTTGTTTAACAGCATAAATCATCTCACCTGCTCCAACTGAGTCGTTCTTTATGTTCAAATTGTGTTCAAAATCGAGCTTCAGACAGAACAGAGAATCCGTGTATCATTCGTTCATTCGTTTTTCAATATAAAAACAGGGTCCGTGACCAGACCGGAGGCTCAGAGCCCACGGCAGGGCCAGAGCTCGAAGCTGAGGCTCGGACCCCGTGGAGGCTTGGAGTCAAAGCTCGGAGTTCGCCCTGGTCCCGGTCTCAGTCCCACTCTGGTCCCGGTCTGGTCCCGGTCTCAGTCCCACTCTGGTCCCGGTCTGGTCCCGGTCTCAGTCCCGCTTTGGTCTCTCGGTCTGGTCTCGGACCTGAATCCGTCTTGATTCAGTCCGTATGCGGTGCAAAAGTCCGGCATCGCAGTCACGGAAGTCACGTAAACGGGAAACGGCCGTTATCCGTTTTTTCCATTCTTCATTTAAACACAAAATCGAAAACTGAAAAAACGAATCGTTATCCGTTTTTTCATTTTGGTTTTGGAGACAAATAACGAAGAAAACTGTTGTTTTTTCGTTTTCTTATTTTTGGTTTTATATTGAAAAACGAATGAACGAATGATACACGGATTGCAGAGCCTACAGATTCACACCTGCAGGGAATGTTGAGGATATCAGCTGCAAAACATCAATAGTTGACTCAAACGATATGAAGTGAGGAGACGGATGAGAACATTTCTTTAATTTGTATTTTCTTGCCTATGCCATGCTGTCGTTCTATATCTGTTGTACTTTTTGTCCGTGGACAAAAGCAGCTATTGTGTAAACAGATTGCGCCAGATGCCATCCCGCTGGCCTTTTCTATGTCCCTGTGTGCGGACATCATGCTACGCTCTCATGCCTTCTCAGCACTACAAACCTATATCTCTGCACTGTATACAATCACATGTCTTATCTATTTCTATTCACTGAGCTCAACCCACTGAGAGTCTCGAGGCTCTTATGGAGACAAGCCAATATACCTTGGATGAATAGCTTATAATGTCAAGTCCCAAGGTGAAGGCGCAAATAAAAACATGAAAATCCATACTTCTCTTCTTTTAGCTACATTACGGCGCATCAGTTTTAGCCGGCTGTCACAAGGAGGTGTTTCAGAGCGGCTTTTGGTCGATTGAAATCCCATTCTGAAAAGCAGCGTAAGAAATATTTGTGGTGATCTGAAAATACTCTTTAACGCGTGGATTTTAAGCTGATGTGGCGTTTCTTGATGGAAAACGTCTGATCAATATTTCAGTGCTCTAAAAAAAGAGATTTTGAATCGAGTTTCTGTCGTGGATTGTTGTGGCACGATGTGTTAAGAAACAAAATCACTGTTACGTCTGAGGCTGCGTTTACACATAGTCGGGTGTGTTGAGAAACGGATATTTCCTTCCCTCAGTTTTCCAAAATAACATCGTGCACACAGCATCGTTTTCAAAAAAAGTTTTCGTTTACATCAATTCTCATAAATACGCCGTCATAACTACACCAAACCTCTGGGCGACACCTGGATTAGATTCAAACCTGTAGCATTTATTTCATTATAGTTGTAAGTATTACTCAAAAATACCTTGAAAAACGTGCATTACTGAGCGGGCCTCGCCTCTCCGCAAATACGTGGCTAAATTCCTGACCTCTGAGCCTCATTCGTCTCTGGTCATGGACAGTGTTGGGGAGTAACAGATTACATGTACCGGAGTTACATAATCAGAGTACAAATTATGAGTAACTGTATTCGGTTACAGTTACTGTTTCAGTGAGTGGTAATTGGATTACAGTTACTTTGTTTGAAATAAATGGATTACACAGAGGTATTTTCACATTTTGGGCTATATCCCTTTTTTTTTTTTTTTCGGTAATTCCACTCATTGCCAGACACTAAACCAGTTCTAAACCAGGACTAAAACCAGGTCTAAACTAGGTCTAAACCAGGACTAAAACCAGGTCTAAATCAAGTCTAAACCAGGACTAAAACCAGGTCTAAACCAGGTCTAAAACCAGGTTTAAACCAGGACTAAAACCAGGTCTAAACCAGGACTAAAACCAGGTCTAAACTAGGTCTAAACTAGGACTAAAACCAGGTCTAAATCAAGTCTAAACCAGGACTAAAACCAGGTCTAAATCAGGTCTAAAACCAGGTCTAAACCAGGACTAAAACCAGGTCTAAACCAGGACCAAAACCAGGACTAAACCAGGTCTAAAACCAGGTCTAAACCAGGACTAAAACCAGGTCTAAAACCAGGTCTAAACCAGGAAAACTAAACCAGGACTAAACCAGGACTAAAACCAGGTCTAAAACCAGGTCTAAACCAGGACTAAAACCAGGACTAAACCAGGACTAAAACCAGGTCTAAACCCAGGTCTAAACCTGGTCTAAACCAGGACTAAAACCAAGTCTAAACCAAGTCTAAACCAGGTCTAAACCAGGTCTAAACCAGGTCTAAACTATGTTTCAAACAGGATTTAACAGGACTAAACCATGCTGTGCAGACATGTTTCCTCTTCTTCTATCAATAATATTTTTAATTTGTTTAAGTAAAGTCTGGGCTTTTTATTTTCTTTTATCAGACGAAACATCTTATGTGAAGATTTCCTCGTCTTTGCTTCTCTACAGCAAATCAAGTAATCCAAAGTATTCAGATTACGTTACTCACTTTAAGTAACTTAATGGATTACGTTACAAACTACATTTTGGTGTGTGTAATCTGTAATCTGTAGGGGAATACATTTTAAAAGTCACCTTCCCAACACTGGTCATGGATATGATACATCAGCTGTGTGAAAGGTGTTTGCACAAGAAGAAATGTGACTGTTACTCTGAATGCTCCATAATCATCTTCATAGCAAAAACAATAAACATTGGTCGCACTTTTGGCACGTCAGCTCCTCAAACTCCGTTCTCTCACTCTCATTTTACAAGCAAACGCGTAACCGTAGTTTTCCAGAATCTCCACTCTAGCCAGAGTTTTTAGAAAGATTCGTTTTCAGAGGCGAATTTGCCGTTTGCGTGTAAAAGATGGGTACAAACGAAGGGAAATCTCAGTTTTTAAAAATACTCATGTTCGTGTAAACGGGGCCTCAAAGGAAAACTGTTTACTTAAAAGTGCACTGTCTCCATGGAGATGTTATTGCTTTGCCTGGAATGTTCCATAGTGCTGCATTAAAGGTTGTATAGAGGATTTTTTTAAGGGAAGAGAAATACAGCGACAGTCCTTGTGCGCGTTCAGAATTACTGTTGAAGTGACCTGTCTAGAAGTAATTCAGCGACCGACGCGTCAGGTTTTAGACGCTTCGTCTGCTTCGGTCGCGCCATCGCTGGACGAGATCTCCAAGAATCACCTCAGTTTGTCTTCGCTCCTTTTCCTCTTCTCTTCTTCTTTCAGCGACCTCAAAAATGGACTTTCTTTTGCGGCGAACCGGTCGTGGATTCTCGTCCGCCGTCGCGACAAACTTTGTGCGAAATGCGAGGAAGCGACAGTTCGAAAAAGCCTCTAAGAACCGCTGCGTAAACCACGTAATCCCCGCGCTCCGACGTGTCAGTTACACTAGGGAGTTAGATTGACAGCCTAACAGCCAATAGAAAATGAGGGAGCCTCGTTTTCTATTGGCTGATGTTTATCTGGCCTCAACACGTCCACAGTTGATAGATTTTCTTTCTTTTTTTTTTGGTCATCATAATTACAAAGCTGCTCTGTCTCTGTAATGATATTTTAATCTTTCACTGACAGTTTGAAACTAAAAAAAATCCTCCATACAACCTTTAACGCTTTGTATCTATTAAAGGTGCTCTATGTAACTTTTTCGGTTGAGCGTCAGTCACCTTCTTGTTTCTATGGATATCTCATTGCTCTGCCTGGAATGTTACACAGACATTTAACAGCTTACCTTTATTCTTTACTTTTTTTTTTTTACAGCTCAAAAATGTCTATGAAAATGCCTGAAAATTCTGACTGTGAGTGGGGTCGCCTCTCCACAGGTCTGACCTTTAACTTGGTCTGGTTTGGTCTCCATGAAGATAAAGGTTTAATACCACACTGCGAAACATTCCAGACAAAGTGATAAAATCTTGATGGAGAAAAAACATTTAACTGACCCTCCACCAGAAAAGTTACAAAATCCACAGTTAATTTGCTAAAATAACTTGGAAAAAATACATATTTACAATGAGCTGCTAGTCTTCATGGAGATATGCACGTTTAATGCCATACTGTGGAACATTCCAGGCAAAACAAAAGCAAGCATCTTTGCCCACCAACCAGATGGTAGTTGGTACAAACCTCACTTGAGTGCCCAGTAGGGGTGTAACAATATCCAAGTCTCACGATACGATATCGGCACAGGATGAATCTCACAGTACGATATTTATTGAGATATCGTGGGAAAGCTCACGATATGGCGCGAAAGCTCACGATTGACGTAACAATATCCAAATTTCTTGGTACAGTATTTTCGCGATATACATCTCACGGTACGATATTTATTGCGATATTTTGTGGAGACTAACAAAACTGTAAATATGCGACTTTTTCCTCTTAAAATACCTTGACAAGACTTAATCCAAATAACTAACATTTAAAAGTGCTTAGAACTGTTATTTCTTCTTGTAGTTTACACTGAAATGGAGCAAAGGATCATGGTCTATGTAGTTCTCGCTGTCAATTTTTTAGCTTCTGCTGCACCATAACTCTTCATTTAAGCAAAGACACTTGTAATTTGACGTGTTGTGATGCTCCACGATATTATTGTGAGAATTTTGACAATACGATATCATGATATTTCGGTTATTGTTACATCCATAGTGCCCAGTGTAAAAGTCAGTCAATAAATATGAATACAGTTTGTACTAATTTTGACATCACTTTCTTTGTAGAGATAAACAAAAAGTTTCAGTTGAATACAGATGATTTGTTGATTGTTCAGCGCTTCTTGCAATGTTTATTAAAGATTTTAGCCGTAGCATTTTGTCAGTGGTCAATGGTTACGTTTATATAGCGCTTTTCTACCTTCGTTCATACACCAGTGTTGGGTGAGGGGCTTTGACTGTGTTGCCCAAGGACACAATGGCAGTATTCATTTTTGGGAGCTAAAAACGCACCGCCAGCCTGTGGATCAGTGAGTCTGACCAACAATGTTTACGTCGAGAACGGGATCCGAGGTTGAGAACTCTACCAACTGAGCTACTGACGCTCGTGTAATGTTTTTAAGTATATTTTTGACAAAGTGAAAAGGTAAAAAGTTGTTGTTTGTTTAATAGACGCACTTTAGATTGAATTATGGACCTATCATCTTGGGTAATACTTCAAATACAATAAACCTTGTATCTCGCATCACCAAGGCCAGTCCTCTCCCTTATGTAGTCCAAACCCAGGCCCAGACTCCTCCTGCCATCCCTCTGTACTTTGTCACTTCGGTCATGAAATATTACAGCAATATAACAACACAACATCACTTTAGGTGTACACAGAGCTCAGGGAAATGAACTAAGCGCAGTTTATGTGGTGCTCCTGAAGAATGAAGCCCCACAAAGATAAATATGTAATGTGAGGAGTTATGGAACAAAATAAACATCTGCTGTTTGAACCCCCGGAGCAGTTTTTGGAGAGCAGATACAGCCAAGAAGTGATAGATTATACAAGGATACGAGAACAGTTGGTAGGCACAATTCATAATTCAGTTCACGAGATCATATTTTCTGACAAATATTGCAATTCAGAGTAAATTAACAAAGTATATTAAAGGCGCACTGGTTTTTTCTTGTGTTCATGGAGATGTTATTGCTTTGCCTAGAGTAGTACAGAATGGAAAAGTAAGGAGCGACTGTGGTTCAGTTGGTAGAGCTTTTGTCGACTGATTTGAAGGTTGACGGTTCAAATCCCGCGACATCAACTCACTCACAGGTTGGCCGGTTGGCTCCCACAGACGAATGCTGCCATTGTGTCCTTTGGGCAAGACACTTAACCCACCTTTATGAATGGGTGAGTGGTTCCTTGACGTAAAGAGCTTTGAAGGTGGAAAAACTCTATATAAAAATGTGACCATTAACCATTTTAAAGTTTTGTATCTTTAATTATTTATGTGTTTGTATTGTTAATAAACATATGGGGTTGCCTCTCCACAGAGCTGACATGTAAACTGGTCTTGGCTTCATCTGAAAATAAATTCAATTCGATTTTCAGTTTCAATTCAATTTTATGTTTTCTGAATTTTTAAATTATAATCCATCAAGACACACATTTATACACGGGGTCCAACAGCATAGTGGCTTGTCAGGTTCAGTTTTTTGATTAAATTACAAACAAAGATAAGACAATAAATTAAAAATAATAATTATAATAATAAACACAAATGGGACAAAAAAATTATAAATAAAATAAGTGAGAGAGAAGAAAAAAGAAATTACATATTTTTTTAAATTAATAAAAAAAAATTAAATAAAGGGTTCCGTGTCTTTTCCTTTTTCTTTTAGATTAATTAGATTAGATTTAGGTTATTTTATTTTATATTTAACTACCGGCGATTCATTTAAATGTTTCTATTTATTTCTATATGGGTTTGAAACAGAAATATGACATTGCATTCCTATTATGATGTGCAAAAGTTAAGGTTATACTATATATATTTTTTTTGGACTAGAAATGTGTGTGCTGTGTAAATATATATGACCGAGAATAAACACAAAATTAACAACTGAAATAATACATCCACCTCCATAATCAACCAAGTTTAAGGTGCTCGATCGTGAAAAGATCTTTTAATTATAGCAACACCTGCTGCATGTTTGCTCCATAAAACATCCATATGTTGTCTCCACATTAATATTCATTCTATTCAAACCACACATGGAATACTGATGTTATGTCCTTGGGCAAGACACTTCAACCACATCAATGTCAGTGTTAGAATAACTGTGATTCAAAGCGTTTCACAATTATATGTATCATTTCTTAACCCAGCGACTACTACTACTCAACTACTTTTGAAGCCACAGCTGCCCTAAGACAGACTGAGAAGTGTGGCTGCCAGTCTGTGCCAACATGAACTCCAGTCAGATGCAAACACAAATAAGTTGGAGGTGTCTTGCCCAAGAAAACAACATATGCAAAAAAGTTTGATCTCAATCATCAATCAGTTCTTGTTTTTGATGCTTTTATTGATAAATCCTTCACAAATAGAGGTATTTTCTCTCAATAACCTGTAGTCACTAAGATTAAATTATTATTTAAAGGTGCATAGTGTAACTGTTTCTGGTGGAGTGTCCGCCACCTGCTAGCCAGGCTGGCGCTACCTAGTGCCTTTCATTTCTCTCCAGCGACTTGGTCAGGAATCAGAATACACTAGAAGGTTTGCATGAACCCTGGAAGTTGTAGACCCCACACAATCAGTGAAGAGCTGTGAAGCCATGACGTCAAACTCAAGCGCCTGTCTGGGTCCCTTTTGTGGTACAGCACAACAGTAAACAAAAGCAGTCGAGATGGATGTAGATGAAGCCAGACATTCTGTTTTGGCAACGATTCCCGAGATCAAACAAAGAGAATGTTTGGTGAATTTTATCAAGGTCAAGACGTTATTGACCTTCTTCCTACAGGATTAGGGAAAAGCTTAATATACCAGTTAGCCCCATTAGCAGTAACGACCAAATAGCAGCGATTGGTTAAATTAAAAAAAGTTCCCGCCTACCGTCGAGCAAACGAATCCTAACTCTGCGAGGTCAAAATGGTTTCCATCAAGTGAAACTGGCTGATGAATCAGGCCAGGGATTTGTGGGCCTCAACTTCATATCTACTGTATTTACTCTAGAAAAAAAAGTTTTATCTCAGTAGTCAACTGTTTTATTAATAAATATTCACATAAACTGTAGTAACAAAGATGAAGTTATGATATAAAAGTGCATAGTTTGACATTTCATGGTGAAGGGTCCGTCACCTGCAGCTCTACTTCAACAGCTCTACTTTATATTTATTCAATTACAGATCGTTTTATTGCTCAAAAATACTGCGAGTGGGGTTCCTCTCCGCAGATCTGACCTGTAACTTGGTCTGGTTTGGTCTCCATGAAGATAAAAAGATTGAATACCAGACAAAGCATTTGATCGACCCTCCGCCAGAAAAGCAACACAACGCACCTTTACGTTGAAACCGTTTTTCTTTACTGCTCAGTTTTATGACTCCAGTTCAATTCTATTTCTGTTTTGAGTCGAGTTTAATTTTGTCAAAGTTATTTCCTCATATTTCCGAGAAGTACTGGGCATCATTAACAGTAGTATAGAGTAAGAGAAGTGAATGAGTCAAGTTGTTCAGTGTAAATTTGCCTCTGGAGTCCAATCACGGCCTCTTCACTCTGCTATGGAATAATCGTAAATATTGGCCCAAAGCTAACAGGAACCAAGCAGCCAATTATTTCCCTTATAATTACCAGGCCTCATTTTCAGTACGGCCTGTTTTTCATCAGACGTGGTCACAGAATATTAAGAGTTCCCTAGGCAACAGTTAACCCTGAGAGAATGGCCTTTTTTTTTCAGACAGAGAACAAGATTGCTCGTGTTTGTGTCATTGTTTTAAGACCCGGTTAGCACAAAGGCGACTAGACAAATCACAATATATAAGATGTATTTAAAGGTGCACTGTGTAACTTTTTGGTCGGGCATCTGTCACCCGCTTGTTTCTATGGATATGTCAGTGCTCTGCCTGAAATGTTCTACAGTAGGCGCGTTTACATGAGAGCTTTAATAATAATTAATTTGGAATAAAAATGAATTGCGCTTTAAGAAGGTCATGTAAACACTTAATTCCTAATAATTATTCTGAATTAAACTTATTCAGAATTAAACTCAAATCCAAATTGAGTGGGTGGTTTAAAGCCAAATTAATTTATTCCTCGATGATGTAAACATTTAGCAAGGCTGGCTCCAACTTGTGCCTCCGCTCGAATTCATTTCTCTCCAGCGACTAGGTCAGGAATCGGAAAATCAGCGAAGAGCCATTGGCAACGATTGTCGAGATCGAGGATTTAAAGCCGAGGTGTCCAAACTTTTTTCATCAAGGGCCACGTATGTAAACACAGACGAAGCAGAGGGCTGATCGAGGGCCAAAGACTGATGCTCAATACAGTGAATAATTGAAATATGTGCATGTTTAACACGTTAGAATGAACCATCAGTCTTTATTCATGTTAAGATTCTTAAAACCAAACACTGAAATGTTAAATATTTGCCATATCAAAGTAGATTTTCAAAAAACTTGCAGTAAAAAGTTAATTTCTAATTGATGCAAGGTCATTTGGTCCACTTCACCTGCAAACCTGAGGGCCAAGAAAAATTTGTCTGAGGGTCGCGTTTGGCCCACGGGCCGTAGTTTTTTACATGCCTGATTTAAAACCAGAACAAAGAGAATGTTTGGTGAATTTCGTCAAGTTACGCTCACTCATACCCACAATTTAATCAAAAAATATTTGTTAAAATTACTCAAAAAGAAGAACATGTTAGAGCAACTTGACATAATTAAGTTAGTAGGACTATTTCTAAAACTTTGCGTGTACACAACTTTATCTATTTAATTATTTTGTTCAGGTTTACAGTGTGTCGGTCCATAGAACATATGTTAAATCTACCTAAAAGATTCTCTTCCTCTTTCAGAAAGTAAATAATAATAAAAAATACTGAAAGATGCACTTGAATGCTTTTTGAGCATGTACTCATCCTAAAGCATCATATACACTCGGTTTGTGATTATGGATGAAAAAATAAATGTACTGATCTTCTAGCAAAAGTTTGTTAAAGCATCTTTTCATGTCGTCGTATGGGTAATAACGTCCCTACAGCCCAGTGACAGGGACGGCATGCGTGAAAAGAGAAGCACTGATTTGAAGATTTTGTACTTTTGTCAGGTTTCTTCCAGTCTTCCCTGCGGCTAATGATCTCTCTTTCTTCAGTCCTTCCCTCTGCATGATCTTATCTCTCACAAACTTAATTTCCTCTTTCACTCCATCTCCAAATCTCCTCTTAGGCCTCGAGATCCCGAACAAAGCTCTGCTACGTCTGAGATGTCCGGGCTCACCACTCTATTGTACAGCTTTACTCAGATTTCTGCGTTCTTGTCACATCTTTTGGTTTTCG
Source organism: Boleophthalmus pectinirostris (assembly GCF_026225935.1). Lineage (NCBI taxonomy): Eukaryota > Metazoa > Chordata > Actinopteri > Gobiiformes > Gobiidae > Boleophthalmus > Boleophthalmus pectinirostris. Next base: position 31,487,439 of record NW_026571353.1, on the reverse strand, counting down.
GATTAGTACAGAACTCTTAAAGAACTTGTTGATTTTTTAATAATAGGCACAGATAAAATGATACACAGATGATTAACAATACACCTCAAAGTCAATGCATGTTTTTTGTGACTTGTGATTAAATCCAAAATGGACAAAAACTCTTTAAATATGCTCTGGAAAAAGCCAATCCGATCCATTTTATTTATATAGCACATAAAAGACAATAAGTCTATCTATTAATGCAAGGAACATTAACTTTCGAACCGCTCATCTGACTGATCTCAAATTTGGAGGGTGACATCCTAATGGGACGGGTGTGTGCAGTGCAAATTTTCATGTTGTTAGGACAAAAAATGCTAAAGATCTGGTCAAATGAGTGATATATTTTAAATCGTAGTCTTAAATTAAAACAATAAATAAAAAGTGTTAAAATGCAAAAAGCTAAAAATGATAAAAAATGTATAAAATCTAATACAGATTTAAATAGAGTAAATAAAAGACACAGAGGACCACACAACTCATGTCGTGTTAAAAGCCAGAGAGTAAAAGTGGGTCTTAAGATGAGACTTAAGCCTACGTTTATATGATGACGGTCTGAACAGAAGACGTAAAAGTGGCGTCGCGTCTTCACTTTTTATTCCGCATTTAGACAAGTGTTTTCAGGAGGAAATCTGCGTGCATACAGTGACGCAAAAGTGTTTGGAATTCGATTGGGTATGCTCGTACTTAGAGCAACAATGGCATCCTTGGACATATGGAAGTTTTCACGCCACGCATTTTCATCAGCGACTCCTTCCGCAAAGTTGTCCCACCATCGACTGCTTCTCCAGGTCTCGTCCGTATCCGTCTGACTCGCCTGCGACGAACTGGTGCATCCAGAATTTGACAGAGGTGGTTGCAGATCCTTCTCTGTTCACTAATAGTTTCTCTGCATATTCTGTACATTTGTTGAGATGCCTCCTGTAAGTTTATTAGAGCTGCCAGAGCAACTTGAAGGTCCAACGCATGGAAATGATCCGACGTGTTTGTTTCTGTGTACTGTATGTATGTGACGTAAACGTGTACACGACATGAGCAGATCTGACCAGAGTTTTGCGTCTTGGGCAGTGTAGACGGAAACGCTACGGTGGAGCGTATTCAACTTTTCCACTCTGGAGGGTGGTTTCAGATTTTTGTGTTTTTAAGCCCCAAAAACGCTGTCACCATCTAAACGAAAGGTACTTCTGGTAAAATATTTTGTCATTTTTACCCACAAGCGTTCTCGCGTAAACAGACCCTAAAACACTCCACTGTGGGGGCTGTTCAGACGCGGGAGAACAAAGTGTTCCAGAGCTTATGCCCAAACACAGAAAAGTCCAGTTCCCCCTGGTTTTAAGTCTCGTCTTAGGCACCACAAGCTGGAGCTGGCCCTCAGACAACAGACCTCAGAGACTTTTTTGAGTTGAGTTTTTTTAGTTTATATTGGACTGAAAAGTAAAAAGTACTTTCTCTTTATGCTTTGAGACCTGCTGAAAAGACTAATACTTACTTTTAGCGCATTTAATTTGAGTTAACATCAAAACTTTGAGCAAATCAAATACATATTTTTTCACAAACATATAGAACAATCAAGAAATCAATGTAATCACTTAGAATCTGCTAAAATCTTGATCAAAATCACTACATTTGATGCTTTCACTATTCCAAAAACCTCTGCAAAATGCTTTTACTTTTAACTCTTTAAGTACATTAAATCATCTTTCTTAAGTAGTTTTTTTCATATGATATTTTACTTCCGTCCCTGTATCTAAACTTTTACTTAAAAGTGCATTGTGTCACTTTTCTGGTGGAGGGTCCATCAAATGCTTTTTTTCCATGGAGTTGTTACTGGCATTAAGCTTATCTATTTCCATGGAAACCAAATCAGACCAAGTTACAGGTCAGATCTGTGGAGAGACATCCCCGTTCAGTCAGAATACCTTTTTTTGTTGTTATTTTCAAGCTATAAAACCACCTGTAACTGAATAAATGTAAGGTTAATATCACACTGTGGAATATTCCGGGCAGAGCAATGGCAAGAGATGACAGACCCCCAACCAAAAAGTTACATAATGCACCTTTAAGTAACAAAATTGAGTACTTTTGCCTCTCAGATTTGAACTTGATCAAATCGTCTAAGGTGAACGCTGCACACATCAGAGGATTTGAGCTTCGCCGTCTTCATCGAGCGGCTCTGGGTCTGAGGTGATTAGAGTGTGAGGGACCAGATTTGCATGGGCTTCATATTGGCTCTATCCTCCATCTTGTCAGACCGGCTCTCATTTTATTTCCTCCGCCCTTTACCTCTCCTCTGCTCCTGTCATCTCATCTTCCATTCACATTCCTGCTCAGCTCCTCTCTGCAATATAAGACTCCAGAACAAAAGGCTATGGTAGTTACTCAGCTTTGATCTTCACATGGCCCCTGTTATATCGAGAACGCTCAGATCTCCAAGCTTAAGTCAAAAGTAGACCAAAAAAATATACCTTTGTAACCCAGGAATTTGAATTTCCTTGAAGGTTTTGTATTACACAACATTGACACTGACTTGTGAGCAGCTTTAAGCCGTGTTAAAATGTTATTACGTCATCGAAAACAGACCTGGAGTTGTGTTTTGATTCATTCCCACGTGTTTGAGTAATCCTTTATTATTAGTTTGTCTTCATCTCTAATGCTCAAAATGCTCTGTTCCACCTTGTGATGTCATGAAGCTGTAGTTTTCAAGTTAACAGCGAACTTTTAAATTTAGTTTAGTAGAGATTGGAAATTCCAGGGCTGAAAGTATCCAGATGATTCTAGTGAAGGGGTACGGAGTTTAAAAACACAGTGGAGCACTACCCTGTGTATCATTGGTTCATTCATTTTTCAAAATAAAGCCAAAAATAAATTAAAAATAAATTAAAAATAAAAAAATTAAAAATAAGTGTAAAAAAAAAAAGTTTTTCTTTTTTTTTTCTTTTACGGATAACGACCGTTTCCCAATTCCGTGACTAAAACTGCGATGCCGAACAGAACCAGGACTGAACCAGGACTGAACCAGGACTGAACCAGGACTAAACCGGTCTCAGTCCCAGTCTCAGTCCCAGTCTCAGTCCCAGAAACTGGGTGTTGAACTGGGACTGATCTGATGGGTCTTTTTTCATTTTCTTATTTTTGGCTGTATTTTGAAAAACAAATGAACGAATGAGACACGGATTCTCTTTCTGTGGATCACAATGTTTTCTGTTTGAGAAAAGAACTCAAACTAAACTTTTTGATGAGGAAACAACTTTATAACTCAATATAAATCAGAAAACGTAATTTAGGCCCTTAAAACAGAAGTAGCACTATTATTTTGGAACACTTCAAGGATATGAGTTGCTATTTAATTATTATGGCTTTTGGCTTCCTTTTATAGGTGACATTTTGAGGACTTTTGACCATTCAAAAGATGGAATATTGTGTTTTGAATTGTTAATCGCAATGATAATGGTGGTCATTTTTCATTACTATGAAACCCAAGGTGCACCATGTAACTTTTTAGTTGGGCGTTCGTCACCTATCCTGATTCATCAACCGTCTGACCTCGCAGCATTAGGATTCGTTCGCTCGACGGTAGGCGGGTACTTTTTTATTTAACCAATCGCTGCTATTTGGTCATGACGTATGAAATGCGCCAAATCCCGTAGGAAGAAGGGCAATAACGTCTTTCCTCTTGATAAAATTCATCAAACATTCTCGATGTTCCGGCTTTAAATCCTCGATCTTGGGAATCGTTGCCAACACAGAATGTATGTCTTCGTCTACATCCATCTCGACAGCTTTGTTTATTGTTGTGCTGCACCACAAAAGGGACCCAGACAGACGCTTGAGTTTGACATCATGGCTTTTCAGTTCTTCGCTGATTGGACGGTGCGTGATCTACAACTTCCGGGGTTCTTGCAAACCGTCTAGTGTATTCCGATTCCTGACCTAGTCGCTGGAGAGAAATGAAATTGAGTGGAGGCACTAGGTGGTGTCATTGCTCTGCCTGGAATGTTCCACAGTATGACATTAAACAGTTCTACTTACATGTATTCAGTTACAGGTGGTTTTATAGCTCAAAAATACCTACAAAAATAGACATTCTAACTGTGGTCAGGGTTGCATTTCCACAGATCTGACCTGTAACTTGGTCTGGTTTGGTCTCCATGCAGATAGAAAGGTTTAATACCGTACTGTGAAACATTCCAGACGAAGCAATAACATCTCCACAGAGAAAAGACAGACCCTCCTTTAGAAAAGTTACACTTTGCACCGTTAACATTGTTTTCATTTAGTGCACAATCACTATTCTATTGAACTCTTTAGTGTTTGTCGCCCTCCGGTGGTCACAAAAGGGAGTGAAGCATTTTTAAAAGACAAATTAGCAGCATGTCAACACAAATAAACGCACTATTAAAAGAATATGTCACACAGTGTAACATAATGGACAACAGAGTGAACAATTACAATGACAAAGCTGTTTTTTGTAGTCCTAAAAATGTGGCCACTTGAGAAATGTAAGTCTAGTGTCTCGCTTCTAGTAATCAATTGTGGTATTGTCTGATCTATGGGCAGTACAGCTCTTTTCAAAGAACTGCTCTTTTTGGATCGGGTCCCAGTCCAGATCTGGCTCCCAAACAACATTTAACTCAGGAATCCCTCTTTCACCTCTTGTAGTGGAAAAGGCACTTTTTCTCGTTTTTCTCCTGTGAGCAAAAAACTCGAAAATGGCTTCTTGTTTTCTACTTTCTCCACATATTCTGTTCCTTACATGTTCTTTTTAGTAATCATGTTAGTTATTTATACTCATCTTTATTGATACATTGCAGTGGATGTCATCAATGTTCCTTGGCTTTGTGAAATTAACTCTAAGCACTACTCTGTCTGAAGTTCTGTTACTCAAGTAAGGTTACGTTTACACTGAAACGAATCATTGTATCACCGTATCGGAAATGACAATCCAGACACTTCTTTTCTGTGTCCGCAAGCCTTCCTTATCCACACAGCTTTGAGCATATTTGTTTACGTTTTACAGAAACTAAACTTAAAACCGCATTGGTTAATTTGCATAAATTAAGTGCTCAAAAACAGCTCGATATTGTGCGCTGATGTGGTTCAGCTTTTGTTGGACTCAGTGGATTATAGACGTTCTTTCTGTGACAGAGGGGTGTTCTGCTGATGGTGAGTGTTCTGTGCTTCTGTCACGTTGGAGATGGTTCATGTTAAACTTTTCTGAGATTATTCGTCTGCAGGTCACACACATAGACTGTATATATGAATGGACATATTTTCTAGCCTCTTAGTGTTTTGGCGGTGAGTTTCTTTACGGTGAATAGACCTACATCAGCGTATCAGCGTTTTCAGGCGTCCACACAGTGCTGGATCAGATTCGTGGGAGCTGGCGGCACCAGATCGTTTCGTCTCTGGAGCCGTTTTCCATCGGATTAGTGTGGACGAACGCTGCAGCCGCAACGAAAAACAACTCGAATACGTACTAGTTTGGACGGAGCCTTAGTTTGACCAGAAAGAGCTGTCTCCAACAAGTTTCTCAAACAAAAAATTAAAGTTACAAGCCAGCTAGCAAGTTTTTCGTTTAGTCTCTCACACATTGATCACAAGTGTGCTTTTTAAATCCATTTTGTATTTTTTCGTGAGTTTTCAGACTATCGTAAAACTTTTATGGTTTTGCCAGTGTGTGCATTGGGTCACCATAGTAATCTGTGAACATTCTGCCTATAGAGATCCATGTAGAACACCCCCAGCATGATGTGGCTGCAAAGTAAGTCAATGGGCAGCCTGGTGTGTCCATCAAACAATTCCTGGTTTGTGTTGTTGAGTTTTATCAGGTCTGAGCAGCAAGTTTAGCTCTCATTTAACGTGAGACTAAATTCAACCACACATAACAGGAGAATTTACCCGATTTTGGTTGCGATATGCTTCTCTCTGAGAACGGAGACGCGCGACCCAACTTTTTTGTCTTTGTGTGCTCTGTTAGATCATAACCTCTAAACATCAGCAACACTACGATAAAAGCCAATAAAACAGAGCGTCAAGGGCAGACGGAGTGACGGACACAGAGACACAAGATACAAACTCAGGAAATAGCGAAAATAATGAGAAGACTTTATTACTCATCTCTCGTAAATGTCCAATGAGGTTCATTTGGTATTACCATAATTTATCTTATTAGATTATTTTTTCAGTAGCTGCAGGTTCACCTTGATCCGTGTGCTGTGTGGATGTAAACAGACACACGTGAGGAATTACTCTCAGATTTTTACTTTTTAAGAATGCCTCAAACTGGATTAACAGCACGGTTTTGTGAGCTTGGTGTCATTATTTGTGGAGGACAGTGTCTGTGGACAATGTGGATGAGATGCTGCACAGGTGATTTGTGTTATTAGGTTCTTTTTTCAGACCAAAGGTTTGTTTTCATACCTGACAGTTTTCACGGATCACTTGCGCTCTTCCTCAATGTGGTCACGTGATGTTGCTGTGACGTGTCTGGTCAGCTGGGACAAGGGGGCTTTATTACTCTCACACACCTGGGATACTGTCCTGAGGAATTCAGACTGCAGATGACAGAGCCAAAACCTGTAGAAATCAGCTGACCAGACACGTCGCAGTAACATCACGAGCGCTAGTGAGCAGTCGAAACTGTCAGGTAGGAAAACAAACTCTTGGTCTGAAAAAGGCTAATAACATAAATCATGTCTCGTACCATGCGAAGTGGTGAATTTAAAGTGCAGCATCTCTTCCACATTGTTTATAGACATTGTCCTCCACAAATAATGACACCCAGTCCACAAAACCGCATTGTTGATCCGGTTTGAGGCATTCTTTGAAAGTAAAAAGGCCAGAGTAGTTCCTCACGCGTGTCTGTTTACATCCACACATCGCACGGATCAAGGTGAAGCTGCAAATTAGCGATAGTGACTCTACTTCCTGTGGCCAATCTTTTATGCTTTAAAAATTGTGTATCTGAAGTATTGCACCACATTTCCCAGATAATAACTTAGTTTTGACTTGTATCTAAACTAGAAGTGCAGTGCTCTGATCTTTTAAACACTTAAGTTGTGCAGTGTGACTCAAAGTAGAAACGAGAAATGGTTTTACTGTAGAAAAGAAACAGCTGACGCGATCGAGCTCACAACTTTATAACCTGTGGTCCTCAGATAGATCCCACTGAAGTTTTTGCGATCGGGGATTTGAAGTCTCATCAGATTCTCCCCGTGTCTGTGGTGTGCGCTTTTTGTCACACTTTTAAGACTGAAAAATCCTGTATTGTGTGGTGGCTTTTAGTTGGTGACGGGGAGGAGGGGCGGGGTCTGGAGGTATAAGGACCAGTTTGATTGATCTAACACTTCAAACTCCGCCCCTGCAGCTCAGTGTTTGAAATCAAAAACACCAGGTAATCATGGCAGACCTGTGGGATGTTTGATTGATTGACTGATTTATTTCGGTCACAAGTATATTCTGACATTATTCCACAGTCAGTCATATTTAACATACACAGACTGAAAAGGTGGAGGCTGAAACTTGAGCTTATTATGCCTTTACACTTTATTCCTTTGTTATAGCATCATCTTGACACCAGTTCATTCAGAAATACTGCAAGAAAAAAACAAACGCATGAGTAACAGTACAGCAAAGTACTTTAGCACAAACTATCATAATTCATGTATCTGCCCAGAGTTAAACATTTACACATTCTTTTTTTGTTGTTGTTTAAAGTAGAAGAGAGTGGTGGACAATTTTAGTTCTTCTGTTCTATGGATGTCACATAGTACTTGAAACTGCAACGATCACTGGAGGCAGCACAGACTTAGACTACATTCAGACTGCAGCCTGAAGTGACCTAAAATCCCATTTTTTCCGTCCCTATGTGACCTGTATCTGATCTTTTAATGACAGTCTGAACGACACAGATCCGATTTTTTCAAATGCGACCCAGGCCACTTGGATATGCGCTCCTAAAACCGATACAAATCTGATCTTTTGACATGCGACTTCAGTCTGAACGGTCAGGTCGCATTCATCCCACCTACACTTCAGGCTCGGAGTCTAGTCAATGGAGGGAAAGTGAGTTTAGCGAGTTTATTAATATTTGGGGGAATCACTGTATTCAGGTCAAATGGCTCCAATGTCAAGAAAAAATAAAGAGCCTGCAAGCCAAACACAAGGAGGCTAAAGACTCAAACAAATGAAGCGGTCATAGACGTGTAACCTGTCCATTTTACAAAGATCCGGACCGTATTTCGGGAGACAAGTCCAGCATTTAGGCGACTTCCATAAACATTGAGCACGCTGGCTTTTGGGGCATTTAAAGTTCACACTGGAGATCATATACACGTCGCATTTAATTGAAAATGTGAATGTCCTCGCAAAAAAATTCAGATTTCACAAAAAAATACAAATTGAGCATTAAGCCTGCAGTCTTGAACGTAGCCTTAACTGTTTTTGACCAGAAAGCTGAATATTTATAGCCTTCATAGAAACCGTCTGACCTTGCAGTGTTAAAATTTGTTCGCTCTACAGTAGGTGGGTACTTTTTTTTATTTAACCAATCGCTGCTATTTGGTCATGACGTATGTAATGCGCTGCTAACGGGGCTAACTGGTATATTAAGCTTTTCCCAGATCCTGTAGGAAGAAGGGCAATAACGTCTTTCCCCTTAAATAAAATAAAATTCACCAAACATTCTCTTTATTCCAGCTTTAAATCCTCGATCTCGTGAATCGTTGCCAACACAGAATATATGTTTTTTCGCTAATTGGCTGGTGCCCAGTCTTGCCTTCCTTCCGAGGTTCTTGCAAATCGTCTAGCATTTCCGAATCAGCGTTCCCATTCCTGACCTAGTCGCTGGAGAGAAATGAAATTGAGTGGAGGCACTAGGTGGCGCATTTACCTAATTTGTACTAAAACTCCCAGTAAGTAAGTCTTTATTTATGTAGCGTTTTCACAGACATTTTCTGCCCCCAAAGACACTTGACAGAGCATTATTCAACATTATTCATTCAGTATTCATTCTATACCCTGGTGATGGTATAGCTACTATTGTAGCCACAGCTGCCCTGGGGCACACTGACAGAGCCGCGCTGCCATGCCACTCGGCTGCATCAGTCCGTCCAACCACCACCATCACTCACACACACACACCACTTTCATACTAGGCAATGTGGGTGAAGTGTCTTGCCTAAGGACACAATGATTGAATTGATTGTATTTAACTGAGACCATAAACAGTTGATACTCGATACAGTATGTAGCATGTTTTGGGTTGATGGGGGAAACCGGAGCACCCGGAGGAAACCCATCCAGACACGGGGAGAAACATGCAAACTCCACACAGAAAGGCCCAGGCGACCAGGGGATCGAACCCAGAACCTTCTTGCTGTGAGGCATGAATGCTAGCCACTCAGCCACCGCGCCGCCCAATACATCAGTTAACAGTACACAATACATTCAAAACATACAGTTAAGCAGTGAAAAATATGGATTTAGTGTTTAGTTCTACTGAGACTTTGTATTTGTATTTATTTATTTATTTGATTCATAAAGCATAAAAAAGACATCGACAGTGTCACAACATCAGACACACAAGAAATGAATGAAAAGGAGCAGAAAGAAGAAAAAATCTTATGTTATCTGCCCCCCTTTCCTTTTTCAAGACATTACATCAACACCGATGGTTACTAAACATTCCGTATCAGTTCAGGCACAATTACCGATCGATTGCACACAGTAATCTTCACTACCATACACAACAACTTAGTTTTCTTTTTCATACATGACTTGATCCACAAGGGAAATTATTTGGACACAGAAGCTCACACATCATTATATAATATAATAACAAAGAGCTAAAATAATAAAATAAAAATGACTAAATTGAAGAAATGTACATGTGTATATGTGCAACAAAAATAAAATACAGTAAATAGAAAATGTATTTCTCGGTGAGGTAAGGAGAAACAGTGCAAAGAGGAAATAGTGATGAAATAGTGATTCAATATCTCCTGAAATTTTGTCCAAGTCAGTCTGTTTTAAGGGGAATCGATTCTTCTGATTCACTACAAAGAATCGCTTGACCTCACTCAAATCATGAACAGTATTCTGACATCCGTGGCATTTCAGTTACATATTCTCACTTCTTTGCTCAGACTGAAACGGCACAGATCACCTTCCTGCTTTTAAGTCTTCCCCTCTCTGCTGCTGTCTCCTGCCCCCTCATCTGTGCATGTGTCCTCTCCTCCTCCTCGCGCTCAGTGCCAGCTCACCCTGCAGGCTCACAGCGGCATTACACCGTGTAAACCTGGGATTAGCCCCTCCCCTCTCCCCTCGCGCTGTGAGCTCCAAAACTCCCCGCCCACACATCGCTCTCACACTCATCCTGCTGCATTTACATAGCAAGGCTCACAACCTCAGGGCTGTTAAGTCATACGCCATCCAGCCACTTCAAAAGCAAAAATACTTCAACCGGCTTTTCTTAAAGGTGCACCGTGTAACTTTTCTGGTGCAGGATCTGTCGTCTTCTTGTGTTAACTTTGCCTGGAAAGTTCCACAGTAGTGCGTTAAAATAATTATCTTCATTTAAATCTCAGCTTGTATTGCTCAGAAACACCTTGAAAATGACTCACAACCTCAGAGCTGTTCAGTCATACACAAGAAACATTATAGCACAGCAAAACACTATGAATTGGCTTTTTCTAAAGGTGCATGGTGTAACTTTCTGGTCTCCGTGGAGATGTTATTGCTTTGCCTGGGATGATCCACAGTAGCCTGATTCATCCTCCAGTTTCACTTTGTGGAAACCGTCTGACCTTGCAGCATTAGGATTTGTTCGCTCAACGGTAGCCGGGTTCTCTTTGTTCTCACTTTAAATCCTCGATCTCGGGAATCGTTGCCAACACAAAATGTCTGTCTTCGTCTACATCCATCGACCGCTTTGTTTACTGTTGTGTTGTACCACAAAAGGGACCCAGACAGGCACTTCAGTTTGACGTCATGCCTTCACAGCTCATCGCTGATTGGCCAATGCTCTGTCTACAACTTCCAAGGTTCTTGCAAACCGTCTTGTGTATTTTGATTCCTGACCTAGTCGCTTTAGAGAAATGAAATTGAGTGGAGGCACTAGGTGGTGCCAGCCTGGCTAGTTCCACAGTAGTGCATTAAAATAATTATATTCATCTACATCTCAGCTTATATAGCTCAAAAATATCTTAAAAAACATGCATTCTTAAAGTAGCATTACCTGCTTGTCTCCATGGAGATAAAAAAAGCCATTAATGCCATACTGTGGAACATTCACCGCTCTGACACTCGTCCTGCTGCATTTACATAACAGTGGCTCACAACCTCAGGGCTGTTAAGTGTTACGGCTCGCGGTCTGGCTCCGCCTCGCCCGGCGTTCCCCATTTGTTTCAGCGTTTGTGCCTTACATATTTGCCTGTCCTGTGTGGTACCTGGCACCTGATTGGTGGGGTGTGGTCCCGTCGCTGTTGGGCTGGCTCCGAAGTCTGTGTTGTGGTTGGAGGATTAATGTCCCACTCCTCCAAACCCCTTCCTACACATCCCATCGCCTCATCCAATAAAAGTGCTGTGCTCCTCTTCCTCCTCACAGCTGAATTTCAGTTTCAGTTCGCCACTGTCACTGGTCTTTGTTACCTCCTATTGCTACTGCGAATTGTATGTCGAGACTCTAGAGGTCGTTATTTGACCTATCGTTTGTTTGTAATTGCCAGTTTGGCTCGGCCCTTGGGCATTTGTATTTTCTTTGAGTTATCTTATCTCATTAGTTATTGTATTGGGCATTTTTGATTTATCACCACTTATATTACATCACATCTTGTTTGTGTTACTTTTCTTTGTCCTTAGCAAAAACCATTTCAACTGGGTTTCCTTAAAGGTGCACCCTGTAACTTTTCTGGTGGAGGATCTGTCATCTTGTCTCCATGGAGATGTATTAACTTTGCCTGGAATGTTCCACAGGAGTGCGTTAAAATAGTTTTTATTATTGCTCAGAAACGCCTTGAAAAACATGCGTCCTTACTTCCAGTGGATTGGCTCATCTCTCCGCAGATCTGACCTTTAACTCAATCCAGTGGCGTAACCTGCTTGTCTACAGTATATGGAGATTGAAAAGTTTAATGCCATACTGTGGGATGTTCCAGGAAAAGCAATAACATCTCAGTGGAGACAAGAAGATGGCAGATCCTCCACCAGAAAAGTTGCATAGTCGAACTTGAAATAATCTTGATATAGGTTCATGTAGCTGGAGGATTTGTACATTTTTGTATATTTTTTGTATATTTTTTTGTATATTATTGTGCATTTTTGATGGGGGACACTAGAGTACGCAAAGAAAACCCACACAGAAACATAGAAAACGTGCAAATTCTCCAAAAAATTAAAAATAAAATATTCTTGGTGTGAGGCAGAACTGCTTTTCAGAACTAGTCAAAATTTCTTATTGCTTTGTTTTGCTTAATTTGCATTTAGAAAGGTCCTCCACATAAATTTAACAGTAAGCCAGAATAAAAGCATTGTTAGCTCCTTTTGTTTGACTAGCGGGGCTGGAGTCAGGGGCACGGATACTTACAAATGCAGCTGCTAAATAAACTTTGAAAGGAACAAATCAAAACGAAACAATTCTACAATCACATAAACCCTGAGACTGTTTATTTTAGATTGGGGGAAAAAGAAAAGAAGAGCAGAGTGTTACTTGAATGTGATAAGTTAATGATAAAATTCAAATCTAAAATCTCTCTCTTCTGTGTGTTAGATATGATAATCGATAGATGTCATCAATATTTCTTGGGGGTTTGACGCTAACTGTGAAGCTCTGTTACACTTTAATCTTTATTTTATCTTGAATCTTTATTTGAACACAATCAGTGACCGTAAAGGATGAACTTGGCTGGAGCTTGCAACTTTCTGGATGGTGTTTGCTTATGTGTGCATCGTCTTCACGGTAACTGCTGAACATTTCACCATAGAGGTACATACAGAACGCCCCCATCCTGATGTCAAAACTATTTAGAAGTTGATTCTTTGCTTTTCTTGTGAATCCAGTGGAGTTATTGCATGAACGACGCAATGTGCTCAGAGATTAAGTTTTGTAAAGTTTTGTTGTTTTTGTCCATGGTAACTGCTGAACAATCCACCATAGAGATACAAACAGAGCGCCCCCATGACAATACCACTGCAGACTATTTAGAAGTTGATTCTTATTATTGTATGAACAAGGCAATGTGATGAAAGATAAAGTTCTTCAAAATATTTAAAAAAATGTAAAGGACTATGAGGATTTTTTTTTTATTTATTATTTTATTTTTTTTTGAGTTTTCAGACCATCTTGCAACTTTTTCTACAATGCTTATGTGCGCATTGAGTCTCCATGGTAACTGCTGAACATTCCACCATAGAGATACAAGAAGAATACCCCCATCCTGATCTCAAAACTATTTAGAAGTTGTTGTTTTTTCTCCTTTTTTTGTGAATCCAGTGGAGTTATTGTATGAACAAGGAAATGTGCTGAAAAATAAAGTTCTTCAAAATATTATGAAAAATTTAAAAGATTGTGAGGATTTTTTTTTTTTTTTTTTTTTTTTTCCCATGTTTGTTTTGTTTTTTGAATTTTCAGACCATCTTCCAACTTTTTTGACAATGCTTATGTGTGCATTGAGTCTCCATGGTAACTGCTGAACATTCCAGCATAGAGGTACATACACAACACCCCCATCCTGATGTCAAAACTATGTAGAAGTTTATTCTTTGCTTTTTGTGAATCCAGTGTGGTTCTTGAAGTTTTTATTTTAATTTTTTTTTAAATCAATTTTGTATTTTTCTTACAACTTCTTACAACTTTCCTTGACAGTATTTGCTTATGTGTACATAGTGGTAACTGCTGAACATTCCACCATAGAGATACATGCAGGACACCCCTTGATGATACCACTGCAGACTCTTTTGAAGTCGTTTCTTTGCTTTTTGTTTTCATCATCTTTTTCTTGAGCTTTCAGACCGTCTTGCAACTTTTTCGACAACGCTTATGTGTGCGCTTGAGTCTCCATGGTAACTGCTGAACAATCCACCATAGACATACAAACAGAACACCCCCATGATGATACCATTGCAGCCTATTTTCAAGTTGATTGTTTGCTTTTTGTCAATCCAGTTATTGTACGAACGACACAATGTGCTGAAAGATAAACTTCTTCAAAATATTGTGAAAAATTGTGAAGAAATTTCTAGTTTTGTGTTTGTTTGTTTTGTTTTTTTAAGTTTTCAGACCGTATTTTGACAATGTTTATGTGTGGACTGAGACTCCATGGTAACTGCTGAACATTCCACCACAGAGATACAAACAGAACACCCCCGTGACGATAACACTTTAGACTATTTTTAAGTTGATTCTTTGCTTTTTGTGAATCCGGTGGAGTTATTGGATTTGAACGTCTTACAACTTTCTTGACAGTATTTGCTTATGTGTGAGTAGTGTCTCGTCTCCATGGTAACTGCTGAACATTCCACCACAGAGATACGTACAGAACAACCCCACGATGTTACCACTGCAGAGATTTTTCAAGTTTATTCTTTGTTTTTTGGGAATCGAGTGGAGTTATTGTATGAACGACGCAATGTGCTGAAAGATAAAGTTCTTCAACGTATTACGAGAAAACACTGTGAGGAAATTTGAAGTATTTTTTTCTTTTCTTTTCTTTTCCGTCGACAGAACTTGGCTTGGGGACCCGGTGGATCTTTAGCTATAATTTTGGAAGGGGAAACTAACTATGTTGACATTCAGAGTGGATGAAAGCTGCCCTTCCAGTGACATGAGACAAACCTGGGTGCGCTTTTTTGGCATTAACCCCAGAGGTAGGAGCAGACAGGAACAAAGATGGGAACGAGATGTGCCTGGAATTTCATTTAATTCTGTTTTTGATCTGCAGAACGACTCCATCCCTTTAAACCACGTCCCTTTAAACCACTCTCCCCCAACTTCCCTTTAATGTTCAGGTTTTTATCTCCAGTAATTATTTCTCTATCATATTAATCAAGTATGTGCAGCCATAGAAAGTCAAATGAGTATCATGACTGACCTAGAGATGTACAAATGAGTGATTTGAATATTTTATTAGAAGAACTTTAGTGCTTTGACTTCCAATAAGTTGAGTAATGGAAATAAATATTCAAGATGCACTGTGTTCAGATTTTACAAGGTAGCTAGATCTGTGTATCATTCGTTTATTAGTTTTTCAATGTAAAACCAAAAATAAGAAAACGAAAAACTGTTTTCTTCATTATTTGTCTCCAAAACCAAAATGAAAAAACGGATAACGATTCGTTTTTTTTTTTTCATTTTTCAATTTTGTGTTTAAATGAATAATGGAAAAAAATGGATAACGACTGTTTCCCGTTTCCTTGACTTAAACTGCGATGCAGGACTGAACCAGGACTAAAACAGGACTAAAACAGAACTAAAACAGGACTAAAACAGAACTAAAACAGAACTAAAACAGGACTAAACCAGGACTAAACCAGGACTAAACCAGGACTAAACCAGGACTAAAACAGACTAAAACAGAACTAAAACAGGACTAAAACAGAACTAAAACAGGACTAAAACAGGACTTAAACAGGACTAAACCAGGACTAAAACAGGACTAAACAGGACTGAACCAGGACTAAAACAGGACTAAAACAGAACTAAACAGGACTAAAACAGGACTAAAACAGGACTAAACCAGGACTAAACCAGGACTAAAACAGGACTAAAACAGAACTAAAACAGGACTAAAACAGGACTAAAACAGGACTAAAACAGGACTAAACCAGGACTAAACAGGACTAAAACAGGACTAAAACAGAACTAAAACAGGACTAAAACAGGACTTAAACAGGACTAAACCAGGACTAAACCAGGACTAAAACAGGACTAAAACAGGACTAAAACAGGACTGAACCAGGACTAAAACAGAACTAAAACAGGACTAAAACAGGACTAAAACAGAACTAAAACAGGACTAAACCAGGACTAAAACAACTCTAAACCAGGTCTAAACCGATCTCAGTCCCAGTCTCGGTCCCAGTCCCGGTCTCAGTCCCAGTCCTGGTCTCAGTCCTAAGCCAGAACTGAACCAAGACTAAACCAGGACTGAACCAGGGGTGTCGGGACTGGCCCGGACGTGCGCCCATGTAGACTGTCGGGTGATCAGGAAACCGGGACCAAACTGAAACCAGGACTGAGACCAGGACTGAAACTTGGTTTAGTCCTGGTTCAGTCCTGATTTAGTCCTGTTTTAGTCCTGCTTTAGTTCTATTTTAGTTCTGTTTTAGTCCTGTTTTAGTTCTGTTTTAGTCCTGTTTTAGTTCTGTTTTAGTCCTGTTTTAGTTCCTGTTTTAGTTCTGTTTTAGTCCTGTTTTAGTTCTGTTTTAGTTCTGTTTTAGTCCTGTTTTAGTTCTGTTTTAGTCCTGTTTTAGTTCTGTTTTAGTCCTGTTTTAGTTCTATTTTAGTTCTGTTTTAGTCCTGGTTCAGTCCGTATGCGGTGCAAAAGTCCAGCATCGCAGTTTCAGTCACGAAAACAGGAAACGGCCGGACTGAGACCAGTTTAGACCTGGTTTAGAGCTGGTTTAGTCCTGTTTCAGTCCTGGTTCAGTCTGGCGTCACAGTTTAAGTCACGAAAACTGGAAACGGCCGTTATCCGTTTTTTCCATTATTCATTTAAACACAAAATCGAAAAATGAAAATCATTTTCCGTTTTTTCATTTTGGTTTTGGAGACAAATAATGAAGAAAATAGTTGTTTTTTTGTTTTCTTATTTTTGGTTTTATATTGAAAAACAAATGAACGAATGGTACACGAATTTAGATGTCTCGATCATGAATGCTTGTGAAAATCTGTTGTTTAAATCCATTTTTTTCCCCTTGAGTTTCTGTTGGCTGTGTTTGCTGATATGTGCACTGTGTCACCATGGTAACTGACGAACATTCCTCCGTAGACATACATGCAGTTCCTCTCAGCCTGCTGTCCTGTAAAGTATCAGCAGATAGACTAAAGCACCATTTACACTCGGGATTTAATATGTCCCTGGTGTATTTTGTGCAGCCATATAATATCTGACAGTCTATTCCTCACGTGTCAGTGGGACTTATAGAGGGTCTTATGGAGCGAGCTGAGTGGGCACTGATCAAACCTACAGTCGCACCATGAGCTGATTCTGACAGGCTGAGTGACCGCTGCTATTTTTCAATCATCAAATCAACGTCACCGTGGGCATTTTCACTTGAGCTGTCACAGAAGCTATATGTGTCCCATTACTGCACATGTAAAAGAGACTCATGCAGGAACACGCTCCATACCGCATATCAATGGTTCACTTGTGATTTGCATACGAAATACTTGATCAGATCTTTGTCAAAGTTTATAAAGCATGTTTTAATTCTGTACCACTATGTTTAGCAGCTATTTCACTTTTGCTTCATTAACACTTTTTACACATGACTGGTACTGGACATAATAATGATCCTAAACTCTACAGTTCTGTTCATCCATGTGATACACCAACAGGCTGTGAAATGTGATTTGTGCACACCTTTGGACAAATTGTTATTTAGTGCTGTTGAATATATATATTTATTGCTCAGTCCTAACCTATAACCTCACAATTTAATTATAAGCCTTAATAATTCTTGATAAACTATTTGTTTGTAATGGATTAAGTGCGTGCTTTATTAAAGCGTGTAGACCCTTTCCGGAGTTTGTAAACAGAACGACTGCATTCTAAAGCCTGAGATCATTCCATACTTTAGCTCCAGTGCATTTATAATGGGGGAGTTAACATTAACCGCTGAATATTGCAAACTATGAAAACCCAGGTCTGTTTTGAGTGACACTGGGGCCGTGTTTAATAAAAGAACATATGTATGTAGCACTGTTTCTGCGTAGATTATTAATGTGGGTGCCAGAATCAGCATACAAACTAATGAACACATAAACATTTCTTAAAGATAAAAATATTGGACAAATATGGACCTAAAATATAGCAGGTTACAACACTGTGAGATTTGAATTTAATTTCATCAGCTTCACAGATACTGGAGCTGCAAGACAGAGACTGACAAATATTAATCGTTTTCAAATGTGACTAAGGCTACGTTCAGACTGCAGGGCTTAACCCTCAATTCCGATTTTTTTGTGAAATGTGATGTTTTTGCGAGGTCGTTCACATTTCCAATTAAATGCGACTTGTATGTGATCCCCTGTGTGAACATTAAACGGCCCGAAAGTGTCCCGCATGTGCACTGGAGACACGATGACGTCAACCGCAGTGAGTGTGCTCTGTGTTTACGGAAGTTGTCCAAACATGGACACAAGCATTGAGCACCTGGAGATTTTAAAGTTCCTCTCGTACCGGAGCCAGAACATGAACAACTTACTTGTTTTAAAGAGGAGACTGAGAAGGAGAAGGATGAGGTTTTTTGGCGTTTTGTGGGACAGCGGCAGCAACGTCCGTTGAAAGGAACATGTGGATGCGGAGACGGAGCCAAGAGTGGTGAGTGATGATGTGCTTCACTTCAGTGACACGGAGTTCATTAACAATTTTCGCCTACTTCAGTGCAGAATAGTGACGTTTGTGGCTTGCTGATAACGTGTAGGTCGAATGAATGCGCTTTGGCCTTTCAGACTGAAGTCGCATGTCAAAAGATCGGATATGTATCGGTTTCAGGACCACATATCCAAATGGCCTGGGTCGCCTTTGAAAAAATCGAATCTGTGTCATTCAGACTGTCATTAAAAGATCGGATACAGGTCACATAGTAAATCGGATTTGGGTCACTTCAGGCTGCAGTCTGAACGCAGCCAAAGATACACGCAACAGCCATTTGTCTGTGTTGCCTACAAAAACAAAATTAATATTTTCACTTTACACTCCCATTAAAAATGAATGGGACTTGACATAGTTTTTTTTTTTCCTTCTTTTTCAATTCCATCGCACGGTGACTGAAAAATGCATTCTTGAGTGCTTGTGAAAGTTGGGTTCCTATGGAAACAATATGCAACAGTGTTAAAAGTATTTCATCAGTTTCCCCCACGGCTATGTGCTTGCATGCGTGCTCCCTGCCCCCGGAGAGCCATGAGACTGTAATCATGTACAGTAGTTCACTATGCGCATTTATGGAGCCTCTTCTCAGGTCTGTGTGAGGATACTTAATTATAATGGTGCACGGCTCACTTATGTTGTTTAAGTGCATTAATGTATGGATGCATTTTAATGTTGTGTACCACATTTAACATTCAGACCCAGAGGAGTTAGTGGAGGATTAGGAGTAGATTCACTAAACCATCTCAGTGGAGTTTCTCTCTGTTCTCAGTTGCTTTTTCTTGCATAAGTGCAGCAGACAGAGTAAGAGCCAATCATTATTCAGGAGGAGTTGTAAGTTGAAACCTTTTTCTTTTTTTTACAGTCCTATTGTAATTCAAAGGTCATATGCTCTAATTATGAGTAAAAGTAGCCTGGAGTAGAGTTGCTGCTTCTCCACATATCTGATTAGTGTGACTGTTGTACACCATTGTAGACTTACCTCGTTTTCTCACTCAGAGCATGTACGGCATAGACGCAACTACCTGACCCCGCCTTGGATTACTGCAAGGAGGATCATTCAAACACACACTTTGCCAACTATTCTATCCAATGTTCAAATCGGGGAGTCCTTACGAAATGACTGTACTCTTCTGCGCTCTCACTCAGACACACAAATTATTCTGTACTTCTTTACAATCCAGATTAAAGACACGAAATCTTCAAACGTCCCATTTTTCCAGCTCTTTTTAGCCTGGCACAAAGCTCCATCCAGGTAGGCCCTATGTTAAATCGGACGAGCGTTCCCCAGCGTCCCGAGCCCCGTGTTCAAGAGACGCTCTGACACCTCTGTCCTCCCCCTGTGGGAAAGACAAAGCTCAGAGCGCCTTTGGTTTTCCTCACACGGACCGCGATTTCTCTGCAGTCTTTTAGTTCCTCCTCGGTCCCTCTGTACTTGTCACTTTGAGAATCTTTCACAAGAGCTACGATGTTAACTTTGACATTTGGATACGTTTTTTTTTTTGTAATAAAAAGAACAAAAAGATGAATCTGTTTGAGAAGTTTTAGACTGTTTTATCAGTTTAGGCAGCGTTTGCTTTCCTGTAGACTGTAAGTGTTGCTATAAATCAACGTTATGAGCTTTAGGATTCCTCTTTTTGTCTTCTGGATTTGTATTTTGGATAATTTAGTTATGTTTAAAGGTCCTGTATTTTGTGAACTTAACTCTTGTGACATATTAGCCATGTGATAATGTTATTATCTCATTGAAAACATACCCAAAGTTGTGTTTTGTTTCATTCATTTCTACATCTCCAAAGCCAAGCTGCCCGGTTGCACCTTGTGATGTCATGAAGCGGTATTTTACAGAAGAAATGGTAAAACATAGCTGTTAATTTAAAGATAAGCAATTCCAGGGTTGAATTTATGGCAGTGTAATCCTTCAGTTGTCCAGGAGGTTTATATTGCATTGTTTTTTGTTGTTTTTCTCGCTAAAGAAAACTGAACTGAATTATGTCAAATGTTTTAAAGAGTGAAAATGTTATGCCACAAATTCAAGTCGCTCTGACAGGGTTGTGATAAGGTTCTGTCAGAACTGAAGACGTGTAAGAAAACATATTCAAACTTTTATAAAATCTTCTGCCCAGTTGACAGAATTCAGTTTGCGACAATGTCAACAACTACAATAAGTGAAATGTTTTCTCTTAAATAACATTACAGTTACAAGCTATAGCATTTGCCTTGGCCAACCATTTTTTCATTTAGTACAATGAACTGAAAATGTGTGTTTTTTCTGGAGTTTCAGATCTTAAAACTTTTTTGGCAGCGTTTTCTAATGTGTGCATTGTGTCTCCATAACTACTGAACATTACTCAATACACATACACGTACTAGTACATGTAAAACACCCCCAGCGTTTTATCAATCAGATTAGGACACTGAATTGGGGAAAAAAGAAAAAAGTTGCTTAATCCACTTTGGTTCAGTTTATTTTATTTTTTATTTTCATCCTCAATCTGATTTTTATTTGTTATTTTTTGTTTAAAGCTCATGAACTGTGGTCATGAGCTCTGAATAATGACCAAAAGGACAAGACTGCAGATACAAGCGGCCGAAATGTGTTTGCTCTGCAGAGTGGTTGGGTTCTCCCTTAGAGATAGGGTGATCACCTCAGTGACAGTGGAGGAGCTTGGAGTAGAGCCGCTGCTCCTCCAAATCGAGAGGAGCAGTTGAGGTGGCTCGGGCATCTGTTCCGGATGCCTCCTGGGTGCCTTTCTCGGGAGGTGTTCCGGGCATGTCCCACCGGGAGGAGGCCCCGGGGAAGACCCAGGACACGCTGGAGGGACTATGTGTCTCGGCTGGTGAAGGGGTGAAGGACGTCTGGGAGTCCCTGCTTAGACTCCTGCCCCCGTGAGCCAGTCCTGGATAAGTGGAAGAAAATGGATGGATCCATCTTCTTCAGCAATCTGAGCAGGGACTCCCAGACTTCCAGCCGAGAAACATAGTCCCTCCAGCAGGTCTTGGGTCTTCCCCAGGGCCTCCTTCCGGTGGCACATGCCCGGAACACCTCCTGAGGAAGGCGCCCAGGAGGCATCAGGAGGAACAGATGCCCGAGCCACCTCAGCTGTCTCCTGTCGACGTGAAGGAGCAGTGGCTCTACTCCTCAGCTCCTGAGCTCCTCACCCTATCTCTAAGGGAGCGCCCAGCCACCCTGCGAAGGAAACTAATTTCGGCCGCTTGTATCTGCGATCTCGTCCTTTCGGTCATTACCCAGAGCTCATGACCATAGGTTATTACTGTAATGATTATTTTTTTTTAATCAGTCATATCACAGAAGAATTACTTGTTTTGTAGTGATTGAGAATTCAAGCACTGAAACTCCAAATAGAGCCGCACATAGCGAGTCGATTTTGAGTGATACATCTACAAACCCCGTTTAGCTGAAAGAAAAGCAAGACTCAAGACTATTACTGCAAATTTTAAATTAAGTCAACACATGATAACTTCTTTCCACTAATTCAATTAAAACAGCAAATTAAATGATAATACCAACTCATTATTTCACTTTCCCCTCATTTAAAGTTCCAAGTAAACCCAACTCAAGTCTATCAAACGCACAACTCTCTCACTCAAATATACTGGCTCAGCGTAAAGGGATTTTAGTCACCCCAAAGCGCCTTGTAAACAGATTGATGTCCCCGTAACATAAGGGAAACCCGTGGAAACACAGGCACTTGCTCGCATTGTGGAGGAGCAATAAAAGTGATTGTAGCTCATTTGGGAAATCAGACGCGCGTCTCTATTGTCACTATTGTAATGATCTGTTTGAAGACTGCGGTACGTGCGCGGCTGGGGAGCGTGCACGTGAGAAACAAGCCGGGGAAATTCAAAAGGAAATTAGAACACGTACGGAGCAAATGTGCGTTGTATTCTCGCGGTGGTGTAATTGTTTTCCTCTTCTGTTCGTCGTGGATTCTGCCGAGGTTTGAGAAAGAAAAGGTTGTGCATCTTATTAATAAAAAACAAAGCATCCATGCTGTCACAGAAGCAAAGAAATAAATAAATAACTAATAGCATCGATTTGCGAAACTAAAAGACCTGTCACCAACTTCTAGTGCTCGGGCCTAAAGAGTGTGGCGTCTGCATTTTCTACCTGTGTTTAGATGGTGACGCAGTTGTTTGGACGTCAGGGTAAAGTTTTTGTAAAGTTTTGAGAAATTCCATTAAGATTTGGCAGCAACTAACACATGAAACTTTTGTGAAATTTTGAAAAAATAGCTATTTTTAGTCTAATGTCCAAAAGGTTGACCTGGAAATGTTGAGTACAGTGAACTTTGATACAGTAACATGTTCTATAAGGGTTATCAAAGGCTACGTTCAGACTGCAGCCTGAAGTGACCCAAATCCGATTTTTTGGCCCCTATGTGACCTGTATCTGATCTTTTAATGACAGTCTGAACGACACAGATCCAATTTTTTCAAATGCGACCCAGGACACTTCGATATGTGCTCCTGAAAACCGACATACATATCTGATCTTTTGACATGTGACTTCAGTCTGAACGGTCAAAGCGCATTCATCCGACCTACACGTTATCAACAAGCCACAAACGTCACTATTCTGCGCTGAAGTAAGCGAAAATCATTAATGAACTCCGTGTCACTGAAGTGAAGCACATCACCACTCACCACTCTTGGCTACGTCTCCGCACCCACACGTTTCCTTTCAACGGACGTTGCCGCTGCCACACAAAACACCATGGCCAAAAACCTCGTCCTTCTCCTTCTCAATCTCCTCCTTAAAACAAATAAGTTGTTCATGTTCTGGCTCCGGTACGAGAGGAACTTTAAAATCGGCAGGTGCTCAATGCTCGCATCCATGTTTGGACAACTTATGTAAACACAGAGCATGCTTCGCTGCGGTTTACGTCGTCGTGTCGTCCAGTGAGCATGCGGGACACTTTTGGGACACTTTTGGGGCGTTTAATGTTCACACTGGAGTCACATACAAGTCACATTTAATTGGAAATGTGAACGACCTTGCAAAAACATCAGATTTCCGAAATCTGAATTGAGCGTTAAGCCCTGCAGTCTGAACGTAGCCAAAGTAAAAGTTGTTTGTTTGTCCTTTGGGCAACTTCGACATTTCTCAGAATTCAACTTTGAAGATTCTCCATTCATTTGTTCTATAGACAAAATGAATGGAGGTCAATGGGACATGTTCATGTGGTCTTACCCTGAGACACTGAATTTGACTAAAAACTTCAAACCTTTTCAACAATAACTTTAAGATAAATTTAAAAAAGGGAGTTTTCAGTTGCTGATTTGTTTGGTCTGCTACATGATGTACTAGTATGTATAAAAAGTGCTATATGAATCAAGTTTGAATTGATTGATTGACCTGTAATTGAGTTGCCAGTGCATAAAGCTGCAGATAGAGGACAGACCAGGCCTCATATGAAAGCTCAGAACCTCCAGAATTCCCTCACTGAGCTGCAAAGGCTGCACTAGTGACCATTCAGATTAGAGAGAGTCTTTTTGGGAAATGTTTCTCCACTCACAGCCAGAAAGTCCTGGCTTTGTGACAGTCCAATGCAGAGAACAGATTTCCGAGCTCATTAAAATGTAGCTTTGGGTGAATAATTTTGCCATTATAATCTTTTGGTGTAAAGTCCTTAACATTTGACTTGACCTCCAGCTCAACTTTAAAGGACACAGATTATGATTTATTATTTTTTTTTTTTTTAACCATTGTTTCCTCATCCTTTGCTTCTGAAGGCTGGTTTATAGTTCTTCCTCAAATCTACTCGGAAGTGCCGCATCGCTCCCTGACATACATGTAAGAAAGTCAGAGAGCTTGCAGTGTTTGCAGTTTGTTGCATACATGCCGCTTACGTGCATCTTGACCAAAAATGTCCACCAAATGCAAGAGCTGGTTGAACTGCAAAGACTATACCGGAAACTTACTAAAAACAGCTCAGTTTTGGCAGAGAAATGTTGCATATGAGCCTAATACTGTATGATTGTTTGTTGTCACAGTAAATAAATAAAAATAATGAATTCAGATTAAATAGTTTGGATTCCCACGATGCACCTGGACCCTGACGAGCATTGTAGAGGCTTATATGGTTCAGGTCTGTGTCTGGACATCAGCTCTGAGGTGAGCTGGACCCGACACAGATCTGTAAAAGAAAATATGCTGTTTGAATTTTCCCAGGATTGTTGCATCACAGGTAGAAACTCTGTGCAGTTTTTTAAGACCATAACTCATTCCGAGACTTGTTCAAAGCATTTCTGCCAACAATTTACCTTCATTACACCTGTGTTCTTACATTAAAGATGCATTGTGTAAATTTTCTTGCTTTCTTGCTTTGTCTGGAATGTTTCCCAGTGTGGTATTAAACCTTTCTATCTTCATGGAGACCAAACCAGACCAAGATACAGGTCAAATCTACGGAGAGGCAACCCCACTCACAGTCAAAATTGTTGTTTCTGTTGGTATTTTTGAGCTTTAAAACCAACTATCTGAATAAATGCAAAAGTAGAGCTGTTTAATGTCATACTGTGGCACATTCCAGACAACATATCCATGGAAACAAGCAGGTGACAGACCCCAAACCAGATAATATTAGGTTGCAGCTCTATTGACAGGGAAGCTTTGGTCCCAACTACACCAAAATAATGCAGTGCCGTGTTGTAACTTGTGGACAGAAAACATTTGTTCTTTACCTCAGGTTGCTGTAGTTCTCACAGTGGCATTTTCAGCTCTGCTCCAAATGTCACCCTTTAGTTTTTCTTGCTCTTCAGACACAGTAGATGGAGCTGTCAGAGGAGGTGTGTGGATAAGGCTGCTTCTGAGGGATTGGACATGGCGTCGCCGTGACAACCCCAAACAAAGATGGCAGCTCCGGTTTCTTTTGTTTTCGCTGAACTTGACAAGAAACTGGCACCAAATACTTTACCTGTCCAACTTTTCACATTTTACCCTTAGACTTGTTTTTTTGCAATACATCCAGCAGCAGTTTCAACTATAGACATTCTTCCATTTGTCGATCAAGTTTTATTATATTATTTTCACTTCTTCTTTTTTTAAACTCATGTCTGTGTAATGCCTCAGTAGGCTCCATAGCAAAAAGAAAAACATACCAGTTGTCCCCATTGTTAAAGGTGAAATGTGCAGCTTTTCTGGTGGAGGGTCTGTCAAATGCTTTTCTCCAAGGGGATGTTATTGCACTGTCAGGAATGTTTCACAGTATGGCATTAAACCTTTCTTTCTTTATGGAGACCAACTCAGACGAAATCCAAAGCGGGCAGTACCTGGAGGATGAAGGGATGGAAACAACTGAATGGCCTTCACGATCACCCGACTTAAACGCGATAGAACCTCTGGGAAATTATGTTTGGGTCCATCAGACGCCGCCAGGGTGCTCCTCAGACTCTACAGGAGCTCAGCGATGCCATTACACAGATCTAAGAGGACATCTCACAAGACACCGTCCGTGGTCTCATTAGGAACAGGCTACGAGGTTCTCAAACACGTACACAAGTATGTGGGGGCCACACAAGACACTGAGAAGCATTTTGAGTTGCAGAAATTACATTTTGGCAAAGTGGACTAACCTGCCACGTCGTTACTTCACTTAGATTTTTCAGGGTGTCAATACAATGAAGCCCTCGATAGCAGGGTTTTCCCAAAAAAATTTTAGCTGGGCTCATATTTCAAAAGTCACAAACCTTTGCGATCCAAGTCAACAGACATTATTCGTAAATCACAAAATAAAGGTGGATTTGACCATTATTGAACATTAATGAGGATATTTTGTTGCTGACTGAGTGATCGTGTCTCTCTGAACAATTAGTTTTACTCAAGTTTTAAACAATGAAAAACAGCACTAAAAGGATCCATAATTCGCCAATTTGGACATGAAATGTAGCCCATTTCTTTTTCTCTTTGACATTCAATTGAATCAGCAACATTGGAACTTAATAGTCAATAAAATCATTACAATAAGATTAGAAATTCTACAAAACATTTCAACATTTCTGAGATAGGTGGGCACGTCTGCGTTTTTGTAGTGCGTTCCAGTCCGAGGTGCAGGAGGAGAGCGCAGCAGCAGATCAGTGTCAGAACTGTACACTGCAGACCTACATGCAGATCGTGACAAGGCGACCCAAAAAAAAAAGGGTCGTGACTCAGTCTTTGGGAAACAGTGCTCTATAGACTCTATTCACGTTACGTCACAAACCAGGAAGACGTTTGCAAAGATGAGATTACAACTTCCGGTGTAGTTCCCGACACTGCGCTCGCCGACCGACTGTGATCAAACCCACTGAAGTAAATGTGATCAGCAGTAAAACGAAGACCGCATTCGTATGTGCTGTTTGGAATCATCTTGAACGTGGCGCCTCATCTCTTCTAATCGCATGTACCCGTTGCTCTCAGAGTCGTGTGTCAGTGGGAAAATGATGAAAACTGAGGTAGGGTTGTAATTGTTGATTTGCCGAACATAACAGAACACTGCAGTGACATGGAGATGAAGAAAACCGGGCCTGGGAAGTTGTAATCGCATCTTTCCAAACGTCTATTGGCTGAATTTCCATGAAAAGAGTTGGCACCCTTTTGTTCCTAACACATTTTCCTGTACATATTTCTATAGATATCAAGCTTTTTTTGTGTTCACATTGAGATCTGAAGTGTTTTCAGAGTGTTTGCAGTTAATACACCCCCTCTCTAACAAAGCAAGCACATCTCCAACAGTATTTTTACAGTGTGGGTTTGTCGATTTTATTCAGTCATTTCAATATAAAATAATATGTAATGATACAAGCCATTCACTTCTGTTTTACCTGTTGCCATTATTGGACTCTAAATAGCGTGCTGAGATAATGGCCCAGCTTGAAGCCATTATACGGGCCATGCTACCTTTTGAATTATACCTCACACATTTACGCACTTTATCAGTCTTTTCTGGCAACATTTCCCCTGTTCTTATAATTGTTTTCCTCAAATTCAATTCTATTAGTGACGAGGCAGCTGGGCAGAACTTTGCGTAAGTGGATTTTTTTTTTTTTTTTTCCGAGATAATTGCTTTTCTGGACGTAGTTTTATAATCAGTGGAACAATTATTGTTTTTGTGCTTCTTTTCTTGTCAAGTTGGAAATTATGAACAATAATAATTAATGTTTATTCAAGAGGAACTTTGAGGTTTAAGAATGTACTCGGGAATAGGCAGCAAGAAGTGAGAGAGTGAAAATATTATAATTCCATGCAATGAGCTTTGTTGTGGTAGGACATACAATTTTGTTTTATGTAGTTATTGGGTTTTTTACACTATGGACTGTATATTTTCGGGCTTTTTTGCAACACAGAGTAGGGCTGGGCGATATGGATCAAAAAATATATCTCGATATATTTTCCTATATGTCGATATATGATATATATCTCGATATATGTTCAAGAAAAAATAACCCCCTAAAACTGAAAACTGCAAAAACAAATCTGCCAAATTCCACAAGGTCCTTTTTTTTTTAAATTGAAGTGTAAGAGGTCGACAGTTCATATAGGAACATTTAAAATGACAAAAAAACCTAATTACATAAATAATAATTTAACTGTAAAATAAAAGAAATAATACATATTTAATCATAAATAAATAAATAAAACAACTCAACACAAGCTCGTCTTTGTATTAACTCTGTTATCCAAACCAGAACCAGAACCATGAGCTCGTTTAGCAGAAGAAGCTCAGGATGTTCCTTATTTCAATAGATCCATGTTCTTATCCAGCAGTAAGGAGCTTCCCACAATCCACTGCAGATCAAACCCAACGTTTCCAAACACTTTTGTACAAGTGACACTGCAGCAGATTATTAATTAAAATCTTCTGCATAAATAAACTTTACATTGCTAAACTTTACAATATATAAAGCATAACGACTCTAGAGCCACATCAGCCCGTTTGCGATAATAATGTGTTTAATGCAGTTTTGCGCACGTGTGTTTACATTTTACAGAAACGAAACTTAAGCGCATGACTCATTTGCATAAACAGAACACTTCTCCTGCAGCTCATCTCGTTTAGCTTCTTTTGGACTAAAGGACGCGACTCGGTGGAATATGAGGATGTGCTGCTGATGGTTTTGTCTGTAAATGGTGGAAAAGGTTCGTGGTGCTTGAAGCTTTTCACTGGCACCAACTTTGGGCGTTCAGAGGAGTGAAGGAGACGCGAGCGAACAAAATCAGGGAGGCGGGGGCGACGAGAGAGAAGGTAAACAAGCGAAGCGGCGAAATCAGAATTGAATATAAGCATTATATCGATATATACGATATGTCAGAATTCATATCGAGTTTAAAAACTATCTCGATATATTTAAAATATCGATATATCGCCCACCCCTAACACAGAGTATTACATAAAGACAAGACGTCCAACCGTATTCAATCATAGCATGTACAAAAAGCGTCAGCAGGTGGTTCTAGACCTGTATCCGCTGAAAACTGAAACAGAAAGTGCTTTGTATGAGCTCAAAACACAGTCTGCTAATGCTGCACTATATTCATTCTATTTATGAGCAGTTTTCACCATTTAATTATATACTATTTTGCTTTAAATTGTTAATTATCACAAAATTGTTACGTTTTCATCACTCTGAAACCCGTTAATAAACTGATGTACAAAGGCAATTTTAATAAAGAAAAGACTAGAACAATTTTGATGAAGATCTATGTATACTACAAAAGGTCAAGGAATAAGGAACCTAATGGAGCATGGGTCAGGGATCTGCAAAAGTTTTGAGTTCTGGGCTAAACCAGGACTAAACCAGGACTAAAAGCAGGACTAAACTAAGACTAAACTAGGACTAAAACTAGGACTAAAACCAGGTCTAAAACCAAGACTAAACAATATGACACCTAACAGTAGGGTGGACATAATTTAAGGCATTTTTTTATATGCTTAAATAAAGAGTGATCTTTTTATTTTCTTTTAGCAGACAAAAACAAAACATCTTATGTTAAGATTTCCTGGTCTTTGCTTCTCTACAACAAACAGTTGTTTACTCATGGAGACTTGGGCTCAACAGACAATTTGAAGACAACAAACAAGAATTTTCAGGATGTGGTTGTTACATTCATGTCATTTTAAAAAGCATGACAATATCAAGTAATCCAAAGTATTCAGATTACGTTACTCACTTTAAGTAATTTAATGGATTACGTTACAAACTACATTTTGGGGTATGTAATCTGTAATCTGTAGGGGAATACATTTTAAAAGTAACCTTCCCAACACTGGTTGCAGCACATTAAAATGCACGCGGCGGTGTGGCTGCTGTGGAGAAGCCAGAGACTGCTTTAATAATAGAAGTGTTATCATATTTGACAAGGAGCGGGTCACCTTGCTCTTTCATACCTGCATAAATGGATTACAACTGCAATTTTAACTTAGCAACCTTGACTTATCATTATTACACATTTTCTCTGCACAATAGGGCACCGTAAGCTATATAATAAAAAAAACAATATGATCTTTGAATGAATACAATAAAGTATAAACCATTTTAGGAAGTGTTGCAGTTATGTTACTAGAATGGTCTTTCTATTTTCTATTCTATAACTTGTGTGCGTATGAAAAACTAAGAGCTCCTTGGCTTAAAGAAATATATCACTATTGGTTTTTATTTATTCTGATGACAATTTTAAAGGTGCATTTTCTCCATGTAGATGTTATTGCTTCTTCTGAAATGTTTCACAGTATGGCATTAAACCTTTCTAGCTTCATGGAGACTAAACCTGGCCATGTTACGGGTCAGATCTGTGGAGAGGCGACCCCACTCACAGTCAGAATGTCTGGTTTTTTTTGGTATTTTTGAGCTATAAAACCACCTGTAATTGAATAAATGTAAGATAGAGCTGTTTAATGTCACACTGTGGAACATTCCAAGCAGAGCAATGGCATATCCATAGAAACGCTTGTTTCTATGGTGACAGACCCTCCACCAGACAAGTTAAACAATGCAAGTTTAAGGCAATTCATCAGAAATGTGGTAAAACTGAATTATATACCGTATTTTCCGGGCTATTAGGCGCTCTGGATTATAAGGCGCACTGTCATTAAATGGTCTATTTTTAAACTTTTTTCACAAATAAACCGCATCGGACTTTAAACCCATGTTCTTCACAGTCAGTTTGAGTTGATGCCGTCAGGCAGAAGGTACAGGGTCCCAAACTGTAAACTGAACAGATTCAAACATTCTTTTGTACCACTAGCTGTTAAACTGCTAAACTCAGATAATGCAGTTAAAAAATAATTATAAAAGGCTTAGGGATTGTGCAATCAAAACTGCACATAGGTGTAGGGAATGTGCAATGCACATAGGTGTAGGGAATGTGCAATTAAAGCTACACATAGGCTTAAGGAATGTGCAATAATTAATCTGCACATAGGCTAAGGGAATGTGCAATAATTATAACTAAAACTGCACATAGGCTTAGGGAATGTGCAATCAAAACTGCACATAGGCTTAGGGAATGTGCAATCAAAACTGCACATAGGCTTAGGGAATGTGCAATCAAAACTGCACATAGGCTTAGGGAATGTGCAATAATTAATAGAACAGAAGAATGCAAGGGCCTGTTAAGGATAATTTAAGGGTCGTGTTGGTGCATCACTCGTGGTCATACTCGGTCTCATATTTACTTTGTTTTATGGTGTTTGTTTATGTGCTGCTTTGTGTTGTGTTGTCCTGTTTTTTTGATAAAACGTGTTACCCCCTGTCCCAAGACAAATTTCTCCCATGGGAGACAATAAAGGATTATCTTATCTTATCTTATCTTATCTTATCTTATCTTATCTTAAACGAAACACAACAGTTGGATGGGTCAGTGGGACTTTGTTTGTCGCGTTCACAGTGACTCTGGGATTTGTTCAGTTGTGGCGTGTAGGGAGGGTGCTGTCTGGGACCACTGGATTGTCGGCGTGTTCGCAGTGACTCAGTTGTTCAGTCGTGGCTAGAAGCGGCACTTTGCACTCGCTTTTTCGGTTCGTTCCTCCGTTCCGTTCCTCGTCGACGTGGAGTGATGAGTGTGGCTGTGGCTTTGTAGTTTACTGAAGTCGTGCTGGGACACCCGAGTGGATTCGTGTACAGGGCGCTCAGGATTGCGGGGCGTGCCGTCGTTTTTTGATGGGGATGGAGGCTTAAGCGCGCGTCTAATAGCCCAGAAAATACGGTACATACTTTTTATTACTCATTTAGAAGAAATCTGCGTGCATACGGTGACGCAAAAGTGCATGGAATTCAATTGGGTATGCATGCTCGTCGGCTAAGTGGTGTTGTACGTGACGTAAACGCGTACACGACGTGAGCAGATCTGACCAGAGTTTGGCGTCTTGGGCAGTGTAGATGGAAACGCTACGGCGGAGCGTATTCAACTTTTCCACTCTGGAGGGTGGTTTCAGATTTTTGCGTTTAAAGCCCCAAAAACACCATCACCGTCTAAATCAGGGGTGTCAAACTCAATTTTGGTCCGGGGGCCGTATCCAACCTACTTTGATCCCAAAGGGGCCGGATCAAAAAACTCATGGCATATAAACCCCAAAAATAACAATAACTTAAAATACTGGTGCAGAGAAACGCAAATCTATTACAGAAATCTTTTTAAATTGATGAACTCTTTCTTTTACAAAATATTATGAACAACCTGAAACTTTAAGAAAAATGCAATTTCAACATTTTAACATGAACTTGTTTACAAATAAGAATAAGTCAATTTTTGGGGGGGAAAATCCTGCGCTCAACGTCCACTTTTCTAATTTTTGACATTTTGTTGATGAGGGTGTCACAGTCAACAGTCAAAACGATCGTCCTTTAAGAGCGTTTGGAAAGAGACAAGGTGGGAGGGGCCACGTACAGAGACGCTGGAGACGCTGCTATGATAAACACCACAGAAAATTAACAATATTTTAATAGAAAATATAATTAAAATATTTTAGTAGAAAATCAGCCAAGGGCCAGATTAAAGGTCTTGGAGGGCCGGATCTGGCCCCCGGGCCGTATGTTTGACACCTGTGGTCTAAATGAAAGGCACTTCCAATATAATATTTTGTCGTTCTCGTGTAAACAGACCCTAAGAGCTGCTATTACAATTATGTGTGTACTGGGCTGATTCAAATTTCACTTTATTATATGGTAAAATAAAAAATAAAAAGTTATTTTTTTCTTTTCCTCTCTTTAATTATGGAAATAAAATATATTGAGGTGCAAACTGAGCAGGTGGAGTTGCCTTGTGTTTTCCAGTCTGATAGAAGAGAGGAAAACAGAGCAAAAGAGCAGAAGAAGATCAGCTCGTGCTCCCAGACACTGTGAGGAGACACTGATGGAGAGAGAAGGATGGAAGAAGAGAGGAAGACAGAAGGAGGGTGAGGGAGGACGAAAGAAGGGTAGATGGGGAGCCAGGGGGCATGAGGAGAGAGGAAGAAGAAATAGAGGAGGTGGAGAAAAAGGGAGAGGGGCACGAGAGGAGGATAGATGGAGTGTGAGGGGGAAAAAAAGAAGGATGGAGAGGGAGAAGAAAGAAGGATAGATGGAGAGACATGGGGGAATAAGGAGAAGGGGAAAGAGAGAGATGGAGGGAGTGCGTAAAAGCATGATAGGGAAGAGAGAGGAAAGGGAGAAGGAGAGAAGGGTACATGGAGAGAAAGTGGGGATAAGAAAATAAGGAGAGAGAGATGAAGAAGAAGAGATGGGAGAACGAGAGGAGGCTAGATGGAGTGTGAGGGCAAAAGAAGGATAGCTCAAGAGAGAAAGAAGGAGAAAAGAGGGTAAGGGGAGAGAGATGACAGAGCAGGAGGCAGGGAAGGAGAGAGGGGAGAGAAAGGAAGAGAGAGAGAAATTAAAAGAGGGAGAGACAGGGAGGAAAGGGAAAAGATAAGAAAGTTGCCTGGAGAGGGGGGGGGTAGGGGAAAGAGAAAGAGGGAGAGAGCAGGAGAGATGGATGGAGAAAAGGAGAGAGGGGGAGAGAGAAAGAGAGGGGAGAGAAAGAGAGATGGAGAGAATGGAAGAGAAAAGGAGAGAGGGAGAGAAAAGGAGAGGAGGAGACAGCAAAAGAGATGGATAGAGAAAAGGAGAGAGGGAGAGAAAAGGAAAGGGGGAGAGAGCTGGAGAGATGGAAGGAGAAAAGGAGAGAGGGAGAGAAAAGGAGAGGGGGAGAGAGCAGGAGAGATGGATGGAGAAAAGGAGAGAGGGAGAGAAAAGGAGAGGGGGAGAGAGCAGAAGAGATGGATGGAGAAAAGGAGAGAGGGAGAGAAAAGGAGAGAGGGAGAGAGAAAAGGAGAGAGGGAGAGAGCAGAAGAGATGGATGGAGAAAAGGAGAGAGAGAGGAGAGAGAAAGGAGAGAGAGGAGAGGAGAGAAGGAGAGGGGGAGAGAGAGAGAGAGATGGAAAGGAGAAAGGGAGAGGGGGAGAGAAAGAGAGGGGAGAGAGCTGGAGAGATGGATGGAGAAAAGGAGAGAGAGGGAGAGAGAGGGAGAGATAGAAGTAGAAAAGGAGAGAGGGAGTGAGAGGGAGAGATGTACTGTACGTTGAGAGGCAAGCAGAGGGAGAGTCAGAGGGAGAAACCAGAGAAGGAGACTGTGAGCGACGGAGTGAAAGAGAGTGAGAGAAGAGCAGCTTGTTGGAGCTCGTGCCCAGTGACTGTCTCTTTACTCACATGGCAGCAGACATGAGGCGCTGGCAGCGGCAGAGGGAGAGAAACAGAAGCACGACTGGAAACGACACACGCAGCTTTGGCACACGCGCCGCACACACCTGGGAATAACAAGTGCTCCACACGTCCATACGCTCGCTCGCTCACATACTTCAGATGTTAGGAAATCACTGTCGTATTGTTTCGGAACCAGAAGGTCAGCACATCTCAAGCTCTCCGCAAAGTCCGCGCCAAAGTTACATTTGTGGATTGAAATATTTTCTTCAATGTCATATATTTGCCCATGAAAACTAAATTAAAGGAGCGCTTTTCCGTCCACGAGTTTGTCAGCTACGTCGTCTTTCAGCTGTTGCCAGATGATCGTTGGTGTGTGGTTTTTGTTTCACGTTAAAGTACAAGCTCATTGGCGAGTTTCTTATCTACATATTTACTTTCTCCGCCCACACTGAAAAAAAAAAAGTTGCTGGATTTGCGTAAAAAAGTTATGGACAGCGGTTGCACGCAATAAAATTATGTTTAGGCTTTGAAACTTTTTCGAACCCCTCTACACATATTTTTCTCGGAACATGAACATAACTTTTTCATGTTGATAAAATTTGAACAAATCATGCTGAATATGCATATTTATCTTATGGTACCTTATCATGAAATGTATAAGTATGTATAATTTAATTTAATTGATCTAATTCTGTAAAAGAATACAAAAACAGTCTTTAGTTTTCCACAGTTCTGTATTGTCTTAAACAGAATCAAACACAAAGAGACACACAGTTTGGAGCTGGACAGTGTGAAGATTTATTCCAGTGAAGAAGCTCTGGTCTCTGTCCTGTGGACACAGAATAACACATGATGATCACATTCTGATGATCTACTCTGTTGTACATGTTTAAATACACTTAAAGTACTTATTACTACAATAATGGACCAGAACAGAAGAACAAGAACATTAGAACTGTATCTGCAGAAACAAAACTCACCATGTGCTGCTTTTCTTCCTCTAAACACAGTAACAGGGAGGGCATCTGGTATAAAGTCTCCTAGTGCCACATCACCCTGTACAAGTACGATAACAGTTTCAATAGGAAGTTCATTTTGAAAAAAATTTAAATAATTTTAGTTGGTTTACTTACTTTGTTCATCTGTGGTCTGTGTTTTGTTGGTTCTCAAACATCTTCCTTTTTTTCTGAAACATCAACTATAACATTCATGAACTTCCCCACAGCTCCAGCAGAGCTCTGGACGTCACTCTGTGTTTGTAGACGACTCTGGAAGCAACACATTCAAATCTTAGTTCAACTGTCACACTCTTGTAGATGGACAGTCAAAAACAATTTGTTTCAAGCTGTCCTTACATTAACTCTAATTTCAAATAAAACAACACAAACATGTTTTAACAATGACGACATTCTAGGCCGGAGAAGCACATAATAAAATCTTTGAAAAGTCTCACCTCCAGATCAGCTCTCATAATCCTCCTGCTCCACACTGTGTGTCTCTGCTCCTGGAACTGTCCTGTGTCCTGTTACATTTGAATTTTCCCTCCAAAAGTTTTGGGGAGGAGAATTCCAGAGGGAGGAGCCTCACCAGAGATTATAATAAAGTCATGTTTCCTCAACCTGATTAAAACATGCAGGTCTCACATCGACCACAATCAAGCGATGTTTGTAAGATTTAAACATGCTGGACAGAGAAACGTAAAAAAGTGATGTTACTGTTGTCAAATTTGTTTTTGCAATTTGAGCAACCCCTCTCAGGACCGTTTTTTCAGTGCATCCACTTCTGCTACAGGCTCGATTCACTCTCACGTTACAAACCAATAAGGCGCTTGGAAACGTACGATGACGACTTCCAGTGGGTTCTATTCGCGATAGTAAGTCTGACAAAATCTAGGAAAAATGAGAAAATGGCCCAGTTTTCTTCATCTACATGTCACTGCAGCGTTTCGTTATGTTCTGCTCATCCAACAATTACAACCGGACCTCAGTTTTCATCATTTCCTCACTGACGCACGACTCCGAGCGCACTGGGAACATGCGATTAGAAAAGATGAGGCGCCAAATTCAAGATGATTCCAAACAAAACATACGTATGCAGACTTCATTTTACCGCTGATCACATTTACGTTCAGTGGGTTTTATCGCAGTCGGTCGGCGAGTTCAGTGTCGCGAACTACACCAGAAGTTGTCATCGCACGTTTCCAATCGTCTTCCTGGTTTGTGACGTAAGCGTGAATACTGTCTATTGGTTTGTCTCTGTCCAGCTCCAAGCTCTAAGTTAGTGACAGATACTTGTAACCAATCACAGTGAAGTTAGCCAGGCTCTCGTCAGATTGATACGTGCACATACACATCAGTCTGAAATGGCTCCCAGTGAAAACATTCAAACAAATACTTCATGTTGATTGGTTGAATCACAAGAGCAGAAAGTCAAACCCACACTTGGGGAAAAAAAAAATAAAAATATCTAGGTAAGGTAAAATGACTTGAATGAATGAATGAATGAATGAAGAATATTTTACTTTATTTGAGTAAATTCAACTCCATTTTACTTGTAAATTCAACAAGTAAAATTATCTGGAATAAGTGTGATTTTCTTAATTCAAGCAACGTTCGATTTTGTTTCTCATTTCGTTTTTCTTATTTTAAGTGTAGCAAGTTGTATTTTCATATTTTAAGCACAAAATGTCTTATTCCACTGGCAGATTTTACTTGTCAAGTAAAATTGACTCAAATCATGATAAAACTTACTTAATTCAAGTCATCTTAACTTGACTAGATTTAGTTTTTTGCCGTGCAGCTGAGAGCACAGGCTTCTTACCCATCCACAAATGCAAAAAAGCTCTTCCTTCTGCATGTTTTTCAAAAGCAAAATAGTCTATTTCTGCTCAAACAGGCCGTACGTCTGCTGGCGTCGCCATGTGTGTTTGGTTCAGCGCTGGCTTCCAACCAAACCAGACTGCTCCCCTGTGATTGGTCTGTTTCTGCACCACTGGTGTTGGAGCTGAACAAGACAGATTCTCACAAAAATCACCAGAATTCACAGAAATATGTGATATAAAGCTGCAACATAACCCGTAGACCATAACTACAGCGCCATCTGGAGCTTGTAAGAGGAACTATGAGAGCCCAGAACCTTCGATACTCTCCATAAGAATCTTTATTGTCCTACCAGCAGTGTTGGGAAGGTGACTTTTAAAATGTAATTCCCCTACAGATTACAGATTACACACCTCAAAATGTAGTTTGTAACGGAATCCAGTAAATTACTTAAAGTGAGTAATGTAATCTGAATACTTTGGATTACTTGATTTGCTGTAGAGAAGCAAAGACGGTTATACTTAACTGTATTAAAAATATTATTGATAGAAGAGGAGGAGACACGACCGCACAGCATGGTTTAGTCCTGTTAAATCCTGTTTTAGTCCTGTTTTAGACCTGGTTTAGATCTAGTTTAGATCTGGTTTAGTCCTGGTTTAGATCTAGTTTAGACCTGGTTTTAGTCCTGGTTTAGATCTAGTTTAGACCTGGTTTAGTCCTGGTTTAGATCTAGTTTAGACCTGGTTTAGTCCTGGTTTAGATCTAGTTTAGACCTGGTTTAGTCCTGGTTTAGATCTAGTTTAGACCTGGTTTAGATCTATCTTAGACCTGGTTTTAGTCCTGGTTTAGATCTAGTTTAGACCTGGTTTAGATCTATCTTAGACCTGGTTTTAGTCCTGGTTTAGATCTAGTTTAGACCTGGTTTAGATCTATCTTAGACCTGGTTTTAGTCCTGGTTTAGATCTAGTTTAGACCTGGTTTAGATCTATCTTAGACCTGGTTTTAATCCTGGTTTAGATCTAGTTTAGACCTGGTTTAGATCTATCTTAGACCTGGTTTTAGTCCTGGTTTAGATCTAGTTTAGACCTCGTTTAGACCTGGTTTAGATCTATCTTAGACCTGGTTTTAGTCCTGGTTTAGATAGATCTAGTTTAGACCTGGTTTTAGTCCTGGTTTAGATCTAGTTTAGACCTGGTTTAGATCTATCTTAGACTGGTTTTAGACCTGGTTTAGATTTAGACCTGGTTTAGATCTATCTTAGACCTGGTTTTAGTCCTGGTTTAGATCTAGTTTTAGACCTGGTTTAGATCTATCTTAGACCTGGTTTTAGTCCTGGTTTAGATCTAGTTTAGACCTGGTTTAGATCTATCTTAGACCTGGTTTTAGTCCTGGTTTAGATCTAGTTTAGACCTGGTTTAGATCTATCTTAGACCTGGTTTTAGTCCTGGTTTAGATCTAGTTTAGACCTGTTTAGTTTTAGATCTATCTTAGACCTGGTTTAGAGTCCTGGTTTAGATCCTAGTTTAGACCTGGTTTAGATCTATCTTAGACCTGGTTTTAGTCCTGGTTTAGATCTAGTTTAGACCTGGTTTTAGTCCTGGTTTATCTTAGACCTGGTTTTAGTCCTGGTTTAGATCTAGTTTAGACCTGGTTTAGATCTATCTTAGACCTGGTTTTAGACCTGGTTTAGATCTAGTTTAGACCTGGTTTAGATCTATCTTAGACCTGGTTTTAGTCCTGGTTTAGATCTAGTTTAGACCTGGTTTTAGTCCTGATTTAGACCTGGTTTAGTTTCCAGCAATGAGTGGAATTACTGAAAAAAAAAAAAAAAAAAACATAAAAATAATGTGAAAACAGGAAAATACCGCCGTGTAATCCATTTATTTCAACAAAGTAACTGTAATCCAATTACCACTCACTGAAACCGAATACAGTTACTCATAATTTGTACTCTGATTACGTAACTCCGGTACATGTAATCCGTTACTCCCCAACACTGTCTACCAGAAATGTTCCACGAAATGCCATAAAACAAAACAATATCCACGGAGACCCGCAGGTGACCTCAAACCGAGTATTTCATTTCTTTAACTTATTTTCTTCAATAAAAACATCTTCAATTTCTTATATGAAAGATAAATACGTCACAGCCAGATCGATACCGGTGTTATGAAAGCAGGTGACAGACTCTCCGCCGGAAAAGCTACGTAGTGCACCTTTAAAACACAACCAGGTATTGATTCTAAGTAAATCTAATGCACCTGCACCGTACCACAAAAATAAATATCCAGTAACAGTTTAGTCCTGGTTTAGATCTAGTTTAGACCTGGTTTTAGTCCTGGTTTAGATCTAGTTTAGACCTGGTTTAGATCTATCTTAGACTGGTTTAGTCCTGGTTTCTAGACTGGTTTAGATTTTAGACTGGTTTAGTCCTGGTTTAGATCTAGTTTAGACCTGGTTTAGATCTATCTTAGACCTGGTTTAGTCCTGGTTTAGATCTAGTTTAGACCTCGTTTAGACCTGGTTTAGATCTATCTTAGATCTGGTTTAGTCCTGGTTTAGATCTAGTTTAGACCTGGTTTTAGTCCTGGTTTAGATCTAGTTTAGACCTGGTTTAGATCTATCTTAGACCTGGTTTTAGTCCTGGTTTAGATCTAGCTTAGACCTGATTTTAGTCCTGGTTTAGATCTAGTTTAGACTGGTTTTAGATCTATCTTAGACCTGGTTTAGTCCTGGTTTAGATCTAGTTCAGATCTGGTTTTAGTCCTGGTTTAGATCTAGTTTAGACCTGGTTTAGATCTATCTTAGACCTGGTTTAGTCCTGGTTTAGATCTAGTTCAGACCTGGTTTTAGTCCTGGTTTAGATCTAGTTTAGACCTGGTTTAGATCTATCTTAGACCTGGTTTTAGTCCTGGTTTAGATCTAGTTTAGACCTCGTTTAGACCTGGTTTAGATCTATCTTAGATCTGGTTTAGTCCTGGTTTAGATCTAGTTTAGACCTGGTTTTAGTCCTGGTTTAGATCTAGTTTAGACCTGGTTTAGATCTATCTTAGACCTGGTTTAGTCCTGGTTTAGATCTAGTTTTAGACCTGTTTAGACCTGGTTTAGATCTATCTTAGATTTTAGTCCTGGTTTAGATCTAGTTTAGACCTGGTTTTAGTCCTGGTTTAGATCTAGTTTAGACCTGGTTTAGATCTATCTTAGACCTGGTTTAGTCCTGGTTTAGATCTAGTTAGACCTGATTTTAGTCCTGGTTTAGATCTAGTTTAGACCTGGTTTAGATCTAGTTTAGACCTGGTTTTAGTCCTGGTTTAGATCTAGTTTAGACCTGGTTTTAGTCCTGGTTTAGATCTAGTTTAGACCTGGTTTAGATCTATCTTAGACCTGGTTTAGTCCTGGTTTAGATCTAGTTTAGACCTGGTTTTAGTCCTGGTTTAGATCTAGTTTAGACCTGGTTTAGATCTATCTTAGACCTGGTTTTAGTCCTGGTTTAGATCTAGTTTAGAGACCTCGTTTAGACCTGGTTTAGATCTATCTTAGATCTGGTTTAGTCCTGGTTTAGATCTAGTTTAGACCTGGTTTTAGTCCTGGTTTAGATCTAGTTTAGACCTGGTTTAGATCTATCTTAGACCTGGTTTTAGTCCTGGTTTAGATCTAGTTTAGACCTCG
The DNA here is from genome assembly GCF_026225935.1 of Boleophthalmus pectinirostris. Lineage (NCBI taxonomy): Eukaryota > Metazoa > Chordata > Actinopteri > Gobiiformes > Gobiidae > Boleophthalmus > Boleophthalmus pectinirostris. Next base: position 31,446,665 of record NW_026571353.1, on the reverse strand, counting down.
TTTAGACCTGGTTTAGATCTATCTTAGACCTGGTTTAGTCCTGGTTTAGATCTAGTTTAGACCTGGTTTTAGTCCTGGTTTAGATCTAGTTTAGACCTGGTTTAGATCTATCTTAGACCTGGTTTTAGTCCTGGTTTAGATCTAGTTTAGACCTGGTTTTAGTCCTGGTTTAGATCTAGTTTAGACCTGGTTTAGATCTATCTTAGACCTGGTTTAGTCCTGGTTTAGATCTAGTTTAGACCTGGTTTTTAGTCCTGGTTTAGATCTAGTTTAGACCTGGTTTAGATCTAGTTTAGACCTGGTTTTAGTCCTGGTTTAGATCTAGTTTAGACCTCATTTAGACCTGGTTTTAGTCCTGATTTAGACCTGGTTTAGTTTCCAGCAATGAGTGGAATTACCGAAAAAAAAAAAAAAAAAAAAAATAATGTGAAAACAGGAAAATACCGTCGTGTAATCCATTTATTTCAACAAAGTAACTGTAATCCAATTACCACTCACTGAAACCGAATACAGTTACAGTTACTAAGTAAATCTAATGCACCTGCACGGTACCACAAAAATAAATATCCAGTAACAGTTTTTCCATTTCCCCCGTTCATTCCCCATACGTGTTTGGGCCCGTCGTCCTCTCCCTGCTGCATATTGATTCTGTCTTTTCCGTAACACTGTTTTCAACTCCATTGGTTTTGAATGTCACCCGCGATCGATTTAGCGCTCAGCTACGAGACATGAATGTGAGCAGACCGTACATACCACACACACCGTACACGCTGAACGAACCAGTGTGTGTGTGTGCATATGTGTGTGCGCGTTCCCGGGAGAGGAAGCGCTACATACGTGATGCTTTGAACAGCCCGCAACATGTCAGGTACCATTTGGCTACAGCGGTTAGCCCGAGCGCTCGCCCTACCGTAAACGTGCTCAGTCGAGTGCCTGCAGGTCGATGGTGCCAATAGCGTTTCAAGTGTGTTTGCGCGTGCGTCACGTTGAATTGTAGTATTTTTCACATGACTGCGCCGTCTTGACGCTCTCGCAAAAATCTGAGATCCAATATGGAGCAAAATACGGGTCTCCGTGACAGAAATCAGACTTTGTGAAAGATTTAGGAGCAGAGGTGGACCCCGGAAGTTGTAGACGTGCGCCGGCCAATCGGCGAAGAACTGTGAAGCCGTGAGGTCAAACTCAAGCGTCTGTCTGGGTCCGTTTTGCGGTACAGCACAACAGTAAACAAAGCGGTCGAGATGATTAAGTGTCGGCAACGATTCCTGAGATTGAGGATTTAAAGCCGGAACAAAGAGAATGTTTGGTGAATTTTATCAAGGGGAAAGACGTTATTGTCCTTCTGCCTCCTGGATTTGGCTCATTACATACGTCACGGCCAAATTGCAGCGACTGATTAAATAAAAAAAGTACACGCCTACTGCTGAGCGAATGAATCGTAATGCGAGGTCAGGCTGATGAATCAGGCTAAGACAGAGTAGCCATGTTGTAATGAAGCGACAACACTACAGTACTACTTCAAAATATTACTTTGTGGTGCATTGTGTGACTTTTCTGATGGAGGCTTTGTCATCTGACAGGTATTTTTCTTCATGAAAATGTTATTGATTTGTCTGGAATGTTTCACAGTGTGGCATCAAACCAGACCAAGTTGCAGGTCAGATCTGTGGAGAGGCGACCTCGCTCACAGTCAGAATGAGTGTGGTATTTTTGAGCTGTATAATTGAATAAATTTAAGTAGAGCTGTTTAATGTCAGACTGTGGAACATTTCAGGCAGAGCAGCTCCCAACCAAAATGTTACATAGTGCACCTTTAAATGCACTGCAAAAAACTAAATCTAGTCAAGTTAAAATTACTTGAATTAAGAAAGTTTGATCATGATTTGAGTAAATTTTACTTGAGAAGTAAAATGATCTAGTGTGATTCATCAACCGATTTCACTTCATGGAAAGTGTCTGATCTCACAGAATTAGAATTTGTTCGCTTGACGGTAGGTGGGTACTTTTTTATTTAACCAATCACTGCTATTTGGTCATGACGTATGTAATGCGCCAAATCCCGTAGGAAGAAGGACAATAACGTCTTTCCCCTTGATAAAATTCACCAAACATTCTCTTTGTTCCGGCTTTAAATCCTCGATCTCGGGAATTGTTGCCAACAGAGAATGTATGGCTCTTCGCTGATTGGCTGGTGCCCAAACTTGCACTTCTGGGATTCTTGCAAACCGTCTAGTGTATTCCAATTCCTGACCTAGTCGCTGGAGAGAAATTAAATTGAGTGGAGGCACTAGCTGGCGCCAACTTGACTAAAAATGATCTGCCAATGGAACAAAACTTTTTGTAGTTAAAATATGAAAATACAGCTTGCTACACTTAAAATAAGAAACAAAACACACTTATTCTATTGGTAGATAATTTTACTTCTCAAGTTGAATCTACTCAAATAAAGTGAAATGTTCTGAATTTAAGTCATTTTAACTTACCTAGATTTTGTTTTTTTCTAGTGTAGAAGTAAAATCCAAGAAATTACTCAAGTAAACGTTACTGTCTGAACATTTGATATATACAGGAGCTCCAACCTGAAAGTCAGAGGACCTATTCCTGTCTTGGTCTAAGTTCTATTGTTGTGTCCTTAGGCAAGACAGTTCACTCACATTGCCTCGTATGTGTATGTGTTTGATTGGCGGCGGTTGAAGGGTCGATTGGCAGCCTCACGTTCGTTAGTATGTGGCCACAACAGTACATCTTACTAGCGCGGAATAGTACAGTGTAGTAATTGCCCATTTCATTTTCCAGTCCGAACCGTGCCCCTGCCTTTTGTAAAAAATCTTATTACCAACCATGCTTCCCTCAAAGGATGAAACGCATTCTAATTCAGACATTTTTACCGTTCATTTTGCTGGAGGCCATGCTTTGTTTAAGGTACGCCCAGGAGCAGTACAACAGTCGTACAAATCTGGACTTGAAAGGAAACACAGTAATGACAGAAGAAATAATAGCCCGCTGCACATCTGTAGAGTTAATGTTACACAATGGCAACGTCTGATCTAGAGACGATTAACTGACTCATCGTGACTGCAGTCCAATCAGAATAATCATAGTTGTATTTTCAGAATCGTAATTGTCTTCTGGACTGTAGAGACTCTAAAGCAGTGATCTCCAAGCTGTAGCTCAGCAGTTACCAGTCGCTTTACAGTCCTGCGAAGGATTGACTGAAGATTTGATTCAGTGATTTCCATTCTAATATAAATACACCTTTTCCTTGTACTTCGTCGCATAAATATCAGTTTTTGCATGAACTCCCCCTGCAGGTGTAGTCTCTGAGTGCAGTTTGGCTCAGATACACAGACGTACGTAATGGTTTTGTTTGTATGGTTTACACATTATTATACTATACTTCTTTTTTAATTAATTACAACTTTGATTTGCTTGTAGTGTAATTTTAATGTATTCCTTTTTCTTTAAAGCACTTTGAATTACTTACAAATTGTGTTATACAAATAAACTTGCCTTGCCTACTTCATTAGTGAATTAAAATTAATCATACATTAAAGGTGCACTATACAACTTGTTGGTTTGGGGTTCGTCACCTGCTTGTTTCTATAAAAATGGCTTTGCTCTGCCTGGGATGTTCCACCGCATAACATTAAACAGCTCTACCTTTGATTTATTCAATTACAGTTGGTTTTATTGCTCAAAAAATACCTAGAAAAACAGGCCCCCCGAGGGCCTCTTTACACGAGAACGCTCGTGGGTAAAAAAACGACAAAATATTTTATCAGAAGTGCCTTTCGTTTAGACGGTGACGGTGTTTGTGGGGCTTAAAAACGCAAAAATCTGAAACCACCCTCCAGAGTGGAAAAGTTGAATACTCTCCGCCGTAGCGTTTCCGTCTACACACTGCCCAAGCCGCAAAACTCTGGTCAGATCTGCTCACGTCGTGTACACGTTTACGTCACGTACATCACCACCGAGCCGCCTGGCGTGCACACCCAATCGACTTCCACACACTTTTGCATCACCTTATGCACGCAGATTTCCTCCTGAAAACGTCAACGCAGAATAAAAAGTGAAGACGCTACGCCACTTTTGCGTCTTCTGTTCAGACCGTCATCATGTAAACGTAGCCTAGACTGTGAGACGGGGTCGCCTCTCCACAGATCTGACCTGTAACTCGGTCCGGTTTGGTCTCCATGGTGACAGAAAGGTTTAATACCATACTGTGAAACATACCAGACAAAACAATAACACCTCCAGGCCACCAGAAAAGTTACAAAACACACCTTTAATGAAAAAAATAAATATAAAGCTATAGTTTTGAAAGCTTTTTCCATGCCCCTTTTTGTCTTTTTGATTTTTTTTAGTCGACTACAGCCGTACTCAGTGAACTACTAAAGTAACAAATAGTAACAGACAGTAAACGTATTCATATCGCTGTTTATTTGAATATTTGCTCTTAGCCTGATCCCCCAGAGACGAGCCGAAAAAGCACTTAGCTGCACCGCGTGCCCTCTTTCACTTTATTACCTGCACATAAGCAGGATTTAGTCTGCTAATTATCACAACAATCAGAGGAAGGCAAAATAGAGAAGCAGATTTGTGGGTAGTCATTATATCATTATATTTCACAGGATATCTTGACGTGAGGGCTATGTCAGCTGTCTTGCCAAATGAGCTTTTTCTCCTGGGTTGAGCGCGAGGTGATTTCAGGCCAGTTTGCGCTGACGTCACCCCGATGAGTTCGACCGTTCTCACACTAAATAAATGGTGAAAATAACGCGATGATGGATATTTATGTTTGCCAGTGGAATATTATAGAGACGGCAAGTTTATTAAAGGAAATTTATCAGTAGAAAAGACAAAAGACATGTTCAAATTGCAGCATAAATAGAAAAGAGTTATGTTTTGACCTGACCAGAAGAGGGCAGAGTGCGAGATGGTACATATTGCACTAACATGTAATAATGCTCTTGTCTTATATACAGCTTTTTACAGAGACTTAGGCTACGTTCAGACTGCAGGGCTTAATGCTCAATTTTGATTTTTTTGTGAAATCCAATGTTTTTGCGAGGTCGTTCACATTTCCAATTAAATGCGACTTGTATGTGACTCCAGTGTGAACATTAAACGGCCCGAAACTGTCCCGCATGCGCACTGGAGACACGATGACGTCAACTGCAGTGAGCGTGCTCTGTGTTTACGGAAGTTGTCCAAACATGGATGTGAGCATTGAGCACCTCTCGTACCGGAGCCAGAACATGAACAACTTACTTGTTTTAAGGAGGAGATTGAGAAGGAGAAGGACGAGGTTTTTGGCCGTGGTGTTTTGTGGCAGCGACGTCCGTTGAAAGGAACGTGTGGATGTGGAGACGTAGCCAAGAGTGGTGAGTGGTGATGTGCTTTGCTTCAGTGACACGGAGTTCATTAATCATTTTCGCCTACTTCAGTGCAGAATAGTGGCGTTTGTGGCTTGTTGATGACGTGTAGGTCGGATGAATGCGCTTTGACCGTTCAGACTGAAGTCGCATGTCAAAACGGATATGTATCGTTTTTAGGACCACATATCCAAGTGTCGTGGGTCGCATTTGAAAAATCAAGATCAGATACAGGTCACATAGGGGCCAAAAAATCTGATTTGGGTCACTTCAGGCTGCAGTCTGAACGTAGCCTTAGAGTTGCTTTACAATTGTATGCATTTTACTTTCACTCCACACTCTGTTGTAAGCTGATAGTGTTGCCACAGCTGCCCTGGGGTAGAATGATCTGAAGCGAGGCTGCCTTTCTGCCAACTGGCTTCTTGGACAAACAGTTCTGCACTGAAAACAACTGAAAGATTTTCATTTTTCATCCCGCTCTCTTCTCTCTAATTTAATCTCTCTCTCTTTGTAATGTTATGATGATTATTTATGATTTGATTAGTTTTTATTGTGATTTTGATGTTTTTTTTCATATTCTGTAAAGCACTTTGAATTACTTTGTGTACGAATTGTGCTGTACAAATAAACTTCCCTTGCCACTAAATACTCGCACCACATTCATAGGCAATGTGGGTGTAGTGTCTTGCCTAAGGACACAAATACATAATACACTAGTGCCACTGCTGCACCACTGTGGCAACTTACATGTTCAACAAGAACCACACACTTTGACAAAACTTTACAAAGACCAGTGGATCTGGAGCCGTGTCCTTTCTCCCTGATTTCAGAGGGTGTGATTGACAGGCGGGATAACCAATCAGAAACGCACACTCCGTTTGCATCAAAAACAAACATGGCTGGAGAAAAAGGGTGAAAAAACCCAACATATAGGGTTTAGAAACAGCGCAGATTTTTGCAGAATCAACATTCGAAGCACCAAACTCTTATTTATCTCTGGCAAAAGAAGGTTTATATTTTGTTGAAGGTTACAAATATTTTCGAGAGGTCTTCCACATTTGAGAAACACGTGTTACAAATTAGCGTTTGTGGTTGGATTATCTCACGTTTTATTCCCAAACGCCAGGAGGGGGTCTTGTCCGGGGCTCAAATCAGTGATCTCAAGTTTGGACTGAACATTTTCACCCTCAGTGGTCTCGTTCCAGTCTCTTCTGGATTTGAATGAAATGTAGAGGGACCGGTTGGTGAGGCAATGTTTTATTTCCAGCGGTCTCCCGTCTAAGTTAGGGTGACCTATCATCCGTTTTTCCCTGGACATGTCAGTTGTTTGCGTCCTGTCCTGAGCGTCCGAGTTTTGTTTTTTTTAAGCAATGGAAATGTCCGGGTTTTCATTACCGTTCATTGGGGGCATTAAACCGAGCGTCTCTCGTAGTTCTCTGTGACTCAGAAGGAGCGAGACACAAACAGTCGGTCAGTCTGCAACATGCCGAAGCACAAATGTGAATTTAACAATGACTTGTACAAGAAATTCTCCGTTTTCTGTCCCGTTCCGTAATGGAGCCCTACAGCTTCCTGCATGGGTCCATTTTTGGAGACTCGCAGTACAGGACCACACCAGCTCAGTGCAACACCGCAACCGCCCGTTAACCTGAGATTATATCAAACTTTTGCGGGCCTATGCCACGGACTGAACTAAGACTAAACCAGGACTAACCCAGGACTAACCTAGGACTGATTCCAAGACTGAAGAGGAGGACTAAACCAGGACTGAACCGCAGGAGAAAAGACCGGCTCGGCTCCGCACCTCACAAAGCTCGATCGAACAATTGCCCGATCAGTTTACGGACAAACTGCTTGGTGTTCTCTCACTTAAGTCCAAGATTAGTCCTGGTTTAGACCTGGTTTAGTCCTGACCCACCCGTGCGTAATTACTACCCGCCCGTAATATGCAATACTAAATTTACTATGATGAGGTTTTACTCGTGTTTACAAAGCTTTTATCACCATATTGCAAGTTACAAAACACAAGATAAACATCTTCAAATGTGTAAAAAGGCCAGAATCCAAACAATCTAACGTAATTATATCTTCTATACTGCAGTTTCTTTGTGTTCTGTGCATCGCTGCGTATTAAACATCACACAATACCTCCATGTTAAGTGTAGGCGGGTCCATTTATAGCTTTAAATGATCATGAAAAACACAGTAATTAAACATGTAATTACTTTTATACCATAATTGCCATAGCATATTGTGTTATTTTGACTTTCATGTGATGTGTTTGCGTTCCTTTTGTTCCTCCTATGTGGCGGTTGTAATTGAATCCAGAGAAGGTGGCTGCTGTGACCTCTGTGTAATACGCTTTGCTTATAGTTGGGCCACCGTACAATACCTGGTGCTTCCCTCCAAACCTGATATTTGCATTTGACCTTGTTTTTATGTGAAACAAATGAAGGTGGTTTGAGCTAGAGAGCCGCAAGTACACAGAACAGCACTTTACTATATGTCACAAGTCACGCATCTGCGCCGTAAATTAACTGTTGTGGAAAAAAAAAAATGGTAGGAAGAAGGGCATTGTCGAAATTGTAGCTCTGTGAAGCCAGTAATGGTCCAGACAGCGAGGGTCACTTCGACGCACACACGCAGAGAGACTCGGGCGCTTCTGCAAATCCACATGTATTCTGTGGAGTCTGGGGAACATTTGCTTCTTATCTGGCGCTGGTTATTTGATAAAAGACAGGATATTACACTTCTATGTGGTCCTAACTGCTAACACATCACGTATTTAGATCAGCATGTTAGGCTTTTATCGATTTGAAAACGCTATATTCGCCAGAAACAACGTATTGACATGTTTAAAGGTGCATTACGTAACTTTTCCGTTGGGGGTTCATCACCTTCTTGTTGCTATTGAGATGTCAAAAAGATCTCCCTTACATTTATTCAATTACAAGTGGTTTTATAGCGCAAAAAGATCTAGAAAAACAAGCATTCTGACTGTGAGCGGGGTCGCCTCTCCAGAGATCTGACCTGTAATTTGGTCAGGTTTGGTCTCTGTGATGATAGAAAGGTTTAAAGCCACACTGTGAAATCTTTCTGACAAAGCAATAACATCTCCACAGAGAAAAGCCGGTGACGGGTCCTTGACCAGAAAAGTTCCACAATGCACCTTTGGCAAAGGAGAAATTCAATTTGTCAACTGGACAAACATTTATTTAGGTTGAAGGTCCAGTTGACAAATTGAATTTCTTCTTTGCCATGGATTCTACCTGGACGACGGAGAGATTCTACACACAATGCACCTTTAATAAGTTTTCAGTTCCCCTTCCTTTTGCTCTCTGTGCTAAGTTAATCCCCCTTCAAAGCACTATCAATTCACAATCAGCATGCATCTCGATAATGGTACTATTTAGGGCTGCTGTATCTATATCACCAAGAGTATTTTTTGGTATATTTACTAAATTATTTTGTTACAGCTACAGTTTTGGTGCTTGTTTAGAGCAAGGAAACTTTTTTATGCAACACATTTGACATTTGATGATTAAAATGTTTGTGTTTCATTTGAACTTTGCACAGGAAGTGGTTTAACAAAGACTTTTAGTATCACAGACATGATTTAGCCTTTATTTTTATTGTGCTGTATCGAATCGATTTGAAATATATCGTATTGAATCGAAAGTGCAGTGTATCGAGATATGTATCGTATCGGCAAATTCTTAATGATACCCAGCCCTAGTACTATTGCTCATTGTCAGGTTCAGGTTTGTGAAGTTGTAGTGTATTGTTTTGTATCATTCTTTTGTGTATTTATTGAGAACTGTGTGGGCTGAGTCTTGGACAAAATCGTACTGCCCGGAGAGATCCCTAGATTACTCAAACATGCATGGATAACATCTCAAACCTCTTCAGATATATTTTTGATGAGAAAACGATGTTACAAGATGGTAGAACGCTCCCAAAAAGTCTTTCCGCTTTGTAATTGCTTAAAGGTCCGTCAAATGCTTTTCCCCGTGCAGATGTTTGTCTGAAATGTTTCACAGTATGGCATTAAACCTTTCTATCGTCATGGAGACCAAACCAGACCAAGATACAGGTCAGATCTGTGGAGAGGCGACATCGCTCACAGTCAGAATGTCTGTTTTTCCCAGAATTATGGAGCTATAAAACCATCTGTAATACCACCTGTAAGAGAATAAATGTAAGGTAGAGCTGTTTAATGTCACACTGTGGAACATTCCAGGCAGAGCAATGACATATCCATAGAAACAAGCAAGCAGGTGATGGAACCCCAACCCAAAAGTTACACAATGCACCTTTAAATCAAGAACAGGAACTAAGCGCACTTATTTTTATGAAAGGACATCAGTATAACATGTTCATTTATATTGTGTCTACTCTTTGCAGCACTTTGGAGACTGTGTGTTGGCAAAATTCTCTTCTTATCTGGTGCTCTGGAGATGTCCAAATAAAGTTGGATTGGATTATAGAGACATTCATTGATTTTTGTAATATTAAAATGTTCAAGTCTTTAAAAATAATAACTATAATAAAATAAAATAAGTACAAAGATCTAAAACTAAAATCTAGACAAGTTAAGATGACTTGAATTAAGAAAGCGTTTTATCATACCATCAACTTTTTTGGTGGAGGGTCCGTCAACTGCTCAAGTCCTCTGCCCGAAATGTTCCACAGTATGACTTTACAAAGCTCTACCTTACATTTATTGAATTACAAGTGGTTTTATAGCTCAAAAATACCTAGAAAAACAGGCATTCTGATTGTGAGCGGGGTCGTTTCTCCACAGATCTGACCTGTAACTTGGTCTGGTTCGGTTTCTCCGTGAAGATAGAAACCTTTACCATACTGTGAAACATCCGAAAGCGATAACGTCTCGACGGAGAAAAGCATTGGACGGACCCTCCTCCAGAAAAGTCCAACAATGCAGATCCTATAGTAGGTTCTTCCACAATGATTAATACTTCCATTTCTTTCGGGACATTGAACTTTGACCCCTCTGTTTGCGTCCTTCTCTTTTTCTTTTTGTAATGCTGTTTTTTTTTGGTCTGGACAGTGAGGGTCATTCGCTCCAACCCACACACACGCACGGAAACACTGGCGCATCCACAAACCCACATTTATTCCGTGGAGTCCGAGGAAAATTCTCTTCTTATCTGGCGCTGTGGAGATAAGCGCTGGCTGCCATTTTAGGTCCCACTGCTCCTGCCGCCCACCCCCACACACCCCCGTTATAAAATCACTCAAAACAATATGAATATAGAGTGGAGCCTTAATAACTAGACGGTATACAGCCTACCTAGCGTCGACCTCCTCTGATCTAAGCTTTAAAGAGGAGGTATTTCCGTCTTTGGCTTTTCTCTGATTCGGTGTGATGGGGCCATAGAAAACAGATGGTGCATTGACTGGATTAAGCGGCAAGCAGGCACTTCCAAATCTGTCACAATAATGCTTTCTTGGATAATCGTTCTCATTTATAAATATAACAAGATACGGAAAAACTAGCCAAGAATCTGACAAATATTTGTAGCTGTGATAGCTCTGGTTAGAGGGTTCATCACCTGCTTGTCGCCATGGAGATGCCAGTGAGTTGTCTGGAATAAAAAAACAGAGCAAATTCGTTTACCTTAGGCGTTCTGAGCATCCTAATTATTCACCATGAGGAGTTTATGAGCGCTTCGCTACTTTCAGAGGCCAGATCAGAGTTTTATTGTCATGTTATTGCTCAGTAACCAGGCTGGCGTCACCTATTGCCTCTGCTCAGTTTCATTTCTCTCCGTGACGTGAAGCCGTGACGTCAAACTCAAAGCGGTCGAGATGGATGTAGACGAAGACAGACATTCTGTGTTGGCAACGATTCCCGAGATCGAGGATTTAAAACTGGAACAAATGTTTGGTGAATTTGATCAAGGGGAAAGACGTTATTGTCCTTCTTCCTACGGGATCTGGCGCATTACATACATCATGACCAAATAGCAGCGATTGGTAAAAATAAAAAGTAGTACTCAGTCCTACAGTCGAGTCGAAATCAAATCTAAAGGTCTGTGAGGTCAGATGCAGCTTTTCTGTATTTTACCTAAAGAAATTACAATTTATGCCTCTATTTACTGTTAGTAGGGATCAGATTGGTCAAAAATATGGGCACCTTGGACATTTCTTCTATAAAACTGGGACAAATCATTAGTTTTAGATAAATCTCCTAGGACAGGGGACACAGGGCTCAAAACTGGGACTGTCCTGGGTAAATAAGGACGTCTGGTCATCCTAGTTAATGCTAAAAAAATAGCATCCTAACTGTGCACTTGGACTACAAAACACTAGCGGACAGCACGTATTGTTTTGACCTCAAGAGCTGCTTTTACAATGTACCTGTAATGGGTTGAGGCAAATACATGAAAAATAAATCAATAAAAAAATGTTTACAGCCACTTTAACTTATAGTTATCTCCATGGAAACACCACAAGGCCAAGGTACACGTACGCTCTAGTATGCACTTTTCCTAGGTAATTTGGAACAAGAATACAAACAATAATAAATTACAATGCTATACTTTTATTTTATATATATATATATATATATATATATATATATATATATATATATATATATTATATATTGAGGGGTTCTTGGTTTAACTCTAACTCTTGACTTCGAAATTCAAATAAACAGTCTGAAAAATGAATTATAGTACAGTATATAATATACAATATAGTATAGTATAGTGAATGTGCTGGTGTTGTGTACTTTTGTGTGATTGTTTCTGTACTTTTCTCGCCTGATTCTAGCCTCGCAGCTTTAGGATTTGTTCGCTCGATGGTAGGCAGGTACTTTCTTTTATTCAACCAATTGCTGCTATTTGGTCGTGCGCTGCTAACGGGGCTAACTGGTATATTAACCTTTTCCCAAATCCCGCAGGAAGAAGGGCAATAACATCTTTCCCCTTGATAAAATTCACCAAACATTCTCTTTGTTCTGGCTTTAAATCCTCGATCTTGGGAACCGTTGCCAACACAGAATATATGGCTCTTTGCTGATCTTTACATATTTACATTTTCACATGTTCATTAATACGTTCTGTCTCTTTACAAATAAATAAATAATAAAGAATGAAGGCAAATGAAATGAATGAATGCAGGATAGATATGTTTAATGCCAAACTAGCCAAACAAAGGCAATAACAGCTCCATGGAGATGAACAGTTGGTGGACCTCTCATCAAAAAGTTACACAGTGAACTTCTGAGAGCTGAAAACGCACTTTTTGGTTTGTAACTGTTTATTGAGAATGGAACAGACTTCATTTATTTTATTGAATGGAAAACAAATTGCGTGCACAGACCGCTGGAGACATCTCGAGGTGATATCCTGCACTATATAGGACATTCATTTTCTTCATATATTGGCTGTATTTTCATATTAAAGGTGAGAGTAGTGTTTGTCTCGCCCAAATCCCGCTCTCACAGATGAATGCTGTCATTGTGTCTTTGGGCAAGACACTGGTTTATGAACGTCTGTGTGAATGGGTGAGCGGTTCCTTGATGTAAAGTGCAATGAAGGAAGAAAAATGTGACCATCCACCATTTTACCATCTACAGCCTCAAATATTTTCCAGCCCCAAAACGATTATTTCATTTCTTTGGGACATTGAACTTTAAACCCCGCTGTCTGCATGTGTCTCTGTATTTTTGTTCACTTTGTTCTCTGTTTTCATAATTGATGTCTCCGAAGCAGGACCCCTCTTGTGCGTCTGAACCGACCTGACCTCAGTGAAGCCCATTTTTTATTTACTGCACACAGCTTTTACAAATCATACAACCACCCATGGACTTTACTTAATGTACTCAGCTTCAGAATTCTCAGAAGTCGCTTGGTCTTGTCTCCATAGAAGTATTTGGAAAAGTATCTTAATGTGAGGTTGTGTAAATGTTGACAACAATTCTGTAAATTTTCTACCAATTTGGAAACACTGATCAAAGATAAGGATGGATGTTATGTTTGGTATTTTGCTTTATATTTGGAGCCCACCAACTCATTCCGCGGGGGTGTGAGGCTCTCTGTAAGAAGCTCTGTTACCAAAGTTAAGGCCCATTCATACTTCATAAGAGCATACGAACTTTGACTGCAGCCTGAAATGACCCAAATCAGATTTCTTCGCCCCTATATGACCTGTATCTGATCTTTTAATGACACTCTGAACATCACAGGTCTGATTTTTCCAAATGCGACCCAGGCCACTTGGATATGTGCTCTTAAAACCGATACATATCTGATCTTTTGCGACTTCATGCGATTTAAGTCTGAACGGCCAGGTCACATTCATCCCACCTACACGCCAGGCTCGGAGTCAATGGAGGGAAAGCGAGGTTAGCGAGTTTATTAATATTTGGGGGGATCGCTGTATTCGGGCCAAATTGGAGCGATCTTATCTGAACTGGGCGGTTTTTGAAATGATTGCCAAAGAAATGTCTGAGCGCAGCTACAGGCAGTCCTGGCTCCAATGTCTACAAAAAATAAAGAATCTGCAAGCGAAATACAAGGAGGCTAAAGATTCAAACAAACAAAGTAGTCGTGGACATGTAACCTGTCCATTTTATGAAGAACTGGACCATATTTTGTTAAGGCTACTTCAGTAAACACTGAGCATGCTCACTGTGGGTGACGTCGTGTCCTCCAGTGCACATGCGGGACACTTTTGGGGCGTTTAAAGTTCACACTGGAGATCACATACAAGTCTCGTTTAATTGGAAATGTGAACTAAATCAGATTTCACAAAAAAATCCCAATTGAGCATTAAGCAAGCCCTGCAGTCTGAACGTAGCCTTCTACCTTCTATCTTGAGGTGATAAGAAAAAGAACAAAGTTGGTTTGGGCTCTGACATTTCATATTTCAAAAAATGTTCTGCTGCCGAACTTCCCTGCCCCATTGCTCCTATTTGCTAAGTATTAATATCTTACCTCCGTTTGCCTTGGAATAGGAGTCATAATATTGGTGGACGTTTCTCTGTGTTTGATGAAGGAGTCCACCCACTTCAGGGAGGTATATAGCGAGGGTATTTCTTTTCGTCCTCCAGCCTGACCCGCCGTTTGGCTTTCGCAAACTTGTCACGGACATTACGCCAGACTTTTCTACACTGATTTTCGTCCGAGCCTAAAATTCTTCTTTTTTCTTGCTCCGCACTGGCAAGGAAGCAGATAAACCACAGCTGCCTAAATAACCAATCAGAGCGAATATGTCGTACAGCGCTTTTGGACTGTCAGTCAAAGCTCTACTTAGCTGAGGTGTCAAGAACAAGCCGCAAGAAGTGCCAAACAGTAGCTGGCCGGACGAAATGACGTAATTTTGTTTGTCCAGCTCTGGGTGCAAGAACAAAGTTGTTCTTTTGAAGTATGAACAGGCCTATAGACTTTAAAATGATCTTTATTTCAACACAGTCTGACCAGAAAGAGTTGACTCGGTGGGAACTATAACACTTGAGAGGATTTGTATGCTTAAACAAGCCTCTCACACATAAAGTTACAGTCACAACCTGGCCAGTCTCTCTCACCTTTTTTCCTGAAAATGAAACACCTAAACAACTCGTACTGATCACAGGCTCCGGAAAGTGCATTATTTATATCCGTTTGGTATTTTTCCATGAGTTGTGAGACTGTATTGAAACATTTGTGCCAATTTTTGTATTGTATCTCCATGGGATCCAATCGAGATCCATGTAGAGCACCCCCATCGTGATCAGGCCAGACTAAACATGTGCTACAATGAAAAGATCAGACGCTTGCTGCAATATTTTGCTTTTCATTTTTGTTTTATTTCCCACTTTCACTCAAAAAACAAATCACAAAGATTCAATTTCACCTATTTTTGTAATTTCCATATTTTCATTTCCATGCCAGTGAATGCAAAATTGTTCCATCTTTTTAAAGTGTGATTTTTCGAACCTCACTGGTATGAACAAGAACAAATATAATAATGAAACCAGTCCATTTTAGGTATAAATTGTGTATATTTCTGTATGTATTCACCAAAAAAGCTCATTTTTCTGTGATGCAGTTATAAAGCAGATGCAGTTTGTGACTCCACACCTCCCCCTGCAGGCTGACAGTGCAATAACCAGCAAAGCCTGTGTCCATAACATCCAATTACTACAATGTTCCTCTAATATCCCGTATGATCAGAATTGCCCTCGTTCATCTGACACATGCGTTATGATGGCGTGCTTTTATTAGGCCCATACGTTCACTGCGGGGTCAGGCCGGGACAGATCAATAAGAAATGGGCCCTGAATGAGATCGAGCAGGTCATGAGTCAAGAGCCTTCACAAATATAGAAATATGAGAGGTCTACGTCTTTGCGAGGCGAGTCCGAGCGCGATGTTTGTGCTGTCGAAAGGAATGCAAAAAGACGTTTATTACGGCTCTTTAATTAGAGTAGACATTGAGGAAGTGCGGTGTAGACAGAGGTGGGAAGAGTGGCCAAAAATGTAATTAATTAAAATGAATTAAGGAGAGTTGCAAAGTTAATCGCAATCCAATCATAATAACAATCTGAATGGACGCAATTAGCAAATCACAAAGGCAAAGACTCAATTTTATGAAGTACAAGTACCCAAGTACCCAAAAACTGCTTGCGCTATACTTCTGAAATGTGATTCTTGCATTATTATTATTATTTTTTAAGTAAGTAAGTCTTTATTTTTTTGTCAATTCTTTTGAAACGAATCCTGTTTTTACTGTCTTTAAAAAATAATGTAAAAAAACAGAACTAGTTCAATTTATACACTTCAAAGTCATCTAAACTTATTCCTCACTTACCTTAAACATTCAGACCATCCTAATTATTCACGCTTTCTTACTTATTAACGGACAATGACACGGTTTCCATTTAGACGCAAACAGCATGCAGTAGACATATTTTGACTCTGTGTACTAGGCATAGACTATATATAAAAATGGACTAATCTGCTTGCCGCTGCGTTCCAGATAGGAAGTAAACATGGGGGCGCTTCTGGCTCCATCCATTTTCAATTAACTTAACATTGAAAAATAGTCAACCCTCTCTCTGTAACTGCTACAACAAGCCTCATCATTTTGGTTTAAAGGTGTTTGTATTAACCTGCTCTACGTGATCCTGCTGTTTTTATTTCACTATTTAACTATAACATCGGCCTCAATGAGCTTCATTTGACTGGGGCCGAATGCCGTGGGTGACGTCACACTCCTTTAGTCCATTTCTTTATCTATATACGTGTACAAATAAAGTCTATGGCATTGTTTCCCAAAGACTGGATCGCAAGAGATTTTTTTGGAGTCGCTTTGTCACAATCTGCATGTAGATCTGCAATATACAGTTCTGACTAGGGAAGAATTTCGTCGATCACATTCATTTTTTATTGACAACCCGAATGTAGGTTGCTGTGCGTAGTGTAGCGTAAGACGAGGCTGAGTCTGACCGAGCAAACACTGGAGTCGCGGCCTCACGGTCCCACGTTACGGCTAAACCTGCACACGTATTATCTCTGAAAACATGAAACATCTCCAACATGATATACGCGTAGAACAGACTCACCATCAGCATCATCAACATCCCTCTGTCATCGAAAGAACACTCATATTCCACTGAGTCCTGTCCTTTCGTCCAACAGAAGCTGAACTGCATCAGCGCGCAAGGAAAGAGCGTTTTTTTTTTTTCAGTGCTTATAGTTTATGCAAATGAGCCATGCGGTTTCTGTAAAATGTAAACAAATGTGCGCAAAGCTGAATTAAACACATTATAATCTCAAACGGGCTGATGTGGCTCTATCGTGGTTATGGTTTATATTTTGTAAAGTAGAATTTATTTATGCAGATAAGTAATAGTAATAATAAGGATGATCATTTTTAAATCAATCATTAAGTCTCCCAACGAAGAAAGTTGAATCAAATGCCCATAGTTCTGACACATATTAAAATGTTAAGACGTCTTTTATAACTTTAATTTTTAATTATTTTATTGACTATTTTGTTCCAATATTGCTGGTTTAATTGAATGTTGAAAAGAAGAATTTAATGTCCAAATAGGCGACTTATGGATCCTTTTATTGCTGGTTCAATTACTGTTTTTCATTGTTTAAAACTTGAGTGATACTAATTGTTCAGAGAGACACGATCACTCAGTCAAAGAAAATATCCTCATTAATGTTCAATATCGGTCAAATCCAATTTTATTTTGTGATTTACGAATAATGTCTATGGAGTTAGGTCGCGAACGTTGGTGCCATGGTTTGGGAAGTTTGGGAAAGACTGGTTTATGGTACTGGGAAAAGACCAGTTTCCATTTTATAGCATTTTCCCTGATCTAACACATTCTAGCCTCTGAAAACCGCCATTCTAACCAGTTGTGTCTGCCCTTACTACATGCTACTTACAATTCTGCTCTATTTCCTTTCTGTTCTTCTCTGGTTCTCCAAATGGCTCCTGCTCCACTGCTCTTTGATGCATCGAAATTAGACTCCAGTTCCTCGGAGAGCTAACCCCGCGAGCAGTGTCATCGCTTTTACAATGGCGCCATCATCGTCTACTATCACTGTTACTACTACTACTAATGCTGCTACTGCTCAGCCTGAGAAACTATTGGTAGCGTCTCAGCACACACATCACCGCATAGAGAAGCTTTCATTTGTGTTCCGCGAGCCGTACTGCAGAGATCACATACACGGGGCAGACGAGAGGAGCCGGCCGGATAAGTACTGGTCCCAGAAAGGGGATTGATCAGAATGGGTAGAAAGAGGTGCGTTCAAGAGCAAGTTGGTGCTCTGGAAAAATGGATCATAGTGTATTTCTCAACCTTTCAAAGTGCGAATTGTGGGTTAGTTGTATTTTGAGTCCTTGCAGTAGATCAACATTTTAGTTTAAAAGGTCCTGTATGACACAAAATTGACTCTGGTGAGTTTTTCGGCATGTTCTAATGTTATTACCATCTCAAAAAACATACCAGGAGTTGTGTTTTGTTTCATTAACACATGTTTGAGTATGTTTATGCATTATTAGTCTGTCTATTAGCGGTAGATTCATGATATCATCACAATACTAGAAAAGCACTCAGAGAGCGCAGACCTCCGCCAAGGACTACCCCCATTTTTTATATAAATTGCGATAAAATCAGTCTTCTGGATCAGATCCGGATCAGCCTTTGGAATATGAAAGAGGATCCCATTGTCCATCCCTGAGTCAAATTTCATGGGGTTTGGTCAATAATTAACCGAGATATTGAGAAACAAAATTTTTGGGCCCATTTACCACAATGTTAACTAAAATTTCAAAGTGATCCAGAATCCAGGATTTCTTCCAAATCACCCCCAAAATGAAATCAGTTCTTCCTTTTCACATTTCCAACAAATCCTGAAAATTTCATCAAAATTGGTCCATAACTTTTTGAGTTATGTTGCTAACAGACAAACAAACAAACAAACAAACAAACAAACAAACAGACAAACGCCGGCAAAAACATAACCTCCTTGGCGGAGGTGTGTGTTATTATACATATTTTACATTATTTTATTATATACATAATATATACATTACATTTATTATACATTATTAATTCAGTTCATATTTTTTAAAGAAAGATTAACATGTCAACATTTGAGACGTGAAGGACAGATCTCTGAGCAGTTACAGTGTCCCTTGCTGTTGAAAATACCCTTTCACTGCGTACTGAGGTAGAAAATCACTCGCTATATATTCTGTGATGTATTTCGTTATTTCTTGAGCCTTAGAACTGTTGTGAGGCAGTGCTGTAATTTTTTGTCCCGACTTGATTTTCTGAACACATGACATTTTTCAGCGTGTCGGCGTATCAAGTGACTTCGCATGTTGTTAGTATTTCCCAAGGTGTACCACACGGTGCATTGGCAGTGTTTGCATACTGTCTGTCGTTTGTCCGTCACCTTTTTTCCTTTCTCGTTTCGTGTCACGACAAAACCAAAATGCTTCCAGACCTCAGACTTCAAAGCCGCCGGGTCGTCCACAATCTCCACATCGCCGCTATCCTCCGTATCCATGCTGTGTTTTTCACTCTCGCCGTCACTCTCATTGACTGAACGGGCGCACTGGCCAATGACGAGGCTGCAAAGGATTATGGTCCATGTAGTTTATTTTGCAATGCTCGACAGGAACGGACTGAAAATTAAGCACACAGTTTAATACCGTGACAAGACCATGACGATATCGTGACAATTTTACTACGACAATATTGTGTTATCACTAATATCGTTACACCCCTACTGTCTATATCTTTGCTCAAAATGCTCTGTTCCACCTTGTGATGTCATGATGCTACATGTAGTTTTCAAGTTAACAGCTACTTTTTACCTTCAGTTCAATAGAGATCGGAAATTCTAGCGCTCAAATCATCCAAATGATTCTAGTGACGGTACATGGAGTTTTAAAACACCGTGGAGCTCATGACTCCCCAAAGTGGATGCGTGTTTTCTGTTTGAAAGAAGAATATGCAGGATTTTTGTGTTGAACATGTGCGAATGAAACAAAAACACAACTCCGGGTCTGTTTGTGATGAGAAAACAACATTATAACAACGTAATACAGGTCCTTTGAGTTAAGATATGGGGTAAATAAGGTAACCTCATTGATATGTGTAGCACTGTGTTTTCTTCACACCCGGAATGACTCTCTCCGAAGGCGTTTTTGAAAAGGCAGAACATCCAAAAATATATTACGCAGATTGGGGATGCTAGAGAATAACAGAATAATCAGTGAAGTAATCGGGTCAAGCTGTACACTGGTCATACTGTACAGTGAAACTAGAACACCATATTACTTTATTTATTACAGCCTGAACTGATAATATTAGTGATTATTCTGTTCTCATTATTAGTTCACCTGTTGTTCCCAAAAAGACGAACAAGCAGAGAAATCACACGTTTCCTTTTGCAAATGCACAAAGCACTTTCTCCTGCACGGTTTTCAAAAACAAACTACACTGCATATCTGCTAAAATAGATGTACACTGTGTTTGTTGGGCTTTAACGTGGGCTCGGTAGCAGCAATGGGACCCGGACCTGGAGGATTCTTGGCGTTGACGCTCCAAGAACTGACCAATATTGCGAGAACTGACCTTGCTGACCCGAGGTTTTTAATATAGGTTGAAGTTTAGCCTATGCACGTTGTAATTATGAAACAGGATCCGCTGGCTGCCAGATCACTTTGAGACTATCATTGATATAAAATCCTGATGTCACAGAAACCTCTGCACCTTAATCAGGAAAAATTTGAAGTGATGGTTTGTGGCCCTAGCTCTTCAATTTCTTCTTCTCCTGTGGACCTGGGTTCATTAAATCATTTAGTGAAACCAGTTGTTTTAAACTTAGGTGTAAAAATAGACCCTGATTTAAAATTCGATCAACAAATTAGTGCTGTTGTAAAGTCTAGTTTTTTCCAGCTAAGACAACTGTTTTCAAAATTATCCCTGCATTCGATTATCTACCGACTCCCACTTGGAAATTGGATTTGACGTCACGTCCGAGGTTGAAGCGTATTATTATGTTTTGCGCGTCAGACTACGCGGATTATGATGATGACTATTCCCTCATCTTATGGAAACGCTGCCACTTTATTTAATTTGATTTGCACTTCATTTTATGTTATGATTTCTCTTCTGTTACAACCTTACGGACGTTAACTCCCGTTAAATCAAGTATTTGTTCAATATTGGCGTCACCACAACACCGACTACCAGACCCACAGGCAGTGATACACACGCGGTAAGGTGTTGCAGTAATACAAGTGACTCAAATTGTCATTTCAACCACAAAAGTGTCCAAACACAATGAAAACAGTTCATATTTATACGTCACAGCGGGCGCAGCATCTTGGATTCTGACTCGGAATCCTTGCTCGGTCTACTTTTTCCACCACCGAGGTCCGAGTCGCGCCATCCCAGGAAAAGGGGCGTGTCACGTGTGTCGCTAGGCAACTTCCTCGGATAATCAATAGGACAATCGAACGCAGGGTAAGCCTATTTTGTCAGCAGAAGACTTCAAAACTGTCATACATGCATTTGTGACGACTCGACTGGATTATTGTAATGCATTTTGTGGTGGTGTTGGCCAAAATGCGCTTGGCCGTTTGCAGCTTGTCCAAAACTCAGCGGCTCGACTTTTAACTGGAACTCGGAAACCCAAGAGCATCTCACCTATTTTTTTTCCGACTGAGCCATCATTTCTTTACATTTAACTCGGACGAACCCTTTACACAGCCTCTCTTCATTGGCTCCCAGTGTCTTTTAGACTAAATTTTTTGAGTCAATTTGTAGAATTATTTTATTTACTAGTGTTTTGCAAAGCCTAGCGCCCTCTCGCACTCTCAGCTCCAGCTCACCGTCCCAATGACTAAACTTGAGCTTCGTGGGGACCGTGTGTTTTCTGTTATTGCCCCACGCCTCTGGAACCAGTTTCCATTTGAGATTAGACGCGCGGAGTCTGTACCTGTTTTTAAATCACTCCTAAAAACGCATGCAAGTAAGATGTAGACTTCAAAACTGTCATACATGCATTCGTGACGACTCGACTGGATTATTGTAATGCATTTTGTGGTGGTGTTGGCCAAAATGCGCTTGGCCGTTTGCAGCTTGTCCAAAACTCAGCGGCTCGACTTTTAACTGGAACTCGGAAACCCAAGAGCATCTCACCTATTTTTTTTTTTTCCGACTGAGCCATCATTTCTTTACATTTAATTCAGACGAACCCTTGACACAGCCTCTCTCCATTGGCTCCCAGTGTCTTTTAGAGTCGATTTTTAGAGTCGATTTGTAGAATTCTTTTATTTACTAGTGTTTTGCACGGCCTAGCGCCCTCCTACCCCGAACTTGATCCACCCTTATGCCCCCTCTCACACCCTCAGCTCCAACTTGCCATCCCAAAGACTAAACTTGAGCTTCGTGGGGACCGTGTGTTTTCTGTTGCTGTGTTCTGTTTTTAAATCACTCCTAAAAGATGTACATTTGTTTTTTTGTTTTTTGTTTTCTTTAGTAGTTGTATTGTGTTGTACTGCAATTGTCCTTGTCTATCCTCTGTTTGTGCCAGCTGTAAAGTTCTTAAAGTGCTTTATAAACAAAATTGGTATGGTATGGTAATTATGTTTAAGGATCACTCTCCAGGAAATGAATGAGAGTCGGTGTAATGCCCTCACAAAGCGTACGAACCCCAGAGCGTTCCCGGCTGGGTGTTTCTGTATGTGTGTATGTGTTAGCGCGCAGACAGCTAAATCACTTCATTTTTCCTTCGCCTCAGCGTCCCCACCGGGAAAGGAGACGGGTTTGATCTTTTAAAACTAAAAACAATATTTTATTGAAAGCAGAAAGCAGAACACAGATGAAAATATGGTTAGGGACTTCAAAAATATGGCGGGGGAGACAGCTGATGCAATTTGATAGACATCAGCAGGCCAGGATTCATAAAGTACCTTTGAATTATAGAAAATGACTTGGCTTTTCCTCAGCTCACAGCGGGCTCTGATATCTCCAGTCGATCAGGCGCCGGCCACTGCAGCTTATTCTAATCTTTCTTTTGTTTATTTTGTTTTATACAGAGAACGCAGCCGCTCCTTTGGGTTTGTAGCATGACTTTGATAGACTCTGTACATACACTCACTGCCAACGCTACTCACTTATGTAGATGAACTGACACTGGACGTGGATGTTTTATGTTTTTGAAATTGGAAAACTGGACACATCATGCTTTATTTAGACTTTTATTTGCTTTTAGACTTTAGACCAGCTTTATTTATCCACAAGGGAAATTACTCGGACACAGCAGCTCACACATCATAACAAAGAGTAAAAAATAATAAAAATGGTAATAATAGATTCTAAATAAGTAATAAAAAAAAAAAGAAAAAAGCAAGAGACTGTTGTCAAATAAGACCTACTTATATAAATGCATATGTACAAGTAAAAATAAAATAGAAAATAAGTAATAAAAGTATTTCAACTATATACAAGAGGTCATATGGAAAACCATGCAAAAATGATATGATGATTGACAGGGCTTAGGGTTATCTGTTACTTAAAGGTCAGTTGTTGTACAGTTGTAGGGAGTATTATATGACACTGGTGAGTTGTACAGTCTGGGAGTCCCTGCTTAGGCTGCTGCCCCCGCACCCGGCCCTGGATAAGCGGACGAAAATGGATGGATGGATGGAGTTGTACAGTTGTAGGGAGTATTATTTTGCAATGGAGGGTTTTGTACGGTTGTAGGGAGTATTATATTACATAATGATGAGTTATTGTACAATTGTAGGGAGTATTATATGACAATTGTTAGTTGTTGTACAGTTGTAGGGAGTATTATCTGTTACATAAAGGTGAGTTGTTGTACAGCTGTAGGGAGCATTATATTACATAATGGTGATTTGTTGTACAGTTGTAGGGAGCATTATATGACAATGGTGAGTTGTTGTACAGTTGTAGGGAGTATTATGTTACATAAAGGTGAGTTGTTGTATAGTTGTAGGGAGTATTATATGACAATGGCTAGTTGTTGTACAGTTGTAGGGAGTATTATATTACATAATGGCGAGTTGTTGTATAGTTGTAGGGAGTATTATATGACAATGGTGAATTGTTGTACAGTTGTAGGGAGTATTATATGACAATGGTGAATTGTTGTGCAGTTGTAGGGAGTATTATATTACATAATGGCGAGTTGTTGTATAGTTGTAGGGAGTATTATATGACAATGGTGAGTTGTTGTACAGTTGTAGGGAGTATTATATGATAATGGTGAGTTGTTGTATAGTTGTAGGGAGTATTATATGACAATAATGTTGTAAGTTGTAGTTGTAGGGAGTATTATACATAATGGCGAGTTGTTGTATGTTGTAGGGAGTATTATATGACAATGGTGAATTGCTGTACAGTTGTAGGGAGTATTATATGACAATGGTGAATTGTTGTGCAGTTGTAGGGAGTATTATATTACATAATGGCGAGTTGTTGTATAGTTGTAGGGAGTATTATATGACAATGGTGAGTTGTTGTACAGTTGTAGGGAGTATTATATGATAATGGTGAGTTGTTGTACAGTTGTAGGGAGTATTATATGATAATGGTGAGTTGTTGTACAGTTGTAGGGAGTATTATATGAGAATGGTGAGTTGTTGTACAGTTGTAGGGAGTATTATCTGTTACATAAAGGTGATTTGTTGTACTTTTGTATGGAGTATGGTATAAATGTAGTCCTGTATTTCTCATTGTTTGGTTGGAACTGTAGGAGCACTTAATTTTTCTGGCTGATGGTCTGAAACCTCAAACCCAAATGTACTTTTTTTATACAGCACATTTTACAAACAAAGCAGTTTCCAAAGCGCTGCACAGAGATCATAAAACAAAAACAACAAAAGGTATAATTACTAAAAATGTACACTAACAATAAAACCAGTATAAAAGCAAATAAAAACAAAAGCATACAATCATAAAGTAGCAATAAATAAGTGAAATAAATAAAAATGAATAAAAGACACGGAGGACCACACAACTCACGCAGTGTTAAAAGCCAGAAAATAAAAGTAAAATAATAATAATAAAAATAAAATAAAAAACACTCCACTGTGGAGGCTGAGATATCCTTGTTTGCCCTGGAATGTTCCACAATATGATGTTAAACCAATGTAAAATGCATTTATTTTTATTCACTTACAACTGTTATTAGTACAAAAAAAAAAAAAAAAAAGAAAAAAAGTAAAAAAAAAAAAAAATAATAATAATAATAATTTAAATTTTAAAAAGTGAAAAAAAGTAAAAAATAAATTAAATAAATACATAATAATAATAATAATAATAATAATAATAATAATACATTTCTTCAAATTCAGGGAGCTTGCCTGTCCACAGATCTGAACTGTATCTTAGCGTGTTAGCATTACCTGCTAGTCTCCATGCAATATATATATTTAATACAATACTGTGGAACATTCTAGGTAAAACAATAACATTAACTCCATGGAGACAACCAGAAAAGTAACACATTAGAAACATGCATTTTGATTTTTTTTTTTTTTTTTTTTTTTTTTTCTTCTTGTTTCATGTTATAGACTTGAGCTTAATCTCCGCACATGATACATCCACGTGTTCTTCGTGAGTGTAATGTGTCCACAGAAATGCTCAGAACAGGCTCGGAGATGGTTTACGGACTTACGGACTGCGCAGGACACTTGTGGGTTTCTTATCTATTCTGTAACAATCTGGAGAAAATTGCCAGTGATTGTGAGCGCGCAGAGAAAGACGGCCTCGTGAAAACACATGATTGCGTGATTGTTCCTGTTCTGTTCACTCAAACATAATACACGTCAAGCTGTAATGCATGTTGGTATTTCTCTGTGGTTCGCCCTCTGTCTAGAAGTTTGACAGTTCAGATCTTGCTGCCTGACACACGCCTTACTTTGCCGAGTGAATGTTGTGGGATTGTTTGACGGTGGTTTGAGAAGCCATTGGAAGGAGAATTGCTTTGAGTCATTCTGCACCCAAGATAATAGATCTATTTTCAAATTTGCAGTCATAAAGCAATAGCAAATATGACTTTTTGTGTTGCATGGTAAAAAAGCATGCCGCATTTTAGAAGCATGATATATAGAGAAATATTGCGATTCCCTCTACTGTTCAAATCTTATCGTATTTTATAAAAATGGCTCCTCGTTATTGCAAAGAAGAAAATGTGCATGATAAATGTTGAGTCTCACATATATTGAACCATAAGTCAATATAGTAATTATAGCGATGCCCTAGTTACAATGGAATGGGAATCTAGACTACCAGTCAAAAGTTTGGGCACACTTTTAATATTTCTTCTTTATTTCCTTCGCTATTTGCGTCGTAGATTCTCACTGAAGGCATCAAAACTATGCATGGACTGTATGGAATGCTGTCAATAAAAAATAAACCCAAAATAACTTAAAACTTGTCTTAAATTTAAAAAAATAGCCACACTTTGCTTTAACCAGGCTGGCGCCATCTAGTGCCTCCACTCAATTTCATTTCTCTCCAGCGACCAGGTCAGGAATTGGAATACACTAGACGGTTCACAAAAAACCCCAGAAGTGCAAGTTCAGTCACCAGCCAATCAGCTAAGAGCCATACATTCTGTGTTGGCAACGATTCCAGTGATCAAAGGGAATATTTGGTGAATTTTATCAAGGGGAAAGATGTTATTGCCCTTCTTCCTACAGGATTTGGGAAAAACTTAATATATCAGTTTGTCACGTTAGCGGCGCATTACATACATCACGACCAAATAGTAGCGATTGGTTAAATAAAAAAGTACCTGCCTACCATTGAGCGAACAAATTCTAGCGCTGTGAGGTCAGATGGTCTCTACGAAGTGAAACCGGCTGATGAATCAGGCTACTTTTGCTTTGTACCCTGATGTGGACTTTTGACATTCCTTGACTGTGACCAGGCACTGCTGTGAAGTGAGAACACTAAATATGAATGCAGGTCGTCCACCAGAAGACTTCATCATGAAGTTCGCCGATAGCTTTTTCAGGCTGACAGAACTGGTACCAGTTCCCTCACCTTATCTCGAACCGGCTGATGCATTCACTCCTAAAATCAGAGCGTTTGGGAACTGAAAAGTTGGTTCCCAATGGAAACCAAGTAAAACTTGTTTTTTCCAAGCGAATCGTAACGATGCAGTAGATGTCCGCAGGTTCATCTGGGTCACACGCGGTAAAATAAACAAACAAAGAAAACAGTGTGTGGGAGTGTGTATTGTGGAGAAATCAAGTGACAGAAAGATTGTTCAGTGGTCAGCAGAGGAGACCAAATATTTGCTATTCGCTCGGTAAGGTTACATCTTTGGATTTAGTGTCGCTGTCGCCTTCTCCACAGCAGATGTTGTAGCAAAGTTCGGTGCAGATAACTAATGATTTGTGTGAGTACAAATACTCGCTGGTGTCAATGATGTGATCTGTGATTGTTATTTTCATTGCTGTAACATTCGCTTTCATATGGCTTTGTTTTTAATTTGGTAGCAAATCCACACCCTCTGTCGATGACGCATCATGGGTTCACTTAAATGATACGAATGCAGGTGATCCACCGGTGAGCACTTTGGTTCCCAGTGTAAATGGTGTGGGAACCAGCACTGGCACTGATCTGACCGGCCTGAAAACAGCTTGAGAGAAGAACAAGAGTTTGCAGCGCTGTCAGAAAAGCAAAGCATGGATACTTTGAGGATTTGAAAATAAAAACAATGATGTCCTTTTATGCAATACAGAAATTAGACAAGGGAAAAAAAAGTACTGAATTTACTTTTTTGAGCTTTTCACTATGTTATATTCTCAGACTGTTGCCCCCCGCGACCCGACCCCGGATAAGCGGAAGAAAATGGACGGATGGATGGACTATGTTATATTGTTATCCCCTTATCAAAAACACATCTGAAGTTGTATTTTGTTTTGTTCACGCTTGGCTCATTAATCTGTGCATCTAAAAAAGTCTAGTTAAAAGTTTGACTGTTGTTGTGTATGTGTGAAATTAAGTTTTTTTTTTCCTTTTCTTTCCCTATTTCGTCAATCATCACAACCATTAATCATTCAGTTTTAGCTAATTTGAATTGCAACCATGTCATTTGTAAAACCACTATTATGTATTCTTTCAAGACCTTTAATAATGTTCTCTTCATTTTGTATGTTCCAGCTCGCTACGTGGGACCCGGTGCACGGTCTGAACGGTACACTCACCGATCGGAAACTGGAGAATAACATGAGAGGAGTGGTGCTTCGAGTCGTGACTGTTCTGGTGAGTAAACGAGCGGAAAACGCCAGTCTGTTTGAGGAGAGAGTTAGTTTGAAAATGGCTACACTTTTCACCAAGCAGAAATAAGTGCTTGTGACTACTTTTGTGTGTGTTGGGGGATCTTGCTTTGTCTAGTCAGTACACTACAGGGCAGAGAGAGCGCTGAGGGGTAAAGTGCTACCGGGAGACAGTCAAATGCTCAGGGAAAGTGAGAGGGGTGAAGCAAAAATATAGTTTTTATCCCTGTCTTTTTGTAGATTTTAAAGATTGAGCTTTATACCTTTATATCTTCCCTACTCTTACTTTATACCTTTATATAAAGAGCTTTATATATGTTGTTCCCTCATTAAAAACATGTCCAAAGAGGTTTTATATGAGTTAATATGTCATGTCCATAGCATTTTCAAAACAATTAAAGATAAAATGGTGATTTAAATATTAGGGTTGTAACAATAACTGAAATATCGTGATATCATATCGTCAAAAGTGTCACAGTAATAACGTGGACCATCACAATGTATCGAATTACAAGTCTCTTTGCATAAATGTATTGTTTTGGTGCAGTAATAACAAAAAAAAAGTGAGCGAACTACATAGACTATGATCCTTTGCTCCATTACAGTGCAGTGAAAAGTAATACAAATAATAATCAGAATCATAATTTTTAAGCATGTTTAAATCTTAATTCTTTGGTTTATGACAGAACAAAAGTGTGGTCAAAAGTCGCATTTTCACGATTTTGTTAGTGTCTACAAAATATCACAATAAATATAATACCGTGGGATGTATATCGTGAAAATACCGTATCGAGAGGTTTCAATATCGTTACATCCCTTCTAAATATGTTATGTGTTAGCTAAGAGTGAATAGTCTGTACAAGTGTAATACCACCTCCTTAATTTTTGAAATTCAGCTGAAAAACATGTTTTCTTAACTGCAAGAACAAAGCAAAATCAAATCAATTCAAATTCAAATCAGAATTAAAATCAAGATCAAATTCAAAATCATATCAGAAATTCAAATCAGACTCAAAATCAATTCAAATTCAAACTGGAATCAAAATCAAGATCAATTAAAAATAATAATAATAATAATAAATAAATAAAATCAGAATTCAAATCAGAATGAAAATCTTTTCAAATTCAAACTAATTCAAATCGGAAACAGAATCAAGATCAATTTCCAAAAATAAAATAAAATCATGCACATTTGAACTCAAACAGGAACAGCCAGCAGCAAGCACACGATCACCTCTCAAACATTTTCACATAAAGTTGTAAAACGTTTCAGAGAATCGGTGCATTGTTGACTTGTTAGTGCTCTTGAACACTGCATATTTTTACACAATCCAACCTTTTTACACAATCCAACCTACTTTACAGGTATATCATAATTCTCTCTTGTTCTCCATTGAAATGAATGGGCCCTTAACCAGAAGTGCCAACCACAACAGAAGCGCAGGTTAGAGGCGGTGAGAGGTAAAAATAAAAAGAAGGTGTTTCAGGTCAGTCACGGTCAGCGTTTTTGAGCAGAAAAGAGGAAATAAGCATCAGAAATATATGTTCTATGAGGCGACAACTTTAAAGGACACATATTATGCCTTCTTGAAGTTTTAATTCCTTTTCTTAAAACAAATTTCAACTAAATCTAATCATTTGGACAATATACTTTATAATTTATACCTCTGTTTCCATTAAGGCATTTAGATGATGGAGCTCCCTCTGCTGCTGGCAACTGGAACTGACATTCAAAAAGTAAACAAATCTTATCCCTCATGAATATTATAATAATAGAGTCATGCATTTTTTTGTGAACACAATTTGACCACAGAGTTCAGTGATGGTTTATGGGCTTTGAAACTGCACAGGAGAAGTTTGGAATTTTACCTATGACATCACAATCCAGGCAAAATGCAAAGGGAAGATGAGTTTGTGTTAATGGATTCATAAACCAAGCATGAACAAAACAAAATACAACTCCAGCTATGTTTTTGATAAGGGAACAGCAATATAACATGGCGAAAAGCTCAAAAAAGCCTTTAAAGTTTATGATTATGTGTATTTTAATATGAGTAACATCACTATACAGTCGGTTACTGAGACCTGATCCTGATGATGTGCTGTGATTGCATTGTGTTGTGAGCTCTGTTGATGGCTGGACTTGTTGCTGTCGATATAACACTGGCAGAGAAAGGCCAGGGTCCCGCGGAGGGCCAATGACACCCCACAGCTGACATTTAAGACAATTCATTAAAGCGAGCTGCATTTCCACAACAACGGTGCAAAACATCCACATGATCCATACTTTCTCCAGGCACCAGACCTGATCCCATTGTGTGTCTCTGGCATTATTAGGTATTAGTTTCACAGGATGTTTTTTTTTTTTTTTTTTTACAGTATTGTGCTGGGGATTTCATTGTGATCATATTTCAAAAAGATAAAGAATAGAGACTTCATGCTGGTAACGTCGAAACAGGGTCAGTGGTTTTGGTTGTTTGGGTTTTTTTAGGCTGCTGGATTTTAAACTTTTTAGGACGCTTCAAATATTGCAATGTTCTGATCCACTAAAGGTGCATTGTGTAACGTTTCTGGTGGTGTCCATCAAATGATTTTCCCCGTGGAGATGTTACTGCTTTGTCTGGAATGCTCCACAGTATGGCATTAAACAGCTCTACTTCACATTTATTCGATTACAGGTGGGTTTATAGCTCAAAATGTTTAGAAAAACATCCATTCTGACTGTGAGTGGGCTCGCCTCTCCACAAATCTGACATCTAACTTGGTCTCCATGGAGATAGAAAGGTTTAATGCCATACTGTGAAACAGTCCAGACAAAGCAATAAGCATTTGATGGAGCCTCAACCAGAGAAGTTACACAATGTACCTTTAAGATAACAGTGCACTAGGGGTGTAATGATATCCAAGTCTCACGATACAATATCGTCACCAAATGAACGTCACAGTACGATATCTATTGCGACATCATGGGAAAGCTGACGATATCGTGGGGAGGCTTGCGATTAGGGATGTAACAATATCCAAATTAGGGCTGGTTATCATTAAGGAGTTGCCGATACGATACATACCTCGATACACAGGCCATGATACGATACATATCTCGATACAGTGCACTTTCGATTCGATATGATATATTTCAAATCGATTTGATACGGTTCAATAAAAAATAAAGGCTAAATCGTGACTCTGATACTAAAAGTCATTGTTAAACCACTTCTTGTGCAACGTTCATATGAAACACAAACATTTTAATCCTCAAAACAGTAAAAATGTCAAATGTGTCGCATAAATGAGTTTCCTTTCACTCCACAAGCAACAAAAATGTAGCTCTGTAACAAAATAATTTAGTAAAACACACCTAAAAATACTCTTGGTGACATATCGATACAGTAGCCCATGATATCGATACTGTATCTTCACATTAAACGATACGATATATCGATATTCCGATATTTTTGCACACCCCTAATCCAAATCTCTCGGTACAATATTTTCACACTATACACCTCACGGTACGATATTTATGGTGATATTTTGTGGAGGCGAACAAAACGGTTAATATGCTACTTTTTCCTCTGAAAATGCCTTGACAAGACTTAATCCAAAGAACTAAGACTTAAAAGTGCTTAGAACTGTTATTTCTTCATGTCGTCTATACTGTTACACCCCTATAATGCACTAAGTAATTTTTCTGTACGCTTGTCTTCATGGAGATGTTATTGGTAACCCTGGGATGTTACACAGTATGGCATTAAAGTAACTGTATGTAGCCTGCACGCAGATTTCCTCCTGAAAACGCTCGACTAAATGTGGAATAAAAAGTGAACAGGCGATGCCATAAAGCTGAGATTTTATAGTTCATTACTGATTTTTCTATTTCATTTTGACTTGTCCATTACATTTATATAATTATGTCTCTTGCTGTATTTTTTTGCTACTTGTTTTTCTATTTTTTACACTTTGTTATTATATTCTGTTGTGATGAGTGAGCTACTGTGTCCAAATAATTTCCCGTATGGATCAATAAGTCTCAGTAAAAATGGTCAAATCAAATAAAGCTCTTACTGGAACTAATTCTAATGCTGATTTGGGTTGCCAGCTTCAATGCCAAAATCAGTGCCAAAAAAAAGTTGGTTTAAACCTCAAAGAACTCTCTCTGATCTGAACAGTCACCACCTAAAGCCCAGAACCTGTAGTGAAGTATGACTCAGTGCCTCCGCTGACACAGTATATACTGTCCATAAACTGAGAGTGAGAAAAACGTGTATGTGTCCACTATCGGCAGTTCAAGGCTCTGGCAACCCAGGGTCAGATGTGATTACAGCGCCTTTTTACACTGTGAGAGGCTACATACAGTTCTGATCTATGTTAAAATGTTGTTTACAAAAAAAAAGCATACCTGCATTTGTGTTTTGTTTCTTTCACACATGTTTAACTAGTGCTGTCATGCGATTAAAAAAATTGAGAGATTAATTAATTATGATCTGTAATTAATTAATCTAATTAATCTCATTTTAATCTCACCTAAAAATTGCTGAGAAAAGCCTTCAATTTGAGGTATTTTCATTTAAATTCATTATTACATTATTGTGGCAGATCAAAAGACTGATATAGAACAAAAAAAGTGACTTTATAAAGTCATTTATTGTTTAACAAATCTCTCCAAATTGGCTGTTGAGCCCAAGTCTCCATGAATAAGAAACTGTTTGCTGTAAAGTAAAGACGAGGAAATCTGAACATAATAACTTTTGTCTACTTAAAGACAATAAAAAGTCCAGTCTTTCCTTAACCATATTAAAAATATTATTGATAGAGAAATGCTTTATATATGAGATCACTGGTTTTAGTCCTTGTTTTAGTCCTGGTTTAGACCTGGTTTAGTCCTACCTGGTTTAGTCCTGGTTTAGTCCTGGTTTAGTCCTGGTTTAGTCCTGGTTTAGTCCTGGATTAGTCCTGGTTTTAGTCTTGGTGTTAGTTTTGGTTTAGAGGCGCACAGGAGGAAGCGCGTTTACGCCGCGTACGCGAGAAAACACGATCCACACGCGGCTCACGGGAGCACGTCGGTGTCCGCGCAGTAACTACGGAAGGAAACGTGGTCCACGCGTTCTCAGGTTAATGACGATGATGAAGGTGTGTGTTTGTTTGTGTGTGTGTTTGTGTTTGTGTGTGTGTGTGTGTGTGTGTGTGTTGTGTGTGTGTGTGTGTGTGTGTCTGTGTGTGTATGTGTGTGTTGTGTGTGTGTGTGTGTGTGTGTGTGTGTGTGTGTCATGTGTTGTGGCAGGTCACTATAGGACAGTAGTGCAGACATCATGAGTCTATGCAGGTTGTTTTCAGGCGATATTATATTTGTTATTTTCTTTTATATTTCACGTCGGGAGAAGAATTTCCAAGACACGAATGTGTTTTTACCTGTGCACTGCTGCCTCTGTTCTACTGGCTCTTCCACCTCGTCCATTGTGCCTGACGCCGCCAACGTTAACATGACGTTTACATCGCTCTTACTGCGCGCGTTTTGTGTGGGTTTCCGGCAATGAGTGGAATTACCGAAATAAAAAAAATGTATAAATGTGTTTTTTGTGTGTGTGTGTTGTTGTTCCCAACAACACATAAAAACAGGTTTTATAATAAAGCAACTCGCATACAGAAACACTAAAGTTAGAGATTAAAAATGAGATTAACGCGATTAAAAAACATAACGCGCTAAATATGACTGTAATTAATTAATCGCAATTAACGCGATAATTTGACACCCCTATGTTTAACACACAAACCCTGCATATTTAGTTTAGGTGAGTTCTTCTCTCAAACTGACAACACTGTTCCACCTGTGATGTCACATTGTAATACAGGAAGTGCTCCACTGTGTTTTTAAATTTCATACACCTTCACCAGAATCATTTAGATGATGCTTTCAAATCAGGAATTTCCAATCTCTACTGGACTAAAAGCTGAAAGTACAGCAGCCGTTAAATTAAATGCTACTTCATGACTTCACAAGGTGGAACAGAGCATTTTGAGCTTTGAGACAGACTAGACAGACTAATAATGCAGGATTACTCAAACATGTGTGAATGAACCAAAACACAACTCCTGGTATGTTTTCGGTGAGATAACAGCATTATAACATACAGGGTAGTTCTAAATTACGCAAATGTATTTAGCATCTATTGTTTGTTTTATATTGATACAGACAGGTGCTGTAAGAGCCAGAGTACAGCTAAACACTGGACATTGGAGTTAGCCTGGAGTTAATTCAAAATAATTTTATTCAAAATGTACAAATATACAAAGTATGGAGGCAGAAGAAAATGGGAAAAGTTCTTCTCCAGAGTAACTTTAAGAGTCAGTTCATGTCATTTGAAGCACAATGTATTAAATAATCAACTCTTACTTTCAAAGGATAAATTCAAGATTTTCTTTTCATTGTCTTAGAATACAACAAAATTACATTTAGAGACGTTTAGAGCATCAAAGGTACAAAGGACCACCAACAAATACAAATATAAACAAATATATAATCATACACAGGGTTCCCACGGTCATGGAAATTCTGGAAAAGTCATGGAAGTTAAAAATGTAATTTCCCAGGCTTAGAAATGTCATGGAATTTTGTAAATTCAGTGAAAGTTTTGGAAAAGTGATGGAGTTTTAGAATCTCTCTCACACAACTACAGTGTTCTGTTAATGAGAACTTAGGTTTTTGTTTAAAAGAGATGACAATAAATGCACTGACAGTATTTTGAATGTTAAAAAAACTATAAAACCAAACCATAAGGTGAGTGGAAAGAGTTTAAGTTTCATATTTAGTGTTACGACCCAGCTCGTTTGGGGTAAGGGAAGTAACAAAAATAAAACCAAGATGTAAAATGGAATAAATTAAGTAATGTTTAATTAACAGGAATGTAAAGGTAAATTAACAAAAGACTAAAAATATACAGAAAGCAACCTAAACTAAGAAACAGAACAACAGAATAAACAGAGTTTTGTGCCATAAAAGGGGTCACGCAGGCTTACACAAAAAACGAGTGGTAAAACTTAGGGACACACACTAAACTAAAACACAAGTTCCCCAAATTAAACCACATAAACCCACAAACAGAATCGAGTGACCAAATCAAAAAAGGCACAAAGCAGAACTAAACTAAACTACACAAACACGAAACCAAAATGACATACTGGCCACCAAGGCCAGCAGCCCCGAACAGGTGCTGGCAATCTCCTTAAATAGGGGGAGGTGGCTGCAGGTGAGGTGGGCGTCGACCTGCCCCACCAATCACAGACCAGGGCTCGGAATCAAGAGAACTCTGCAGAAATATTAGACCGTAACATTTAGCCCTAAAAGTCTGAAGTCTGAAAGTCATAGAAAAGTTTTGAAATTTTGTCGGTGAAAAGAGTGGGAACCCTGAACATAATTTAAAGCTCACAAGAATCCATTTCGTGCAATATAGACCCTTTAAACTGCAAATTACCATTAACTGAACTGACCTGAACAACAGAACATTAGCTCTCCTCTTCACTGTACTTCAACCGACTCTTCTGTCCCCTCCGTCTCGCGCTCATATCCTTCACCCCTCTTTTTCCTCTGCTCTTTAATAAATCCGTATTGATGAGCGAAATGTTTTAGACCAATATGTCGTGTAGATTTACGAGCTCGCCCCGTGCAGCGTTATTGACCGGATAGTGGCTGCGTATTAAGCACACATCAGGACACGCTCGCGCCTAACGGACCACGCGCCGCATTAGCTTTAGCGTTTTCTAATCTGTGCTAGCTCCAGCCGCTCAATAAGCCATTAGGCAGCGGCTGGACATGCATGCCAAGTCGCTCCCTAACCAGAAGCATCCATCAATCAAACTCGGAACCCCCGCCCGGACCCGCCATCACCCAGGAGAGACGCCCGCTGCCCCTTCGAAGTTCCGAGTGTTGAAAAGACGTTAAAGGGCTCAAATTACGCTATTTTATGATCTATGTTATAATGTTTCCTCATCACAAACAGACCTGGAGTTGTGTTTTTTGTTTCATTCGCACTTGTTTAACACACAAAGCCTGCGTATTTAGGCTCTGTACACCTTCACCGGAAGCATTTGGATGATTTCAGACCTGGAATTGGCGATCTCAGCTGAACTAAAATTAAAAGGTAGCAGTTAACTTGAAAACTACCATTTCATGACATCACAAGGTAGAGCAGAACATATTGAGTGTTGGAGATGTTTATTTATTTATTTATTGCTCATGCTATTATTTCGTAGCCAGACTGATGCCACCTAGTGCCTCCGCTTGATTTCAATTCTCTCCAGCGTCTACGTCAAAAATCAGAATACACTAGATGGTTTGCAAGAACTCCGGAAGTTGTAGACCGCGCACCGGCCAATCAACGAAGAGCTGTGAAGCCATGACGTCAAACTCAAATGCCTGTCTGGGTCCCTTTTGTGGTACAGCACAACAGTAAACAAAACGGTCGAGATGGATGTAGACGAAGCCATACATTCAGTGTTGGCAACGATTGACGGAGATCGAGGATTTAACGCCAGAACAAAGAGAATGTTTGGTGAATTTTGGAGGATATGGCGCATTACATGTCATGACCAAATAGCAATGATTGGTTAAATTAAAAAAAGTACCCGCCTACCATCGAGCGAACGAATCCTAATGCTGCGAAGTCCGCCGGTTTCCACGAAGTGAAACTGGCTGATGACTCAGGCGAATTATTTGGTTGGCATCAATTTTAAGAGAACAACAACAACAAAATCTGACAATTAATATAAATACATATTTCTACATTATTTGCCTTGTCTTTTCTGCATGAACAAAAGGAACAGGAGGAAGGTCAATCTTATACACCCTGCTCCTTTCACAGATCAAAAAATTAAACATTTCTTTAATAATCAATCCCCACCCCAAAAACCAAACCAAGTCACCGATCAATGAGCCATATGCATTTTACAATATCTCTCTTGCGCTTTCATTAACTTTAAACATTTTCCTCAGTCACATTGTTCATCATTAGTTTATGCTTCTTGAATTTAGTGCAACTTTTAAAATAATTTTTAACAAGTTACACATCTTGACTTCATACACAGAAAGGCATTTCTCTTTTAATGTTGTCCTTGAGAATACAGTTAGGAAAAATATTGTCTTCTATGGTCACAGATGTAGACATAATGATAATAATAAAGGGTTACTCGAACGTGTGAACGAAACAAAACACAACTCCAGGTATGTTTTTCGATGATTCAGCAACATTCTAACATGACTTAAAGCTCACAAGAGTAAATTTTTCATAATATAGGATCTTTAAACTGCAAATGATGTATTTTCAGTGTTTTCTTTTTATCATAGTTTTACATCAGTTAAGTGGAAGTTTGTGTTAGAGCCCGACCGATATGGATTTTGTTGTGACCGATATGAAACCGATATAATGGGAGTTGGAGCTGCCGATAGCCGATATAATCACCGATATATTTAGTGATGTAAAAATTCACTGTAAATCTTGAATTGATTAAAAAACTTAGGTTTGGCTCTAGTGGATTCTAAATTGGGTTTATTTAGGCAACATTTATTGTTATTTTGACTCTTTACATCATATTTACATACAGTAGATTGGCCTAATGGCATTTTTGCATCACATTCTAGCTACTGTTACTGTCACTGCTAGTGATGGGTATTCCAGTTTTTTTTTTTTTGGAGAACCGGCCTCGGCTCACTAAAGCAACTGGCTCTTTCGGCTCCCAAGCGACTCTTGAGATGGTTTTGTTGCAAGCAGGACTAAACCAGAACTGAACCAGGACTGAGTGTCGGGACTCGGTTTCTATCTTTCTCCTTCACTCAAGCCCAAGATTAGTCCTGGTTTATTCATTTTATGCTGAACTGCAGCCAAATATGCACTTTTTTTTATCCTGTGCACACGCAGATTTCTGAAAGTTTCGTTTTCAGCCGCTGCTGCTGTCAAACTACGGGTCTACATGCAGCATGAAGAGAAAAAGTGAGAAAAAGAGAAAACACGGCTCCCAATAAGAAGCAGGCTCCTGTTGTTCACTTCAAAGAGTCGGCACTAAGAGCCGCTTCGATCGCGACCGCCGACCCATAACTCCTAGCTAGTAAACAAACTATCGCTATTAGCCTTTAGCCGTAAAAACGTGCGCACCGCGGTAATTAATTATATGCATAAATGTGGATCATTCACACGTCTATTCACAGCTCATTTACATATCAATGCTGGTCCAGTAACAAATATACGGCCAATACAGTCACTTTACAATAGACCAATAGAAAACAGCCTGTTTATGTGTGGGAGCTACAGCAGCTAATCGCTAACAAAACCTAAACTAGCTTCAAAGTCGATGTATTTCCAACACTCACCGCTCACACAGGCTCCTCCTCACATCACAAGTCTGCACTAATAAATGTCCTTTTAATCCAGACTCAAACCGATTGTCCGAAAAAGAAAATAATCTCAGTGTTGCGCACGGCTGCGGGTGTAAACAAACACACGCGAGTGAAGTGACGTCACTCTGTGGTGTGTTCAGGGACAGTACGGACACACACACAGACAAATTACACCGCAGATAAATACTGATGCGGAGCCACATATGAGGACATTTATCTGTCTGTAAATTGGATTAAATGAACATAATGTAGAGAGTCTAAGCTTTATAACGAGGTATAACATGCCCACGTGAAATATCGGCCCATATCAGCAAGCATATCGGCCGATAGCCGATATGTCTCCAGGTGCCCATATTGGCCGATAATATCGGCCAGCCGATATATCGGTCGGGCTCTAGTATGTGTGGGAAAAAAAGTTTAAAAGAAAAGTAAAAAAAAATACATATAAGAAGTAGCTGTGAGTTCTAAAATGGAAAACATCCAAAATGCAGAAACCATTTATATATAAGGAACACATTTTTCCGATGGTTTAAACCTTCATTTAACAAAATAACAAGTGTCGCCATTATGTGTCTGTGTGTTTTTATTTGTCTATTCACAACGATTGCATAATTTAGACAAGTTTTGGCCCTCGTTAACATTATGGTTGCTAGGTAACAGTTATGGAATCACCTCTCATCATATTATATCATAGTCATATCTGCTGCTCGTGTCCAGCCGGGAAGTCAAATTACACATTTCATGAAAATTGACAAATTAGGGGAAACTCGGCGAGATTTTTAGTACCAATTATATTTGATCTTTTAGTGAAATGAAATGAGAGGTCTAGCCTGTCAAATGCACTTTAAATAAGGTTTCTGGATCCAATATTTTGCAAAGCTGACTGTAAGGCTGCGTCCGAATGTCCACCCAAGTCCCTGACCCTTCATTCACTGCACAGGCATATCTTTAGCAAACTATATAGTACACTCACTCACTTAATTCTGGTCACGTGACTCTGGCGTCTGGGAAAGAAATCCTCTAAACTAAACTTGATTTCTGTCATACTTAATGTTCAAATGCGACTGGCACACAAGTACACTGCACATTTCTCTGATCTGGCCAAGATTTTTGAACTTATATCAGGTTATTCATCTTGTTCTCAGATTTATTATCTACGTACTAGTTCTTAGACTGCTTAATTCTAGTCTAGTGATAGTTTATTTTAAGAATTGTCAAGTGAAATTATGTTGCCGCATGAATAGATAATACTTCTTTGAGGACAGTGAGGTACAGATCTGAGCCAGAGAAAAGAATTGTTTTGAGAGGGGAGTTAAAGAAACCATTTTTGTTAGGAAAGAGCGTCCTTCCTTGAGTAGAAATGGAGGCCTCAGACACAATTTACAACTCCATCCTCAAGCCT
This sequence comes from Boleophthalmus pectinirostris, assembly GCF_026225935.1. Taxonomy (NCBI): domain Eukaryota; kingdom Metazoa; phylum Chordata; class Actinopteri; order Gobiiformes; family Gobiidae; genus Boleophthalmus; species Boleophthalmus pectinirostris. The sequence continues at coordinate 31,406,690 of NW_026571353.1, read as the reverse complement.
AAATCGAAACAAAGAAGGCCCGGAGGTGTGAAAGCTCCATTACTTATTGATGAATTGGACAAATAATGGCATCAGTATACATTGCACTGTATTTTATTGGCATGTGCGCCATTTATGACATCGACCTGTCCAGGGACTGAAGGTGGAAATTAGCAATTTTGTTATAACCTCGCACAAGCATATGAGTTCTTTGTGTAGCTCGATGTTTTTAGGTCCATTGTCCCTGATAAATGAACAAATAAACTAAACTACAGGCCTGAATGTGTCTGAGTTAGTTAGCTCCTCCCTTCAGGCAGATATCAGGAAGTGTCCATCAGCATTTTGACCGGCACCTTGGATGAGCTGTGAAGCGTATTTGACCAAATGAACTTTTATCCGGTTGACATATTGAAATTCTTCTTTTGCCAAACATTTCATTTTTGCGTAAAGGTGCATTGTGTAAGTTTTTTGGCAGAGGGTCCTTCAAATGCTTTTCTCCATGGAGACATAGTTCCTTTGTCTGGAATGTTTCACAGTGTGGCATTAAACCTTTCGATCTTCATGGAGACCAAACCAGACCAAGTTACAGGTCAGATCTGTGGAGAGGTGCCCCAACTCACAGTCAGAACGCTGTTTTTCAAGGCATTTCTGAGCTATAAACCCACCAGTAATTGAATAAATGTAAAGTAGAGCTGTTTAATGTCACACTGTGGAACATTCCAGACAAACAACGATATATCCATAGAAACAAGCAACAGCGACAGACCCCCAACCAAAAAATTTACACAGTGCACCTTTAAACACATTATAATTTTTAAATATTTGCATGCACTGTAACAAACTTAATATAGTGGAATACTTTTTTGTGTATTTTACTGTTACTAAAGCAGTAGATAAATATGGTATAGTTATAGTTCTTTTGTACATTTTGTGAATTTGTACACTCGTGTCTAACAAATAAGTTAAGTTTGGTTCATTTATTATTTTAGTAGTTTATCTATAACCACGGACACATGAAGGATGAAGGAGCCACCGGAAAAGTAGCGCTGGTTAATACATAAAGTACTATCCTCAGTTATACTCAGTGTGGGAGCAAATGTATTCTGACAGTAGCACAGCGCTGCTCTAGTCACCCACTGTTACTGACAGGTTCACCACAGAGACGAGGACAAATAACCTCACCTGTGATAAAAGCACCGGGAAATAAGAGAACACAACTACTTGAAGGTCCTATATTACGCAAACTGTCTCTTGTAGCTTTAAGCCACGTTTGAATGTTGTTACCTCGGAAAAACAGACCTGGAGTTGTGTTTTGTTTCATTCACACATTTGAGGAGCCCTTTATTTTTTTTTGTCTGTCTGCATCTCCAAAGCTTTGATTGATAGATAGATTTGTTTTTATTTCGAGTTTGCGCCAAGAGAGAAACAATAATCATAGACATACTACACATCGTAAACAACGGAAAAGCACATTTCTCGAAAAGGAATGGGAATAAGAAAAACTTATATTAACTCACCCCTATTTATTACTTAGTTTGAAAAATGAAGTGGCTGCTTATGCGCACTGATCACAAAGGTTTACAAATAAGCTCAAAACGCTCTGTTCCACCTTGTGATGTCATGAAGTGATGGTTTTCAAGTTAACATCTCCTTTTATCTTTTGTTAAGTAGAGATCGGAAGTTCCAGGACTGAAATTATCCAAATGTTTCTAGTGAATGTGTATGGAGTTTAAAAACACACTGGAGCACCTCCTGTAGTACCACATGACATCACGAGGTGGAACAGGGTGTTTTCTGTTTTAGTACTAGTTAGTTAAACCAGTCCAACTCTGGTTTAGACTGGGTTCAGTTCTGTTAAGGTCTAGTTTAGATCTGGTTTAGTTCTTGTTTAGTGTGTTTTAGTCCTTGTTTGTTTCTTTTAAGACGTGGTTTTGGCACTGGTATAGACATGTTTTAGTCTGTCTTTGATCCTGGTTTAAAAAACACTCCGTTCCACCTTGTGATGTCATGCGGTATAGAAGAAGTCCTCCTCTGTGTTTTTAAACTCCACACACCGTCACTAGAATCATTTGGATCTTTTCAGCTCCGGAATTGCCGATCTCTGCTGAACTAAAACTAAAAAGTACCTGTTAACTTGAGAGCTACCACCACTACTACTACTACTACTACTACTACTACTACTACTACTACTACTACTACTACTACTACTACTACTACTACTACTACTACTACTACTACTACTACTACTACTACTACTACTACTACTACTACTACTACTACTACTACTACTACTACTACTACTACTACTACTACTACTACTACTACTACTACTACTACTACTACTACTACTACTACTACTACTACTACTACTACTACTACTACTACTACTACTACTACTACTACTACTACTACTACTACTACTACTACTACTACTACTACTACTACTACTACTACTACTACTACTACTACTACTACTACTACTACTACTACTACTACTACTACTACTACTACTACTACTACTACTACTACTACTACTACTACTACTACTACTACTACTACTACTACTACTACTACTACTACTACTACTACTACTACTACTACTACTACTACTACTACTACTACTACTACTACTACTACTACTACTACTACTACTACTACTACTACTACTACTACTACTACTACTACTACTACTACTACTACTTACTACTACTACTACTACTACTACTACTACTACTACTACTACTACTACTACTACTACTACTACTACTACTACTACTACTACTACTACTACTACTGCTACTACTACTACTACTACTACTACTACTACTACTACTACTACTACTACTACTACTACTACTACTACTACTACTACTACTACTACTACTACTACTACTACTACTACTACTACTACTACTACTACTACTACTACTACTACTACTACTACTACTACTACTACTACTACTACTACTACTACTACTACTACTACTACTACTACTACTACTACTACTACTACTACTACTACTACTACTACTACTACTACTACTACTACTACTACTACTACTACTACTACTACTACTACTACTACTACTACTACTACTACTACTACTACTACTACTACTACTACTACTACTACTACTACTACTACTACTACTACTACTACTACTACTACTACTACTACTACTACTACTACTACTATGTACTACTACTACTACTACTACTACTACTACTACTACTACTACTACTACTACTACTACTACTACTACTACTACTACTACTACTACTGTACTACTACTACTACTACTACTGACTACTACTACTAGTGACTAGTGTATGGAGTTTAAAAACACTATGACATCAGAAGGTGGAACAGGGTGTTTTCCGTTTTAGTACTAGTTAGTTAAACCAGTCCAATTCTGATTTAGTCTGGTTTCAGTTCTGTTAAGGCCTTGCTTAGACCTGGTTTAGTTCTTGTTTAGTGCATTTTTAGTCCTGGTTTGGTTCTTTTAAGCCTTGGTTTTGTCATTGGTCTAGACATATTTTTTTTCTTCTTCTTTGTCATCATTTTGTCTTTAGTCCCGGTTTAGACTAAGTTAAGTTCTGTTCTAGAAAACACTCCATTCCACCTTGTGATGTCATGTGGCATGAAAGAAGTCCTCCTCTGTGTTTTTAAACTCCACACACCTTCACTAGAATCATTTGGATGTCATTGCTTTGCCTGGAAAGTTCCACAGTTTCTGATTTTTGGTTTTAGTAGCAAAGGATTTTTTTTTTTTCTTCACACAGCTCTCACAAGTCCTAACAAATATGAAAGGGTTAGTCTTACTTTTCCCACCTGACACTGTGCACTTGAATGCCACACACACATCGCGGAGTTGAATAGTGAAGCCGTGAGCGGTAATTAGCTGTGATGTCACTTCCACTGTACAAAAGTGGAGTGTGTGGAGCCGGAAATAAAAAAGGTGAGTTTTCAAAAGGTCAGAGCTTTCATGAGAGAGAAAGGACAGACAACCGGAGAAGGAATTTATCATTACAGAGATTTCAAAACAGCCACTTTGTCAGACATTATTAAAAGTGTGCTACGGATCTTGTTTGGTGGAGGGACTGCGACCTAGCCAGGCTGACACCACCTAGTGCTTCCGCTCAATTTCATTTCTCTCCAGTGACTAGGTCTGGAATCAGAATACACTAGACGGTTTGCACAAATCCCAGAAGTGCGAGTCCAGGCACCAACGATTCCCGAGATCAAGGATTCAAAGCTGGAACAAAGAGAATGTTTGATGAATTTTATCAAGGGGAAAGACGTTATTGCCCTTCTTCCTACGGGATTTGGAAAAAGCTTAATATACCAGTTATCCCCGTTAGTGGTGCATTACATACGTCACGACCAAATAGCAGCGATTGGTTAAATAAAAAAAGTACCGGCCTTCCGTCAAGTGAATGAATCCTAACGCTGCAAGGTCAGACGGTTTCCACAAAGTGAAACCGTCTGATGAATCAGGCTAACTGCGACCTGCTCGTCTCTATGGAGTCGTTGGCACTTTGACTGGAATATTCCACAGTATGAAATAAACATCTGACTTACTTTTGGTACAACTACACGTTATTGGTCTGATATTACACTCTTTTCTGATGTTATAATGTTCCTCATCACAAACAGACCTAGAGTTGTGTTTTGTTTCATTCACACAAGTTTAACACACACATGCTGCATTTTTATATTGAGTTCTTCTCTCAAATGGAAAACACTCACGTCATGTGGTAACAGAAAGTGCTCCACTGTGTTTTTAAACTCCATACACCTACACTAGGATAATTTGGATAAGTTGAGCTATGAAATTGCCATTCTCTACTGAATTAAAGTTAAAGGGTGGCTGTTAAACTTGAAAACTCCCACTATATGACATCACAAGGTGGACCAGAGCATTTTGAGCTATGGAGATGTAGACGGCGTAATAATAAAGGATTACCTAAACGTGTGAATGAAACAAAACACAAGTTCAAGTATGTTTGTGATGAAGACTCATCATTATAACAGAGATCAGGACCTTTAATTACCAACTACCTAAATTAAACTATGGCACAGGGGCCAAATGCGGCCCTCAAACCAATTTTTGTTGGCTCTCAGGTTTCATGTGGAATTGGCCCAAATCACCAAAAGTACTTCTTTTTACTGCTAATTTAGGTCTGCTAATTTAACTTAACGTATTTTGATGTGGTACAGACTAAACCAGGGGTGTCAAACATAGGGCCCGGGGGCCGAAACCGGCCTCCCAAGACCTTTAATCTGGCCCTCGGCTGATTTTCTACTCAAATATTTAGATTATATTTTCTATTAAAATATTGGTAATTTTTTGCACCGCTTAGCAGAGCAGCGTCTCCAACGCCTCTGTACGTGGCCCCTCCCACCAGAGCAGCACAAATGAAGACTTGTCTCTTTCCAAACGCTCTTAAAGGACGATCGTTTTGACTGTTGACCGTGACACCCTCATGCAAAATGTCAAAAATGAGAAAAGTGGACACCGAGTGCTGGAGTTTCCAAGAAAAATTTACTTATTCCTATTTGTATACAAGTTAATGTTAAAACATTGTTTTGAAATTGTATTTTTCTTAAAGTTTCAGGTTGTTCATAATATTATAATATTTAGTAAAAGAAAGAGTTCATCAATTAAAAAAAAATAAAAAATTCTGTAATAGTTTTGCGTTTCTGTATATATTTAAATATTTGAACTTATTGCTATTTCTGGGGCACATATGACATTTTTTTTTTTTTTTAATCCCCAGTCCCTTTAGGTTCAGAGTAGGTTGGATACGGCCCCCGGACCAAAATGAGTTTGGCACCCCTGGACTAAATTAAACTAAACTTAACTCAAGTCTTATTAAACCTATGGTTGCTCAGACAAACCTACCTGTGGGCCTAAGTTTCAATATTTGACCCTCCGTGAAAAAAGTTTGGACAACCCTGACCTACAGCTACAGTCTGTAACTTTCTGGAGGTGGCACGTCACTTGAATGATTCCAGGGAAGTAGAAAATGAAGGCAAAATCAACCTCCGATATAAGGCCACATGATAATATAAAAGAAAACACATTCTGCTGTCTAAAGAAAATGTTTTTTTATTTATTATCATCCTGCTATCGGAGAAATCGAGTCTGTCCCTTAGTATAGAAATCGTGTTGAAATTGTGTTACTATAGCAACACTTCACATGGGCAGTGTAATAGTAATCGTGTGAAGGATAACATAACCAGGAGAACTAAAGCGCAGCGTTCCCAAGGGCAGAGAAATGGCTCCTATTACGTGATACAGTATACGCTCTTAAACCTCTCCTTACTAACAGTGCACCTTGGTCAAACCTGTGATTACTCGTTTGTAGTTCTCCCAGTGGATCCTCCGCCTCCTCCTCTTCCTCCTCCTCTTCCTCCTCCTCTCTCCTCTGCACATACTGTACGATTCTTCTCTGTATTGATTTGCTGTGGTCGGTTCACGGTTAGGTCTGGGACTGTGTGTGCGGCCGACCCTGCAGCCCACCGCAAAGCAATCAGCGCGCCACAGAAGAGGTTAATATGGGAAAAGCATAAAGTGAAATCTAGAGGAACAAAAGTGAAATCACCGCAACATGCCAAGAGGAAGACAGACTGTTTTAAAAGCCAGAACTGCACGTGACCAGTATTTTTTAGACATAGTGTTGGATTTTCAAGTCAAAAGGGTTAAACGGCCATTTTAAAGAGCCCATATTACGCTATTTTTTGATCTACTGTTCATTATAATGTTGTTTTCTGATCACAAACAGACCTGGAGTTGTGTTTTGTTTTGTTTCATTCACACACAAACTGCAAATTTAGGCCGAGTTCTTCTTTGAAACAGAAAACACTGCAATGACATCTACATCTATACAGACTGTTAAGTGGAAGTTACGCAGTGCATCTTTAGATCTGTTCTTTTCCATTCACAAGTTGTCCAATGGTCACACTCCTCGCAAGTGGACCCGTGAGCACATTTGCAACTGTCCATCTTAGTCCTGACGTAGTACTGATTTAGTTCTGGTGTAGTCTCGGTTGAATAAGTCACGGATGAATGTCTTGGTTTAGTCCTAGTTTAGTCCTGGTTTAGTCCTGATTCAGTCCTGGTTTAGTTTAGTCTTGGTTTTGTCCTAGTTTAGTCTTAGTTTAGTCCTAGTTTAGTCTTAGTTTAGTCCTAATTTATCTTGGTTTAGTCCTAGTTTACTCGTGATTTCGTCCTGGTTCAGTCATGGACACCTCTACAGCCTGTCCGCCCTGGTTTAGTCCTGGTTTAGTTCTGGTTTAGTCCTGATTCAGTCCTTGTTTAATCCTGATTCAGTTCTGGTTTAGTCTTGGTTTAGTCCTAGTTTAGTTGTGATTTAGACCTGGTTTCGTACTGGTTTTCGTCATGGACACATCTACAACCTGTCTACCCTGGTTTTGTCCTGGTTTAGTCTTGGTTTAATCTTAGTTTAGTCCTGATTCAGTCCTGGTTTAGTCCTGATTCGTTCCTGGGTTTACTCCTGGTTTAGTCTTGGTTTAGTCCTGATTCAGTCCTGGTTTAGTCCTGATTCGTTCCTGGTTTTACTCTTCGTTCCTGGGTTTACTCCTGGTTTAATCTTGGTTTAGTCCTAGTTTAATCATGATTTAGTCCTGATTTCGTGCTGGTTCAGTCATGGACACCTCTACCTCCACCCTGGTTCAGTCCTGGTTTAGTCCTGGTTTAGTCCTGGTTTAGTCCTGGTTTAGTCTTGGTTTAGTCCACGTTTAGGCTTGGTTTAGACCTAATTTAGTTCTGATTTAGTTCTAGTTTTGTCCTGGTTCTGTCATGGACACATCTACAGCCTGTCTGTTCTGGTATAGTCCTGGTTTAGTCCAGGTTTAGTCCTGATTCAGTCCTGGTTTAGTCCTGGTTTAGTCCTGCTCGAGCTTCCACTTTCCCCCTCTGACATTTGGAGTTTGTTTTCTTCCCGATAAGACACACAGTTGTCCGTGTGCTTACTTCCTGTCACCTTAATCTGCCCATCTGTTAATCTGCCCATCTGCTTCTGACCAATGACGATTTTTCACTTTGATTTTCTTTCTGTTGTTTAAATCAATATCTCCACGAGGCCCCGCGGAGCCACTGCTGTTGTGATTTTGAGCTGTACAAAATTAAAGACAGAATCGGGTTAGCAGCTTTATTTGAAAATCCTTCTTTTGTGTTCCCTTTTTTATCTGTCAGTGTGCGCACCCCCACGTAGCTCAACTGTGGCTTATTTTCTTTTTGTTGGAGAAAAAAATAATATTACTAAAGATGAAGTACAAAGTAGTGATCCAAGAAATAAGGAAGAAGTGAGATTAAAAAGTACCACTGGGAAAAGTGCTACTCAAGTAAGAGTAACTTAAATGTGTAACTTTTCTGCTTTTCTCCCTGGAGTTGTTATTGCTTTGTTTGGAATGTTTCACAGTATGGCATTAAAGCTTTCTATCTCCATGGACACCAAACCAGACCAAGTTACAGGTCAGATCTGTGGAGAGGCGACCTCGCTCAGAGTAAGAATACCTGCTTTTCATGGTATTTCTGAGCTATAAAACCACTTGTAATTGAATAAATGTAAGGCAGAACTGTTTAATGTCACACTGTGGAACATTTTAAGCAGAGCAGTGACATCACCATAGAAACAAGCAGGTGATGGTCCCCCAACCAAAAGGTTACAAGTGCCCCTTTAAATGTTTGGACATAACATCTGATTTATAATGTGAAGTTGGTGTGAATTGAAGGACAAAATATTAAATCATTCACAAAATCTTATATTTTCAAAGAATAGACACAGAAATGAGGGGAAAAAAACTTATAGTCCAAAAAAAATATTTTTCGGACTATAGGGCACACTTAAAATCCTTAAATTTTCTCAAAAATTGACAGTGCGCATTATGTATTATTTCTGGTTGTGCTTACTGACCTCGAACCAATTTTATGTGGTACATGGTGCTCAAAAATCTGTCAAAATGTTTTTGTATGACTTTGGTAAACTGCGAAGCCGCACTGCTTGATGGACTGTCGGAGCATTACAGCTACCGTAGTGAGGAGCCTCACGAAGTCCGACAGAAGCGTACATTTTATGCAAATTAGCCATGAGGTTTTAAGTTTCATTTCTGTAAAACGTAAACAAATGTGCACAAAGCTGCGTTAAACACATTGTTACTCAATGTATACTTGAGTCCTCATAGGAAATAAAAAAAAACAAAAACAAATTATCCACCCACATTCACAGGCAGGGAGACAAAGGCGAGCGAATTACACCGTGATCTACCAATGGATCTTGGACGCCTGGGCTAAGGATCACTCTCAAGTGTCGTTTGATTGTTTCGCTTAATGTGCCTTATAATCCCGTGCACCTTATGTATGAAAATAGACGAGAGAATTCAACATTATTGATACTATGTCTTATAATCTGGTGCGCCTTATAGTCTGAAAAATATGGTACATTATATCTGAAGAAGCGGTGCAAGAAACACAAATGTCCAAATCATTCATATTGTTGACATAAGCTTCTGTCACTTATAGATTTAGTCAAAGTGGGAAGAGTAACTGAACTTTTACTCTAGTAAGAAGAGTACTGTTACCTCAATAAGAATATTACTTAAAGATACACTGTGCAACTTTTCTGGTGGAGGGTCTGCTACTTTATTGCTTTTCTTGGAATGTTCCATGACATGACTTTAAACATTTCCATCTAGCATTGATTCATCCTGGGTGTTTCTCTTGTTCAAAAATACAATAATTCCTTCTGCGAATAGGGGCGACTCTCCACAGATCTGAACTGTCATTTAACGCAGTGCTGTAACTTGCTTCCATGGAGACAAGCAGCGGCAGATCCTCCACTAGAAATGTTACGCAGCGCACCTTTAAGGAGAACTGAAAGTATAATACCAGAAAAGAACTCTGAAATTTCCTTTAAAAGTTACTCAAGTAAATTGTGTATTACCCACATCTGAATAAACCATGTAAAAAATCAAGACTTTTCAACAAGTTTAGACCCAAAACTCATAAATATTAATAGTGCAGCAGCAGGCTCGTTCGGGGCTGTTTGACGCTGGGGAGAAAAGTGTTTTGTGGAGTTTGGAATCAACAAGTGGAGGCAGGTGCACAAAAAGTTAATTTGCCTCCAATTTGGCCAATCATCTGTGTGGACTTCGAGTGGCTCCGCTGGTGTCAGACTGGGGCGGAAAAAGAAGCAATTGGACAAAAAAACTCTGCGTGTGTGCATGTGTGTGTGTGTGTGTGTGTGTGTTGTGTGTGTGTTAGTGTTTGTGCAGACTGGTCATTTTCACATTGTGAGGATTAAAATCTGTACACACTCTAGTTTCGTCCTGGTTAAATCTAGATTAGATCCTGGTTTAGTCTTGGTTTAGTCTTGTTTTAGTTCTGTTTTAGTCCTGGTTTAGTCTTGATTTAGTTCTGGTTTAGTCCTTGTGCAGTCCTGGTACAGTCTTGGTTTATTCCCGATTTAGTTTTAGGTTTAATCCTGGTTTAGTTTTGGTTTAGCTCTCGTTTAGTCCTGGTTTACTGCCGATTTACTCCTGGTTTAGTCCTGGTGTAGTTCTGGTTTAATAGTGGTTAAGTCCTGGTTTAGTCCTGGTGTAGTTCTGGTTTAATCCTGGTTAAATCCTGGTTTAGTCCTGGTGTAGTTCTGGTTTAATCCTGGTTTAGACCTGGTTTACTGCCGATTTACTCCTGGTTTAGTCCTGGTGTAGTTCTGGTTTAATCCTGGTTAAATCCTGGTTTAGTCCTGGTGTAGTTCTGGTTTAATCCTGGTTAAAGCCTGGTTTAGTCCTGGTGTAGTTCTGGTTTAATCCTGGTTAAATCCTGGTTTAGTCCTGGTGTAGTTCTGGTTTAATCCTGGTTTAGACCTGGTTTAGTTCTGGTGGAGTTCTGGTTTTAATCCTGGTTTAGACCTGGTTTACTCCTAGTTTAGTCGTGGTTTACTTCTGGTGCAGTCCTCATGCAGTTCTGGTTTAATCCTGGTTTAGACCTGGTTTACTCCTGTTTACATCCTGATTTACTCCTGGTTTAGTCCTGTTTAGTTCTGGTTTAGTTCTGGTGCAGTCCTGGCACAATCTTGGTTTAATCCAGGGTTAGTTTTAATTTGAGTCCTGGTTTAGTCCTGGTTTACTTCTGGTGCAGTTCTGGTTTAATCCTGGTTTAGAGTTGGTTTAGTCTTGGTTTAGTCCTGTTTGGTTCCGTTTTTGGAGCTTAAAAATCAAATCAAAAATCTGAAACCACCCTCCAGAGTGGAAAAGTTGACTCTGGTCAGATCTGCTCATGTCCTGTAAGCGTTTACGTCACAGTGCACAGAAACAAACATGTCGCGTGGCATGCAAACCCAGTTGAATTCTGCACACTTTTGCGTCACCGTATGCACGCAGATTTCCTAAACCCGAAATAAAAAGTGAAGACGCAACGCCACTTTTGCATCTTCTGTTCAGACCGTCATCATATAAACGTAGCGTCAGTCATGATTTAGTTCGGATTTAGTCTTGGTTTAGTCCTGGTTTAGTCCTGGATTAGTCCTGGCATAGTCCTGGTATAGTTCTGATGCAGTCCTGGAGTCCTGTTTTAGTCCTGGTTTAGTCCTGATACAGTCCTGGTGTCCTGGTGCAGTCCTGGAGTCCTGGTTTAGTCCTGGTGCAGTCCTGGTTTAGTTCTGGTTTAGTCCTGGTTAGTCCTGGTTTAGTCCTGGTATAGTTCTGGTGCAGTCCTGGTATAGCCCTGTTTTACTCCTGATTTAGTCCTGGTTTAGTCCTGGTTTAGTCCTGGTTTAGTCCTGATATAGTCCTGGTGCAGTCCTGGAGTCCTGGTTTAGTCCTGGTTTAGTCCTGGTATAGTCCTTGTATAGTCCTGGTATAGTCCTTGTATAGTCCTGGTATAGTCCTGGTATAGTCCTGGTATAGTCCTGGTATAGTCCTGGTATAGTCCTGGTATAGTCCTGGTATAGTCCTGGTGCAGTCCTGGAGTCCTGGTTTAGTCCTTGTATAGTCCTGGTTTAGTCCTTGTATAGTCCTTGTATAGTCCTGGTATAGTCCTGTATAGTCCTGGTTTAGTCCTTGTATAGTCCTTGTATAGTCCTTGTATAGTCCTGGTTTAGTCCTTGTATAGTCCTGGTTTAGTCCTGGTATAGTCCTGGTTTAGTCCTGATAGTCCTGGTATAGTCCTGGTATAGTCTGATGCAGTCCTGGAGTCCTGGTTTAGTCTTTGTATAGTCCTTGTATAGTCCTGGTATAGTCCTTGTATAGTCCTGGTTTAGTCCTTGTATAGTCCTGTTATAGTCCTGTATAGTCCTGGTAGTCCTGGTTTAGTCCTTGTATCCTTGTATAGTCCTGTATAGTCCTGGTTTAGTCCTTGTATAGTCCTTGTATAGTAGTCCTGTATAGTCCTTGTATAGTCCTGGTTTAGTCCTGGTATAGTCCTGGTATAGTCCTGGCATAGTCCTGGCATAGTTGTGGTCCAGTCCTGGAGTCCTGGTTTAGTCCTTGTACAGTCCTGGTTTAGTCTTTGTATCTTTGTATAGTCCTTGTATAGTCCTTGTATAGTCCTGGTATAGTCCTGGTATAGTCCTGGTATAGTCCTGGTATAGTCCTTGTATAGTCCTGGTATAGTCCTGGTATAGTCCTGGTATAGTCCTTGTATAGTCCTGGTATAGTCCTGGTATAGTCCTGGTTTAGTCCTGGTATAGTCCTGGTATAGTCCTGGCATAGTCCTGGCATAGTTGTGGTCCAGTCCTGGAGTCCTGGTTTAGTCCTTGTACAGTCCTGGTTAGTCTTTGTATAGTCCTTGTATAGTCCTGGTATAGTCCTTGTACAGTCCTGGTTTAGTCTTTGTATAGTCCTGTATAGTCCTTGTATAGTCCTGTATAGTCCTGGTATAGTCCTGGTATAGTCCTGGTTTAGTCCTTGTATAGTCCTTGTATAGTCCTGGTATAGTCCTGGTTTAGTCCTTGTATAGTCCTGTATAGTCCTGGTTTAGTCCTGGTTTAGTCCTGGTTTAGTTCTGGTATAGTCCTGGTATAGTCCTGGTATAGTCCTGGCATAGTCCTGGTATAGTTCTGGTGCAGTCCTGGAGTCCTGGTTTAGTCCTTGTATAGTCCTGGTATAGTCCTGGTATAGTTCTGATGCAGTCCTGGAGTCCTGGTATAGTCCTGGTATAGTCCTGGTATAGTTGTGGTCCAGTCCTGGAGTCCTGGTTTAGTTTGTGTTAACCCTCCTGCTGAATTGGCCCAAATGATCATACGCAGATGTTTTTTCCTGCACATTTACTCACATTTAAATCATTCTTCCACTATAGCCTCACATTTCATTGTGACAGACCTAAAATCAATACTCCAAGTCTCATTAAAGGCACAGCGACTTTATCCACTGCCCCTCCACTTCAAATATTTTTAGACATGAGGCCCTCGGTGAAAAAGTTTGGGTGAATATTAGACAAGTACTGACAACGGCTGAAGTTAGGCTCAATCTCCAAGAAATTAAAGTCGGCGCCATCTCCCCAAAACGCCGGATCCCCACCATGTGTGCATGTGTCCGTCTGTGTGTTTGTCTACATGATTGTGAGTGTTCATGTGTGTTCGTGCGCGCGGTGGAACCATGGTGACTCACAGCTCTGCCTCCGTACAAACCGCCATTGTTTTAGAACGCTCTCCCGAACAATAGACTCATCCTCTCCAAAACAATACAACATGATTACTGTGGGAAGTTCTGAAATGGTCCAACTGTTTGCACACAAATGGTCAACAAGGAATTCATTAGCGTTCGTTTTCCTGTGTCACAACAAGAGTTTTCTATAGTTTACGCCAGACGCCCTTCGAAAATAAAGCAGGAAAGCAGTATGTTTCTTCTTTGTTGCATAGAATTAGAATGGTTTTAACTGTTTTTGTGCATAAATGTTAGATAAGTATGTTTAATGCGATACTGTGGAACATTCCAGGCAAAGCAATAAGATCTCCATGAAGATAACCAACTGGCGAACTCCAAAGGGTTTCATTGTTGATTGCATGCTGGGCGGCGGTAATTCAACATTTATCCCGGTTACTCTAACGGCAGAGGACCCAAGACGATTTGACCAGAAATTAGTCATAAGCATCGATGGAGCGACAAATCACCCTTTTCAACCCCGACAAAAGGTGGACCAAACCAAATTTCTGGTCAGAATCGCCAACTACCTGGACAAATATTCACTTCGGCGATATCCACAATGACTTGGTGGAAACTCCTGGGCCATTCACAGCAGAAAAGATGAAAACCTCCAAGAGTCTCGATGCGTCGTTGAACTTGTTGGAGTCCACGGTTTGTTAGGATCTTCTACGTTTGCTCTGCGAATGTTTGAAAGCCAATTAATTCGCCGTTAGCGGTTCTTTTCACTCAGAATACGAAAAAGACATCTTCCTTCTTCCGTGCTTCTATTTGTGCATCCGATAAAGCAGCAGGAATTTACCATTATCGGGGATAAATACGCGAGGTTACGCACTGTGTTTGACGCTATCCTGTTTCTTGCCTCCGACCAAAATATTTCCCAGCATGCAACGCGGGCTTTTAATAACAATGACGTCAGCTGAAACTCGCCTATAGTGTGGCTTTAAATTATAATGCATGAGGCTATGTGGTCGTGTTGAAGTACTCGTGACTGGCCACGAGATCGCTTTTTACGGTCACGGTCTTGGTCTCGTCTCGGGCTTGAGCGCATTTGGACTCGGTCTACCGTAGTTTTCAGACTATAAGGCGCACTTAAAATCCTTAAATTTTCTCAAAAATCAACAGTGGGCCTTATATTCTGGTGCGCCTTACATATTCATTCAGGTTGTGTTTACTGACCTCAAACCAATTTTATGTGGTACACGGCACTCAAAAATCTGTCAAAATGTTTTAGTACGACTTTGGTAAGCTATGAAGCCACACTGCTTGATGGATTATCAGAGCATTACGGTTACCGCAGTCAGGAGCCTCATGGAGTAAAGTGCACAGTATAGCTCTATGTCGGCATTTGTGACATCAACGAAACGCTACTGAGAATATATGTCCATTCAAATATACGGTCTATGCGTACGACCTGCAGACTTATGATCTCTGAAAACTTTCAAATTAATCATCTCCAAGGCAATACACGCACACAACAAACTCACCATCAGCAGTACATCCCTCTGTTACAGAACGAACACTCATTCTCATTCCACTGAGTCATGTCTTTTAGTCTGACAAAATCTGAACCGCATCAGTGCAAAAGGAGGAAGGTGTTTTTTTTGTTTTGTTTTTTTCAGCGCTTATATTTTATGCAAATTAGTCATGCGGTTTTAAGTTTTGTTTGTGTAAAATGTAATCAAATGTGCACAAAACTGCATTGAACACATTATTACTCAATGTATATTTGAGTCCTCCTTGTAGGAAACTTAAATTATCCACCCACATTCACATTCATAATACACATTCACCAAGACAAGGATTAATTAAGCCACGATCTGCCTGGGTTAAGGGATCAGTCTCAAGTGTCGTCTGTTTGTTTCTCTTAATGTTTCTCCTTATAATCCGGTGCGCCTTATGTATGAAAATAGACGAGAAAATTCAACATTACAGATATTGCGCATTATAATCTGGTGCACCTTATAGTCTGAAAAATACGGTACTTATACCATAACCATATACCGTAACCATAAGTAGGAGAGATCGTTAAATGACTCAAACATGCATGAAGTACGTATACGAGCTTTTCAGACATGTTTTTTGATGTGGAAACAACTTTAAAACACGGTAGAAAACTCCACAAAGTTAATTTTCCCAATACCGCCTTTTTAAAACGGCAATGTCAGTTTGATCAGCCATTCTACCCACCGCGCGTCCCATCAGCCCTAATAGATTACACCACAACTCAGATCTAAAGCATTAATATGGGAGTGGTATATACACATTTAATCAAAGCAAATGTCAACGCTAACTAAAATGAGCCTATGAATCATTATTAAAGCCATTACAGCCCTTCGTCATCCATCAGACCGCCGTGTCAGTGCGTTCTCGCTGTGAGGAGATGTGCTAAACTCCGGGTTCAGTCGGGGTGAGGGCGACGTATACACATATACACATACACTTTTATTTTCTTCTGTGTTGCTTCAAGTCAGCCAAGGACGCCGTTTCGTGCTCCAGTTCCATCTCGTATAGTGCTGGAAAAGCATTCTCTTGCTGTGATCAAAACACTATCGCAGAATGGACGTTTTTGGGGGTTTTTTTGTGCTAAAGGTAATATCTGTAACGTACTCTGCCCTCGTACGCGTTCAGAAACAGCAATGCAGTCGCAACCTTGGATGCCCTCACCGTCATCTGAGGATACATCAAATGAAACGGTCCTTTTAGGTTCATTGCAAGATGGTTTGAGTTGCAGGATCTGGCAACCCAAAGCGATTCAGACGTATAAACTGCATAAAGAAGAGGGTTGAGGGAGTCTGACGTCACCCATAGCGTTCGGCTCTAGTCAAATGAAGCTTTAGCAGTTGTGGGGTCATGTAGAGCGGGTTAATACGGACATTTTAAGACCAAAATGACGAGGCTCACGGCAGAGTTACAGAGAAATGGCTGACAATATTTCATTGTAAGTTAAAGGGAGCAAGGGTTAGTAGGAGATGGAAGAGCAAAAAATCGTAGATAGTCCTTTTCAGTGCATTGCAAGCTGGTTTTCTTTGTAGGATTTGGCAACCCAAAGTGAGGCGCACATTCTGCTCTCAGTTTAGATAATCAGCTGGAGACAGTTTACAATTTGTATCAGAAAAAGGTATATTTAAGAAAAAAATGTACTTTTAAAGCTGAGCTAAGTAAGACTTCATAAAATGTCTTTGTACGTTCCTGTGTCAAGTCCATTGAGGTTCATTTGGTCTTCTGATATTGTATGTTACTAGGTTCTTTTTTTTCAGACAAGGAGTTTGTTTTTCATTCTCTCTGGGTTGAGTTCGCGATGTTGCAAGGCTGCTTTTTTTTTTTTTTTTTTTTTCTGCCAAGAGACAGCAGGGGGAGACAGCAGATGCTTCAAACATCCCAAAAATATGTTATTAGGTTCTTTTTGCAGACCAAGAGTTTGTTTTTCATGCCTGACAGTTTCGATTGCTCACTAGCGCTCTTCCTCAGAGTGGTCATGTGATGTTGCTGTGACGTGTCCGGGCAGATGATTTATACAGGTTTTGGCGCCGTCTTCCTACCGGAGGAGGCAGGACGACATCCTCAGGACAGTATCCCATGGCTGTGAGGGTAAAAAAGCTCCTCTCGTCCTAGTTTATAGGAAGGACCACTCTGAGGAAGACCACTAGTGAGCGGTCGAAACTGTCAGGTATGAAAAACAAACTCTTGGTCTGAAAAAAGAACTTAATAACATATTTTTGGGATGTTTGAAGCATCCGCTGTCTCTGCTTGCTGTCTGTGAGCATAAAAAACAACCTTGCAACAATGAAAACTCAACCCAGAGAGAATTCTTCCGGAAAACCCTGGCTCTCTTTTTTATTTTAATAGATATATTTTGCAACGGTATATGTTTTGTATGTGATTATACTGCCTTATGTAGGTTTTAAATGAATTAAATCAGGTCTAAATCAGGACTTGAGGTGGACCAAAACCTCATTTGATTGGATGTGTCGTCAACATTCCCTTAATAGTGGAGATAATTGGATGCACTGCTCTGTCTGAGTTAATTTTATCAATAATGAACCAACAGTTTTTCAGTTAGTAACTTATTTATTTATGTATTTAGTTTACTATAAATATTCAATCATATCACATTATCAATTTTTTTTGTTTAAAAAAACCCAAAAAATATATAAATGCATGTTTTTTTTTTAAATTTAGGTTGTGTTTATTGCACCGAAAAACATAGAAAATATACATCTTATTGTGAGTGAGCTTGCGTCTCCACAAACCTGACTTTTTATTGGCCTGGAGGAGGGCGCCTGCTGCTCGTAACCATCAAAATGTTGTTCGTTTGACTATAATCATCCACAATATGGCATAAAATGTATTTATCTCCACGGAGAATGTTCCAAAGTGTGGTTTCAGATTTCTTTTTTTCATAAAATCAAACAGAGTGCCACCTGCAGAAACTACTATTTTTTACCTTTCAATGAGCCATTTGTTGTACATTTTCTTTTGTACAATCTGAAATATTATCAGAGGAGTACAGCAATGCAGAGTCTGAAATGGCGCTGATGTCTCCGGTACATAAAACTCATTATAACCTCCTCTTCCCCACAAAAACCTTTTATGAACTCTCCATGTATGGATTAGCAGCACATGTGACGCTATTCTGCAGGAAAATATCAATTTCCATCACATTTGAGGATAAAACGCTAACATTAGGGGGTCCTTTAGAGAGCCATAAACGCATTATTAGTGTGATTTAGACATTCATTAGTGGCAGCCATTTTCTAATCAATGCGGCCGCTGAAAATCCATAGCACTGGCTGGAGTCATTGAGTGTAATAGGTGTATGATCCCATCTGTAATTAGCCAATCGATAAGTATTTAGCCTGAGCAGGCAGATCGCGTGAACACATCCTCATTAAGATTCATATAAAAGTGCTTTTCCAGGGTCTTGTATCATAATCATGGTAGTTTTGCGACGGTGGTGATACTGATACTACCCCACTGGGACAACGAGAGGTTATTTTCTCTTAAAGGGCCAGTACCTGAGTTTTGCACTGTATGGTAAAAGCAGAAAGAATATAGACTGTAAAATCTGTTCATTGTACATAGCATTTTCTCAGGTAATAACATAGAACTATAATAAAATCTGGAAGGTGAACCCAAGACGGCATTGTATTGTTTTCAATGGCCTGTGCTCATTGACGCACAAGGCCAAAAATTATTTTCTACTTCCTCAATACAGGTTAGCACCTCCCACCCTCTCACTCGTGTAATGTCTGGAAGGTTCATAGCGTGGACTGTTATGACCGACCAGAGCGACCAGAGAGTGGAGCTAGACTAAGTCTTACAAAGCTCACTTTTAGGGGCAGCGTGCCTATCTTCCCACATTTCTTCTTCTTATTTTTTTTTCTTTCCCTTCCAAAATTAGGTCCTATGTTCCCTCATTTGTGTTTTTTTTTTCCAACCAGACCAAAACCAGACCGGGACCAGGACTGCAACAACTCACCCTTATGTAACAGATAATACTCCCTACAACTGCACAACAACTCACGCTTATGTAATGGATAATACTCCCTACAACTGCTCAACAACTCACCCTTATGCAAAAAATAATACTCCCTACAACTGTACAACAACTCACCATTATGTAACAGATAATACTCCCTACAACTGCACAACAACTCACCCTTATGTAATAGATAATACTCCCTACAACTGTACAACAACTCACACTCAACTCACAGGACTGACACCGGGACTGAGGCCGAGACAGGCCCGGACCAGACCAGGACCAGACCGTGATTGAGACCAGGACTGAGACAGGGACCAGACCAGGACTGAGACCGGGACTAAGATGTTGACCAGACCAGGACTGAAAACGGTTTAAACCTGGTTTAGTCCTGGTTCAGTCCGTATGCGACGCAAAAGTCACGGAAATGGTCGTTATCCGTTTTTTCCATTATTCATTTAAACACAAAATCCAAAAATTTAAAAAACTAATTGTTATCTGTTTTTGTTTTTTTTTTTTTTTTCCCATTTTGGTTTTAGAGGCAAATTATGAAGAAAATATATATATATTTTCTTTTTTCTTCTTATTTTTGGTTTTATATTGAAAAACAAATGAACGAATGATACAAGGATTAGGGCGGTGCCTTCTCAAGCACAAAGTCGTGTGACCAGTTGAGAAAAAAAACAAGATAGTCGTTGTTTTGTTAAAGCATTTACATAAAATAAAACATTTGCTACAAGAAGGTTCTCACTTGGACCATAATTCAGTGTGGCGTTTGCATGTTCTCCCTTTGTCTGGGTACGTTTCTTTTGGGTGCTCTGGTTTTACTCGCAAACACTTGTCATTTATAATAGGCCATACTCTTGACCATGGACCAGTCTCCCGCATCAAGATCTAAAGAAGGTTCCCTCAGTTGCGTCGAAGGATGGGTCAAATGCCAAGTCCCTGACACCCATGAAATGATTCGGTTTCATATTTTAACTGGTGTGAAATCATTGTACAGACAGAACACGGAGTGAAAAAGCCCACGGCAACGCAGCACAGTCTGTTCAAAGGAGCTCGGCATCATGCGGGTCTGTACGCGCATGCACAAACACACACGAACACACACAAACACACTCACATAATGCCCTCTAACCATTCACATAAAGCAGAGCGCGTCTGGGTAGGGCAGTGGCCTGGGCATTTCACACTGTTTTCAATCTATTCCTGTCTTTAGGCATCAGTCATCTGGGGTAATGTGTGTGAAAAATGCACCCACCACAGCGCAACAGCAGGTTTGGACCTACAGGGTGCGCCACGCTGAAAAACACAGACCCGATAATAGACAAAAATGAAAGGGGCTGAATGAATGAACTTACAGTGTTAAAAAGCCACTGCAGTCACAACGGAATCCGGGTGGACGGTTGTACTACAGGAGGAGAGGCAGCACTGGCTCTGATTTATGATCGGCTGCGAGTGTTGAAGTTTAAATAGTGAGGACAGTGAGGATTCAAGACCAGAGAGAGTCTTTTTAGGTTTAAACAAACTGGATTTCAGCATTGAAACTGGCAACCTAAATGAGAGAGTCATGTGAGGCTCATTCTGATTTCTGATTGGGCAAGAACAGAGAACCAAAACACAAAATTATAACACAAACACTTATCCATCATGTCCAGTCGTTTGTGTGTGTGTTTTTTTTTTTATATCTAATTGTTATTATCAATATCATATCTACATTGTATCTTGGTTAAATCATGTTTATGGTATTAAAAAAAAAAAAAGCTAACAAAAAAAAAAAAAAAAAAACAATAAATGATTCCTTTAAAGCAGGGATTTCAAACTCTAAAATTAAAAACTGGGAATAAGTCACAGGCCAAACTTAAATATGTTATTAAAAAATGTCAATAACATCTGCATGTTTTCTTTCCTTTTGAGATATGTAATGTTAAACCTTTTCTTATTAAAATAAATGTTTAATAATAGTTTTGCTTAAATACTGAATCCAGAACAAGAATAATATAAAATAATAACAACATTCTAAATAAATAATGTCTCTATAATCTATCTGTAGCCAGCAGGTCAGCTCTAATACATATTTGATATGATCTTGCAGACTAAATATAATTATATTGCAGGCCAAATTTGGCCCCCGGGCCTGAGTTTGACATGTCTGCTTTAAAGGAACTTACTCTTAGATTTTGATTTTAAAATGCATCAGCATTTTAAAATCAAAACACAAATAATCATATCAGCATTAGACTTACATCAACTTTATTGATCCTCAAGAGAAATTATTTGGACACAGTAGCTCACATCACAATATAATATAATAACAAAGAGTAAAAAATATAAATGGTAATAATACATTCTAAATAAGTAACAAAAAGATGGCAAGAGACAGGTGTCAAATAAGACATAATTATATAAATGTATATGTACAATTCAAAATAAATTAGAGAGATAAATAATAAAATCACAGTTTTATACAAGAGGTCATAGAAAGATTGTTATTGACAGGACATAAAGTTATCTGTTACATAAGGGTGAGTTGTTGTACAGTTGTAGGGAGTATTATCTGTTACATAAAGGTGAGTTGTTGTGCAGTTGTAGGGAGTATTATCTATTACATAAGGGTGAGTTGTTGTACAGTTGTAGGGAGTATTATCTATTACATAAGGGTGAGTTGTTGTACAGTTGTAGGGAGTATTATATTACATAAGGGTGAGTTGTTGTACAGTTGTCGGGAGTATTATCTGTTACATAAGGGTGAGTTGTTGTACAGTTGTAGGGAGTATTATATTACATAAGGGTGAGTTGTTGTACAGTTGTAGGGAGTATTATCTGTTACATAAGGGTGAGTTGTTGTACAGTTGTAGGGAGTATTATCTGTTACATAAGGGTGAGTTGTTGTACAGTTGTAGGGAGTATTATCTGTTACATAAGGGTGAGTTGTTGTACAGTTGTAGGGAGTATTATATTACATAAGGGTGAGTTGTTGTACAGTTGTAGGGAGTATTATCTGTTACATAAGGGTGAGTTGTTGTACAGTTGTAGGGAGTATTATCTGTTACATAAGGGTGAGTTGTTGTACAGTTGTAGGGAGTATTATATTACATAAGGGTGAGTTGTTGTACAGTTGTAGGGAGTATTATATTACATAAGGGTGAGTTGTTGTACAGTTGTAGGGAGTATTATCTGTTACATAAGGGTGAGTTGTTGTACAGTTGTAGGGAGTATTATATTACATAAGGGTGAGTTGTTGTACAGTTGTCGGGAGTATTA